>NC_081416.1:166241716-166553854 GCF_949786415.1 Peromyscus eremicus | reverse complement strand
AGTCATGTGGTTGGGTTTACAACCAATGAGAAGGCAGAACAGGAACTCTATGTAAAGACTTTAACACAGGGGTAGCTCTGGTTCGGAGAGGTAGGACCACCGCAGGAGGAAGGGTAAGGTTTTAGCTCTTAGCTCTGACCTCTTGGCTTTCTTCTTTGCATTGGTTCTGTGTTTCTTATTTAATAAGAAGGTTGGTTACATCTACAAGCCTTCTCCTAACAACATACAAAAATCAACTCTACATGGACCAAAGACCTAAAATGGATCAGAGCTGAAAGTCATCAGACTTTTAGGAGACAGGATGAAAGCATCTTGAAATTGGATTTCAAATGTTGTCTTTGTTATGATGCCAGATGCATCATATGGGCCTTTTGGCTGCTTATATGTCTCTACACCACACGCATGTTTTGTAAATGAGGAGGACAGAAGAGGGTGTTAAATTCCTTGGAACTTCAGTTACAGACAAGAATAAGCTGCCATGTGCGTGCTGGAATTAAACCCCTGTCTTTGGAAGAGCTTCCAGGGCTCTTAACTACTGAGCTATCTCTCCATGTATTTGGTTTATGGGTCTGGAGAGATAGCTCAATAGTTAAGAAACAAATACAGCCGGGCAGTGGTGGCCCACGGCATTAATCCCAGCACTCAGGAGGCAGAGGAATGCAGATCTCTGTGAGTTCGAGGCCAGCCTGGTCTCCAAAGTGAGTTCAGGAAAGGTGCAAAACTACACAGAGAAATCCTGTCTGGAAAAAACAAAAAAAAAAAAAAAAGAAAGAAAGAATCAAATACATACACACACAAACACACACACACATAAATACTATTACTACTACAACAACTACTACTACTACTATTATTATTACTACTACTACACACCACAAAAAAAACAGTTATCAGAAAAGAGTCTTGTTCAAGGAACGTGAGGATAAGAAACTCAGTATATGAGCCACCAAGACGGCTCAGTTGGGAAGAGTGCCTGCTGTATTCCCTCGCTGTACCTACCCCCAACTGCCACACAGATATAAAAAAAACAATGTGGGACAGTGAAATGGCGTAGCAGATAAAGGGCTTGCTCACCTACCTGAGTTCAATTCCCTGTCCCCAGAGAACTAGCCCTCACAAATTGTCCTATGACTTCCACACAATAGGCGGGGCACACGCATACAAAATGAATAAATATGCAAACATAGTAAGAAACTCAGTACAGGTCCTTTTCTATGTATGGATTTTATATTTATGGATCAAAACCTTGGAAACAAACTACTTGGAAAAGTATGTCTGGAATGAAAAGTGTATTGTTTCCTCCTATCTTTGTCCTGTACTCAACACAATAAGACTAGTGCCTATGCAGTATTCATATGAGGTATTAGAAATAACGTAAAGAAAATTTGATTGTGTGTTATGGGGTGTAGAGCAACATGAATATTTTACTAGATTCGGAGGGTGGTCTGTGTGTGTGTGACTCAGACCCTTAAACTCTTAATCACTTTGCATTTTTTGACATCTATTGTTGTTATTAGTGACCGGGTCTCACAATGTAATCTGGGCTGTCCTTGTGCTTCTTTTTTTATTAAGAGATTTTTCTATTCATTTTACATACCAACCACAGATTCCGCTGTCCTAATTTGCCAAGCCCACCAGTGTTCCCACCCAGTGCACCCCCTATTCCCACCTCCTCCAAGGCAAGGTCTCCCATGGGGAGTCAGCAGAGCCTGGTACATTCAGTTGAGTGGAATTGTACTTCTATGCCTTCTGCTTCGTGCTCTCTCTCTCTCTTGAGACAGGGTCTCACTATGTAGCTCTGGCTAACCTGAAACTGGCTACAAAGACCAGGGTGGTTGGAAACTCATAGAGATCCAACTGTCTCTGCCTCTGGTATGCTGGGGTTAAAGGCATGCAGCTCTGTGCTCAGCTTGCTTGGTGTTGTATCATGAGATTAACATGCATCCATCACCAAGCTGGCTGTATTTGTATCTTGAGCTATGTTTTTCTCCTTGTGACTTTGACCCATTCTGCACTCTGTTGACAAAGAAACTGTCCCCATCCCCAATACAATGAAGTAACAAGGGAGGAGAGGTCACTCACCTATTATGTCCACCTGGATGGGGTCACTCCTCTTGAAACTGACTGGATTGGATACTTCACATTGATAGTCCCCAGAATGCGAACTCCTGGCAGGGACTATTTTGAGGGTGCTGTTGTTCGGGGACAGCTTCATCCTATTCGTGATCCTCAGACTGTGGCCTTTGAAGAGCCAATGGATTGAGATCCCAGTGTCGTTTGACAAGCACTTCAGGATTACAGAGGTCAGGTCTTTGACTGTGGTGTTGGTGAATTGGATGGAGGGCTTAATCACTGGTTCTGTGAATAAACAGTGGAGGGGACCAGCTGAGAGTCCTTCACCCTCAGAGATCTCAGCCAGCTCCCAGGGCCATAGAATGAAGGGTCCTCTGCAAGATCACATGTTCAAGATATGGTCTATAAGGAAAGAGTTGAATCTTACTCCTACCAGGATCACCCACAATGACCCTGACTCGGGGTATTTGTGTAGATTCCACACTGGGAGCCTCTTCAGCCCACATGTCCAGAAATCTCATGGTGGGGGGGATGTATTTCCCAATGATTTTTGTGGGAATTCTTGCTCACATTTTCTGTAAGTGTGAACAGTCAGGTCTCTCTTCTATGAAATAGCCTTTTAATTTTTATTAAAAAATTTGTCATAGGGTTAAGATGGCCTACCTAATCTTTTTTTTTTTTTTTTTGGTTTTTCGAGACAGGTTTTCTCTGTGTAGCTTTGCGCCTCTCCTGGAACTCGGTAGCCCAGGCTGGCCTCGAACTCACAGAGATCCGCCTGGCTCTGCCTCCCGAGTGCTGGGATTAAAGGCATACGCCACCACCGCCCGGCAGGCCTACCTAATCTTAAAGGTGTTAAAGGCTGGAACACAGGATAGGGAGAAATCCCTAACTGAAGAATATCTATTTATAGACAAATTGTATTTCCTGACCCATGGATAAGAATTAAATACTACAGAGAAGAAGTGAATGCTGTGGGATGTTCTGTATGTCAAATGTGTTGCTGATTGGTCAATAAATAAAACACTGATTGGCCATTGGCTAGGCAGGAAGTATAGGCGGGACAAGGAGGAGAATAAAGCTGGGAAGTGGAAGGCTGAGGGAGAGACACTGCCAGCCGCCATGATGACAATCAGCATGTGAAGATGCCGGTAAGCCACGAGCCATGTGGCAAGGTATAGATTTATAGAAATGGATTAATTTAAGCTGTAAGAACAGTTAGCAAGAAGCCTGCCACAGCCATACAGTTTGTAACCAATAAAAGTCTCTGTGTTTACTTGGTTGGGTCTGAGCGGCTGTGGGACTGGCAGGTGATAGAGATTTGTCCTGACTGTGGGCCAGGCAGGAAAACTCTAGCTACAAGTGAATTATCACAGTGCTGACCACAACCTGCTACTCTAAACTTCAGTACTGATATTTTTGAGACAGGGTCTCACTGTACAGTCCTAGCTCACTTGGAACTTGCTATGTAGACCAGGCTGGGCTCAAACTCACACTATCTACCTGCCTCTCCCTCCTCAGTGCTGGCATCAGAGATGTGTGCCACCACACTCAGCTGACATTTGTTTTTGAACCTTGAGAAGAGTAAGCAAAAGAACATCATCAACTGTCAGTGACACGGTTCACCCTGACTCAGACCAGGGCTCCCAGGCACCTTCTCCACCCACTCTTTCCATCCCATGGAGTCAGAGCTGAGTCAGCCACCCCATCAATGAGACAGGAGCAGACCTGGAAGCAGAGGTCTAGTCCCCATCTGTCGGGAATATTCTCCTCCAATTTGGAGAATAAGAATGTGAGCACAGTTGAAAGCCCTGTGGGTGTTCCTTGTAGGTCATGGAGGTCATAAAGTAAAATAGGAGGGGACAGGAAAGCTTGTGTTAGGTACAGAAAGAAATCTTGACCTTGAGGTTCTCCTAACCATGGAAAGTCCCCACACAAGCTAAGGCTTTGCAAGGCTAGGAGAACCTCCTCCTCACAGAAATCAAAGAATCAGGAGGCCACTAGACATAGGGATGGAGCAGGAGGCTTGCAGGAAGACTGAGTTTTGCTTGTTCCCATAGACATGGGCTGGAAATTAAATGCTTCTGCACCTTCCCAGAAAGCCAAAAGACTCCACTCCAAACCTAGTGTTGATATTTCAGAGATCCACTTACTAAGGATTCTAATGTTTTTGGCTGTGGTCTTACTGAGGACAGTGACAGTTATAGATGAGGCAGGTATAAGATCCACTACTATTAGTATTGATGTTGGGAATATAGAACTCTTGGGAGGATGACTGGAGCTCTCCATTGACAAACCAAGAGTACTGTGCAGGTGGGTTAGCATCTGTGTGGCAGGAGATGTGAGGTTTGTCCTTCAATGGAAATGAATATTTGAGGGGCATATGATCAGAACATCTGAACCATCTGTAGCAAGGAGAACAAAATCACACATGATGTCAGCACAAGGAAGGGGAAATCCTGGTCTATAGAAGGACATAGTATCTCTTTGAGCTGTGCTTTAACCTTAGTTGAGCAGGTCCTACCCAGAGCTGGGGTGTAGATTAGCAGAAGAGTACTCATTCAACATGCCAAGCCCTGATCTATCTCAAGCACAACACATAAATATCCCCACTGCACACTCTTGTGTGCACTGAGACTGAGTGTGACATGTCCCCTGTCTCAATTACCCTGAGCCTCTCTAGGCAGGAGAAGTCCCTGGAGCCCATTCAAGCTCAATGCTGGGCCTGTCCACATATGCTTGGGCTGGCACAGGACACCCTGGCAGCCTAGGTATCTGTATGGTAGGTCACTGTCATAAACCCAAGGGACTGGGACCGAGTATGGTAGATCTAGCCCTCTGTATTTAGGCAGTTGGGGCCAGGATGAACAGAAAATACTTACAGGTAATGTTCAGAGAGGGTCACTTGGGGAGGCACTCACTGAGTTCCAGGTTCACATTCATATGGTCCTGTGTCAGTCCTCACAACACTGAATAAAGTGAGAGTCCTGTTGTCCTCAGACAGCTTCAGCCTGTCCTCTTCTGAGATGTTTTGGTCATTTATCCTTTACAGGTAGGTTATATTCTGAGTCTTGGGATCACACATTAATGCTACTGAGTCCTCATCCTCCATGAAATTGGAATTGTTGGTTGTGATGATGGACTTGGGTAGCAGTACTGTGTTGACCACAGAGAGATGATTGCCCTGTGTGGTACTTCTGATTCTTGCAAAGGCCTCTTACAACCAGAGATAGTCTCTTAACTCCCAGCTGACCCAAATCCTTAAATAATCAGGCAGGAAGCAAGTTAAAGGCAGATGGAGTAGCTGAGTGCTCAGAGATAATGGGGCCTCCTGTGCTGTGTATTGGAATAGCCAGGACTTTCTCATGAGTGAACTGAGCTGCAGTGTTTGGTGATTGTCAGACTCAAGACTTGTAATCACAGTTCTCATTTTACTTCCTGGTCCTCACTGATCCATTGCTGCCTTGAGACACAAGGTTCGGGTCCCTCCAGCTACACTGACCTCCCCTGCTTTGTGTAGACCAGAGTTCTCCCAGCCTTTGCTGTTCAGGGCTGTCCTACAGACAGGTTATGATTAGTCTTCCCATTGAGCTTCCATGAGAAACCTGACAGCCTGTCAGAGATCTCACACAGCTCAGGATCTGCCTGACATTTAGGTCAGGCTGGGTCACAGGTGGGCTATTCTTGTCAGGTGTTTGATGTTGATTGACATGAATCTGGGAGCCCTATAAGAATCCTGAGTCTATGAAATGATCTAGAGGAGTGAAGGCCACCTAGTAGGTGTCCATGATGGGGACCTGGAGATGTGGTTTTGGACAGATAGCTTGTGCCACTGATGGCCTATGTGACCCTGACTCAATGGCTGTGTTTCCTGTCTCAGTTTCCCTATAATAGGAAACATGGTAAATGATCATTGCTAATCCTGTAAGTTAACCTTAAATGTGAACAATGACCTGACCTCCCACCAAGCAGTGTCTACTAGTATTTTCCTGCAGGAAATAATCCCTGATAGAGAGATGGCTCAGGGGTTAAGAGCACTGGCTGCTCTTCCAGAGGTCCTGAGTTCAATTCCCAGCAAGCACATGGTGGCTTACAACCATCTATAATGAAATATGGTGTCCCTTTCTGGTGTGCAGGCAGAACACCGTATATATAATTAATAAATAAATACATAAATACATAAGGCTAAACTGGCTGTGGGAAGGAAACACCAAGGAGCTGTTGGTAGCAATATGTAAATATCATATTGGAAAGAGGGGCGGGTTAGAAGTAACCCATAGAGAATTGTAGTCAATGGCAGTGTATATTTCAGAGTAGCCAAGAAAAATTTACAATGTCTCACCATAACAAATGGGAGATAAAGCCGAGTGGTGGTGGTGGTGGTGGCGGCGGCGGCGGCGGCAGCGCACACCTTTAATCCCAGCGCTCGGAAGGCAGAGGCAGGAGGATCTCTGTGAGTTCCAGGCTAGCCTGCTCTACAAAGCGAGTTCCAGAAAGGTGTAGAGCTACACAGAGAAACCCTGTCTCAAAAAACCAAAAATGAAAAAAAGATAAAAGAAATGCTTTCGGGCCAGGTATGGTGGTGCACACCTTCAATCCCAGTACTCTGAGAATTCGAGGCTAGCCAGCCAGGAGTATATAGTGAGACCCTGTCTCACAACCAAAAAACAAAAACATGCTTAACACCAGTAGTCATTGTAAAAATGCACATGGTTGGCTGACCTAAACTGTACATTCTTAAAGATAAGTCGTATATAAATTATAAGCTATTAAAGATTGTTATTAGGATACAAGTTAAAGCTTGATCATCTTATAAATGATCAAATTCTCTATACAAAACTATGTTTAGAAACAGGCTAAGCCGGGCGGTGGTGGCGCACGCCTTTAATCCCAGCACTTGGGAGGCAGAGCCAGGCAGATCTCTGTGAGTTCGAGGCCAGCCTGGGCTACCAAGTGAGTTCCAGGAAAGGCACAAAACTACACAGAGAAACCCTGCCTCGAAAAACCGGAAAAAAAAAGAAACAGGCTAAATATGCTGAATATTAATAGAATAAATTCCTTACTTTACCCCTGACATTTTTTAAATGTTTAAGCTTCCCACTTTAAACTATATCATGCCTCTAACTGCCAGGGTTTAGTCCACATTATACTTTGAGATCATTTAGCTAATATTTCCATTTACCAGGTCTGAAGATAATTTGCCTTGCTATCCAATTTCAAATAAAAGATAGCTCACCCAACAGATTTCAAAAGGGCCTTTTACTGTTCCTTCATTAAAAGAAATTCACTTTACATTGGCTGTTCTCAATAATCAATCACCTATGTCTCCTGACTAATTAAATACATAGATGCTTTTGGATGTAAAGTTTTTACAAGGGTATAAAAGTTTAGATATAGAGACCATTTAGGAAAGTTAAAAAATAACTTATGATATATGAATTGCCAGTTATTGGGATAGATAAATAAAACATATAAACATCTAGATATGCATAAATAATACCAACATCTCAGTAAATAACCTAGAGATACTGAGGATGGATGCCTAAGTTAGACCTATGGATAAAGTTTTTATTGAGATCTGAGATATATAGGCTTTAGAAATAGACTTATGTATGCATTAATACATTAGTCTACAGACATCCCCCAGAAGAGACCTGGGGCTAATAAAAGGCCATAACTCCTCCACTGTACAAGGTATAATAATTGTCCAAGGAATGATTGATCCTGACCTTACTGGGGAAATTAAGATTATTGTAAACCTGCTACAAAAACAATTCAGATTCTACAGGGCAGCGCCTAAGGGAGCTGCCAGTTTGGATTCAAGTTTTATGGTCTTCTGGGTTCAGGAAATTAAATATTACAGACCAACTAAACCCTTAAAATACAGGGGAAAAAATAATTGACTTGCTAGACATAAGCATAGACATTTCTTACATTTCAGAAAATGATTGGCCAAGTACTTAAAATGACTATTACTTCTTCATCTCTTACAAGTCTAGGTCAAGCTAATATTGTAACCAAAATCTCAAAAATATTAAAATGGTCAGATAGATAAAATTATGGCACATTCTGCCCACAGGTCATCCTCTTTATACTTAACACTCTGTGGGGAAGAGACATGCTGAAATTAATTGGTGTATCATTAATCTGTGCTATGGACTAATATCAGCTCAAATGCTATAGATGAGTGTTTAACTTAAAAGAACTTGTGTAAACAAAATAAAGGCATAATTGAGCCCATTATTCTAGAAATTATAAATGATAGACATGGCCTAGGGTATGAAAATTTATCTTAGGGGCCACTGTTGACTGCTGACCCCACTACATGGAAATCTGATGCTCCTATCTGGGTTAAACTATGGACTTTGAATGCTGAGAGAATCGTAGCTGCTACTTGTCTGGTGGAGGAAAAGCTTAAAAATAGGGCATATAAAGCCTCCCACCGGCCCTTGAGTCACCCCAATATTTGCTGGTTAGAAAAAGTCAGGCTTACAGGCTGTTACAAGACCTTAAAAAATTAAATGACTTTATTGGAGCCAAGGGAAGCTTCACAGCCTTGATTGCCATCTCCCACAGCCACCCCTAGAAATCAAAATATAATTGTCATAGACTTATGAGTTGCTTCTTCACCATACCTCCTTACCCTAAAGATTGTCAGCAATTCACTTTTAGCTTGCCTTCTAACCCTGACACAATGGAAGTCAAACGCTGACATGCAGAGAAGGAAATATGAATTCTGTTTATTCAGAACTCATTTATTGAGCTGAGTTCCTCATCATATATACAGATTAACTATCAGAACTAACTGTCAATGACAGTTTCCTCACAGTCCCCCAAACCAATCATAATATATATGTACATACATATATATTGCAATACATTTATTGCACGGGTGATATTATATTTATATCAAACTATAAAATGTGAGTCTGGAAGACTGCAACTGTTCCCTGAAACAGAGCCCACCTCCTCCAAATCCCACCCACCCTCCGAGACTGCAACTGTCCCCTCAGACAGAGCCTGCCAGCACCCGATTAGACTAAGAGATGAGTCTTAGTCTAGGTGGGGCCGGGGGTCACAACCCTGAGCACCCACACCACCACCCATTGCAGTCCCAGTCTCAAGCCAATAGGCAGGCCTCCTGCAGACAGGTCACACTACCACCATCCCCCACCAGACCCTGTAACCCAAAAGCCCCACATCTCCTAAATATCACCCAACCTCTCAGACTGCAACTGTTCCCTCAGAGAGAGCCTGCCAGCACCCGAATGGACTAAGAGGTGAGTCTTTATCCTCATACCCAAACACACCAGCCACAAGCCCCACTCTGTAGTGGTATGATTTCCTTAGTTATGATAAGAGATAAGTTAGATATGAAACCTTAGACTCACAAATATAAGATAGATAGGATATTTTCTTTAACTTTGCCAAATATAAATAGACTAGATATTATAAATAGACTAGATATTGTAACTGTAATTCTTGCTTGATAATTTTTTTGTTATATGTAATTTTACAATGTTAAAGTTAAAAACTTCCTTTTTGAAAAAAAGGGGGGGAAGTGCTGTGGATGATTGATTGATAAATAAAACACTGCTTGGCTAGTAGCCAGGCAGGAAGTATAGGCAGGACAAAGAGAGAAAGGAAGTCTGGGAAGTGGAAGGCTGCAGGGCAGAGATGCCAGGCTGTCATCCAGGGAGCAGCATGTAAAGGCAGAAGGTAAAGCCATGGAACACATGGCGACATAGAGATTAACAGAAATGGGCTGAGTTTATGTGTAACAGCTAGACAGTGGTAGGCATGAGCTAATGGCTGAGCAGTTTAGTTAATATGAGCTTCTGAGTGATTATTTTATAAGTGGTTGTGGGGTCCATGGGGCTTGGCAAGACTGGTGAAAACTCCAGCTACACCACCCCTCCCAACCTACTCACATGCTGAGATTGCAGCTACTTCTTGAGACAGAGCCCATGAGCGCCAACTGGACTAAGAGCTGCTCCCTGAGACAAAGAGTCCATCAGCACCAATTAGACCAAGAGCTCCCACTGGACCAAGAGCATCCATCAGACCAAGAGAGGCTCACTCAGACACAGACACACCCCCTGAGACAAAGAGTCCATCAGCACTGATTACACCAACAGCTCCCACTTGACCAGGAGTATCGATCACACCAAGAGAGGTTCTCTCAGACACAGACACCACTTGCACCAAGTGGAGAAAGAGATAGGGACATGCCAGTGCAAAAATACAGTCAACAACATAAAAACCAATATGGCTCGATCAGAACCTACATCAGCAAGACCTGAACATCCCAATACAGAAGAAATCAACCTTAAAAATGACCTTAAGATCATGATAGAGATCTTTAAAGATGAAATGAAGAAATCCCTTAAAAAAATTCGAGGAAAAGTCAAAAAAAATTGAAAGAAATCATGAAATCATTGAAGAAAGCCAAGAGAAAGCAATTAAACAAGTGAGGGAAACAGTTCAAGATTTGAAAACTAAAATCAAGACGATAAAGAAGACACAAACTGAGGGAATGCTGGAAGTGGAAAATCTGAGTAAATGAACAGGAACTACAGATGCAAGCATAACCAAAAGAATGCAAGAGATGGAAGAGCACATCTCTGGTATTGAAGATATGACAGAGGAAATAGATTCATTAGTCAAAGAAAACACTGAAGCCAACAAAGTCATGACTCAAAATATCCAAGTAATTTGGGACACCATGAAAAGACCAAACTTAAAAATAATAGGGATAGAAGAAGGAGAAGAATACCAATTCAAAGGCACAGAAAATTTATTCAACAAAATCATAGAAGAAAACTTTCCCAACTTAAAGAAGGAAATGCCTTTAAAGATACAAGAAGCTTCCAGAACACCAAATAGACTGGATCCAAAAAAAGTCCCATCACCAAATAATAATCAAACTACTAAACATACAGAATAAAGAAAAAATATTAAGGGCTTCAAAGGAAAAAGGCCAAGTAACATATAAAGGCAGACACATAAGAATAACACCTGACTTCTCAATGGAGACTCTAAAAGCAAGAAGGTCCTGGACAGTTGTTAAGCAGACACAAAGAGACCATGCATGCCAACACAAACTATTATACCCAGCAAAACTCTTTTTTATTTTTTTTATTTACTTATATGTATACAGTGTTCTGTTTGCCTGTATCCCTGAAGGCCAGAAGAGGGAGCCAGATCTCATTACAGATGGTTGTGAGCCACCATACGGGTTCTGGGAATTGAACTCAGGACCTCTGGAAGAACAGCCAGTGTTCTTAACCTCTGAGCCATCTCTCCAGCCCCCAAAATGTGTATCCCAGGCTGTCCTTGAACTCCAGATCCACCTGCCTCTGCCTCCTTCAGCAAATCCTACCGGCCTGCGCCACCAGAACCGGCAAAGATTTAGCTGTTTATTATATATACATATTCTGCCTGCATGTATACCTGCAGGCCAGAAGAGGGCGCCAGATCTCCTGACAGATGGTTGAGAGCCACCATGTGGTTGCTGGGAATTGAACTCAGGACCTCTGGAAGAACAGTCAGTGCTCTTAACCACTGAGCCATCTCTCCGGCCGCGGCAAAACTCTTAATCAAAATAGATCGAGTAAATAAAATATTCCATGATAAAAACCAGATTTAAATAATATCTTTCCAAAAATCGAGCCCTACAGAAAGCTATAGAAGGAAAAATCCAACCTAAGGAAGTCAGATACACCTATGAAAACACAGGCAATAGATAGTCCCACACCAACAAATACCAAAGAAAGAAAACATGCAACACTACCACCAAAACATAACAGGAATTAACAATCACTGGTCATTAATATCCATTAATATCAATGGTCTCAATTCACCTATAAAAAGACACAGGCTAACAGAATGGATAAGAAAACAAGATCCATCCTACTGCTGCATACAAGAAACACACCTCAACTTCAATGACAGACACTACCTCAGAATAAAAGGCTGGGAAAAGACTTTCCAATGAAATGGATTTAAGAAGCAAGCAACAAAATAGACTTCAAACTAAAATCAATTGAAAGAGATTGGAAAGGACATTACATATTTATCACAGGGAAAATCTAACAAGATGAAGTCTCAGTTCTGAATATTTATGCCCCAAATACAAGGGCACTCGCATTTGTAAAATAAACATTACTAAAGTTTAAATCGCACATCAAACCCCATACACTAGTAGTGGGAGACTTCAACACCCTACTCTCACCAATGGACAGGTCTGCCAGACAGAAACTTATCAGAGAAATAAGGAAATTAAGAGACATTATGTCTCAAATGGAATTAATAGATATCTACAGAATATTCCACACTAACACAAGAGAATATATCTTCTTCTCAGCACCCCATGAAACTTTCTCTAAAATCGACCACATGCTTGGTCACAAAGAAAATCTCAACAGATACAAGAATTGCAACAACCTCCTGTATCTTATCAGACCACCATGGCTTAAAGTTATATTTCAACAACAAAAAAAAAAATTAGTGTCTACAATCTCATGGAAACTGAATAATACTCAAGTGAATCACCAATGGATCAAGGAGGAAATAAAAAGAATTAAAGACTTCCTAGAATTCAATGAAAATGAGTGTACAACATACCTAAACTTATGGGACACTATGAAAGCAGTGCTAAGAGGAAAATTCATAGCACTAAATGCCTACATAAAGAAGTTGGGGAAATCTCACACTAGTGACTTAACAGCACACCTAAAAGCTCTAGAACAAAAAGAAGCAAACTCACATGGGAGGAATAGATGCCGGCAAATAATCAAATTGAGGGCAGAAATCACTAAAATGGAAACAAAGAGAACAATACAAAGAATCAATAAAACAAAGAGTTGGTTCTTTGAGAAAATCAACAAAATAGACAAGCCCTTGTCCAAACTAATCAAAAGATAAAGAGAGAGCATCCTTATAAACAAAATCAAAAATGAAAAGGGATACATAACAACAAACAATGAGGAAATCTAGAGGATCATTAGGTCATACTTCAAAAACCTGTGGTCCAAATAACTGGAAAATCTAAAAGAATGGATGATTTTCTCCATAGGTACCATATACCAAAATTAAATCAAGACCAGATAAACAATTTAAATAGACCTATAACACTTAAGGAAATAGAAACAGTCATTAAAATCTCCCAACCAGAAAAAGCCCAGGACCAGATGATTTCAGCACAGAATTCTACCAGATTTTCAAAGAAGTGCTAATACCAACACTCTTCAAATTGTTCCACACAATAGAAACAGAAGGAACATTGCCAAACTCTTTTTATGAGGCTACAGTTACCCTTGATACACAAAGATGCAACAAAGAAAGAGAATTGCAGACCAATCTCCCTCATGAACATTGATGCAAAAATACTCAATAAAACACTGGCAAACTGAATTCAAGAACACAGCAAAAAAATTATCCACCATGATCAAGTAGACTTCATTCCAGATGCAAGGATAGTTCAACATACAAAAATCTGTCAATGTAATCCACCATATAAACAAACTGAAAGAAAAAATCCACATGATCATCTCATTAGATGCTGAAAAAGCCTTTGACAAAATTCAAAACCCCTTATGGCAAAGGTTTTGAAAAGATCAGGAATACAAGGAATGTTCCTAGACATAATAAAGGCAATTTACAGCAAGCCAACACCCACGATCAAATTAAATGGAGAGAAACTCAAAGCGATCCCACTAAAATCAGAAAGAAGACAAGGCTGTCCACTCTCACCATATTTATACAATATAGTACTCAAAGTTCTAGCTAGAGCAATAAGACAACAAAAGAAGATCAAGGGGATACAAATTGGAAAGGAAGAAATCAAACCTTCCCTATTTGCAGAAGATACCATAGTATACAAAAGTGACCCTGAAATTTCTACCAGAAAACTCCTACAGCTGATAAACACTTTCCCACCTTGCTAGGGAAGACTGATTGGGTGAGTTGAAGTGAGAGGATCTTAGCAAGTGTCCTTTCCACCTCTCTGTGTTTCTAGGTTTTTCTCCCTTTCCTTCCAATCTCCAGATTCCATCAATTTCTTCCAAACAATCATGTAAAGCTATGGGAAGGTGAGACAGGGCGATTGCGATTTTGTGTGTTGAATATCCAGTGTTTCCATAGCTATATCTTTCTCAAGGTCTCAGTTGTTGCAGCCATGAATAAGTGGTCTCTTGTGGCTGTGATCTAAGTGACAGAAGGCCCAGGCTATTGACTCTCAATGTACCAGCTCCTCTGCAGAGACTATTGTTTCTGCAGTAGAGTAGGAAAGCAAGGCAGACCCTGTGAGACCCCATTCCCCTCTGCTTGGTTACTGTGGAGAACTCAGCCTCTAACCTGCAGAAGCTCTGTTGGAACTGCACTGCAATCTGCGTCATGCCTCCTTCTCTGCCTCCACAGAGATCATATCTGTATGTTTCCTGAGGGCTATCCCAGGCTCACCTTCACAAGTATATCCCTCCACTAATACCTCGCTTGTCTCAGCCCATCATGGTCACATCCTGGAGGATTAAAACTAGTAAATTACCAG
Source organism: Peromyscus eremicus (assembly GCF_949786415.1). Classification (NCBI taxonomy): domain Eukaryota; kingdom Metazoa; phylum Chordata; class Mammalia; order Rodentia; family Cricetidae; genus Peromyscus; species Peromyscus eremicus. The sequence continues at coordinate 166,539,234 of NC_081416.1, read as the reverse complement.
GTTTAGAAATTTTGCATCACATCCCCCCCCCCTGCTTTTTTCTCTCCCATTTTCATTTAGTAACCATGTTACAGTGGCTTCACCTTTTGGATAACTGTGTCTCCCCACACCCCTTATGTATCAGTGCCGTACTAACCTTTTTACTCCTTGTTGTAACAATTTGGGGCTCAAACCTCACCAGTTGGCTCAAGAGTGATTATTAATGCTAATGTTGACCATGGTGGTATGGTATTTATAATGTGACTAGCCCTGTAGTTGTATCTGGTTTCATCTATATGATGAGTCTGTCACATAGAAATTATTTCCATTCAGAGGATGAAAAACTGGAGCTTAAAGTGGTTTTCAAAAATTACTTAAATCTGTATGGTTAATCAGAGATAGACCTGGCTACCTTGCTTCAAGGCTAACACTAGGGCTAGAGAGATGGCTCAGAGGTTAAGAGCACTGGCTGTTCTTCCAGAGGTCCTGAGTTCAATTCTCAGCAACCACATGGTGGCTCACAACTATCTACAATGAGATCTGGCGCCCTCTCCTGGCCTGCAGACAGAACACTCACTGTATACATAATAAATAAATAAATCTTTCAAGGCTAACACTAGTTGTGGGAATAATTGCAGCTAACATTTTTTTCTTCTTCTGTGTGTGGTATTTTGCCAAAAAAAGGTTACTTGATTATTATATTCAGTCTTTAAAAACTACTATGAGACAGGTGAAGGATGTGATATAACCTAGTATCCTAGCATCAGAAGCTGAGGCAGGAGGATTGTGAATTTGAGGCAAGTCTGGGTTATATATTTAGACCCTTGCCTATGGTGATATTTTATTTGTACTGAAATGTGATTTTATTTGCATGTTAATAAATAAAGTTGCCTGAGGGTCAGAGCTAATAGCAAGCCATAGCAGAGCTCGGCGTTCATGGCGCATACTTTTAATCCCAGCACTTGGTAGGCAGAGCTAGGTAGATCTCTGTGTGTTCAAGGATACAGCCAGCATTGGAGACACACGCTCCAATGTGTGTCTGGAGTTCTGTACAGACAGGCAGTGACGAGACAGTCATGTGGTTGGTTTTACAACCAATGAGAAGGCAGAACAGAAAGTCTATATAAAGACAAACAGACAGAAGGTATGTCTCTTTTGGAGAGGTCTCTTGGCTGAAGAGAATAGCTGCAGCAGGCGGGTAAGACTCTTAGCTCTGATCTCTTGGCTTTCTTCTTTGCATTCGTTCTGTGTTTCTTATTTAATAAGATGGTCAGTTATATCTACACTTGCCCCCCTAAAAGTTCCCCCATCCTAGTGGAAGGAGAAAACTAAAGATGAGGATGAAGGTAAACAAAACAGAGAATAGAGTAACTGCAAAGAAAGCTGATGCACCAAATGTTGGTTCTTCAAAAATGATTAAAAACATTAGCAACCTTTTCCCAGATTAACTTTGAAAAAAGGAGATGGATATTAATACAATTTGAAACCTTACCATCCATTCTCAAGAATATGAAGAATTTCAAGAGCACTCAGTAATTATATGCTAACTGTTGTGTGGCCTAGATGCAATGGACAAATTCCTACAAACCTGGATTCTTTAGAGATGGAATCCTGAAAGAAACAAAATTGAATAGCTGTAAAACCAATAAGACTGGATCAACAAAAAATTCACAAAATTTCACAGACTTTGATAATAAAAATACTGAAACTGGATAGAAGTCCAGCCTCATATAACAAAGGCCACACATGGAAACCCACAGCCAACATCATATTCAGTGGGGAGACTGACAACTTTCTCTCTAAGATCAGGAAGAACACAGGATTCTGCTGTGACCACTTCTGTTCAGGAGGCTCTTAGGAGTGCTACACAGAGCCATTAGGCTAGACAATGAAATGAAGGTGCCCAATTATGAGGTCCTAAACCTATCTGTAGATGACAGGAACTTGTTCATAGAAAATCCTTAACATTCTACAGAAAGTTCTCAGAACTAAATGAGCAAAACTAGTAAATTTGTTGGCTAATGAAATGAACATGCACAAGTGAGCTGTATTTCTGTTTACTACTATTGACCATGAACAATTGGATTTTCATTTTTCCTGACAGTAGTGGAGCTTGAACCTAGGGCCTCGTGCATGCCCGGCAAGTGTTCAGCCCCTGAGCAATAGTCCCAGCATTAACAGTGAACAATTGGAAAGGAAATGAAGAAAGTATTTATTTATGAAAGCACCAAAAAGAATAAAATACTTAGAATTAACTCCACCGAGGAGATAAAAGCCTTACACTCAGCAAACTACCAAATAAGAGATGATGAAAGAAGACAAGAAATGACAGCCATTGGGGTTGATGGGTTGGAAGACTTAATCTCATTATTACTGATGTTCTGCAGTACTGGGATTGAACCCAGGGCTTTGTGCATGGTAAGCAATTCACTACCACTGAACTGTACTCTAAGCTCTGCCTTCTAATTTTTATTTAGAAACAGGATGTCACTAAACTAATCAGGCTGGCCTTGAATTGGTTGTGGTAGGCACTTTTAGAACTTGATACTCCTGCCTCAACTTCTTGAGAGGCTGGATTTACAGGCATGAGCCAGCTGGCCTGAAAGACTTTTTTCAATAGACGACAATATCCCTGAATGTAGCCTATCAGTTCTATGCACATTAGATCAAAACCCCAGTGGCATTTTGCACAGAAATAGCAAAGTCCATTCTAGCTGTCCTGAAACTCACTATATAGATCAAGCTTGCCTCAAACTCCCAGAGATCCACCTGTCTCTGCTCCCAACAGCTGGGGTTAGAGGCAAGCACCACCATACCTGGCCTTAAAAGTATCTTGAAAAAAAAACAAGAATAAAATTGCAGGACATCATACATGATTTCATAATTTTAGTACAAAGCTGCAACAATCAAAATAGTCTACTGCTGACATAAAGGCAGACATACAGATCAGTGAAATAGAATTGGAAACCCCAGAATTGCTCATGCACACTGGTCATGATTAAATTAAAGATTAGTTAATATGATCAGTATGTGTGTTTAGGGGGCACAGTTTTGCATATATATTATCATGTGTGTCTTATCTGAGCAGTTGGCATATCCCGCATTTCATCTATCACTTTTTATGTTTGTTAAAAAAACATTCATTTCTGCTGGCTCTTTTGAATTAATTGGTGTGAAACAGAGTTGTCCTATTGAGTTACAGAAATTGGAAGGCATTCTTGCTGTCCATTTGACCCTCTGTGACCAGATGAGTTTTGATTAGGCTGCTAAGACTGCACAATGTTGGAAGAATAATCAGTTAAACAAGGGATGTTTGGAAAATGTGATATACAGGTAAAAGAATGAAGTTAAGCCTTCACCTAACAACATATACAAATCAACTCTACATGGATCAAAGACCTAAAATGGATCAGAGCTGAAAGTCATCAGACTTTTTAGGAGACAGGATGAAAGCACCTTGAAATTGGATTTCAAATGTTGTCTTTGTTATGATGCCAGATGCATCATATGGGCCTTTTGGCTGCTTATATGTCTCTACACCACATGCATGTTTTGTACCTGAGGAGGACAGAAGAGGGTGTTGATTTCCTGGGAACTTGAGTTAGAGACAGTAATAAGATATCATGTGGGTGCTGGGAATTGAACCCCTGTCCTTTGGAAGAGCTTTTGGGCTCTTAAATATTGAGCTATCTCTCCAATCTCATAAACCACACACACACACACACACACACACACACACACACACACACACACACATACACACACTATTGCACATCGCAAAAAAAAAAAAAAACAGTTACCAGAGAAAAGAGTCTTGTGCAAGGAGGTCATGCTGTCAGTGTTAGCATGAGGATAAGAAACTCAGTAACTGGGCCACAGAGATGGCTCAGTTGGGAAGAGTGCCTGCTGTAGCTACCCCCCAACTATCACACAGAAATAAATGCACAAACAAATGTGGGCCAGTGAAATGGCTTAGCAGATAAAGGGCTGGTTCACCCACCTAAGTTCAATCCCCTGTCCCTGGAGAATTGGCATCTACAAACTGTCCCCTGAACCCCACACATTGGTGCGGGACATGTACATAAAATGAATAAATATCCAAATGTATTTAAAAAAAGTCATTACAGGTCCTTTCTACCTATGGATTTTATATTTATGGATCAAAACCTTGGAAACAAACTACTTGGGAAAGTATATCTACAGTGAAAAATGTATTGTTTCCTCCTGTCTTTGTCCTGTACTCAACACAATAAGACTAGTGTCTAGGCGGCCGGGCGGTGGTGGCGCACACCTTTAATCCCAGCACTCGGGAGGCAGAGCCAGGCAGATCTCTGTGAGTTCGAGGCCAGCCTGGGCTACCAAGTGAGTTCCAGGAGAGGCGCAAAGCTACACAGAGAAACCCTGTCTCGAAAAACCAAAAAAAAAAAAAAAGACTAGTGTCTATGCAGTATTCATATTAGGTATTGGAAATAATCTAAAGAAGTTTTGAATGTGTGTGTAGGGGGTGTAGAGGAACATGAATATTTTACTACATTCTGAGGTTTGACTGTGTGTCTGACTCAGACACTAAACTCTTAATCACTTTGCATTTGTATTTGCTATATTGACATTTATTGTTATTATTGACAGGATCTCACAATGTAATCTGGGCTAGCCTGGTATTTCTTTTTTCTATAGAGAGATTTTCTATTCATTTTACATATCAAACACAGATTCCCCTGTCCTGCCTCCTCCTGCCCCCAAGCGTTCCCCTCCAGTTCACCCCTGATTCCCACCTCCTCCAAGGCAAGGTCTCCCATGGGGAGTCAGCAGAGCCTGGTACATTCAGTTGAGTGGCCTTGTACTTCTATGCCTCCTGCTTCGTGCTCTCTCCCTTTTGAGACAGGGTCTCACTATGTAGCTCTGACTAACCTGAAACTGGCTACAAAGACCAGGGTGTTTGGGAACTCATAGAGATCCAACTGTCTCTGCCTCTGGTGTGCTGGGGTTAAAGGCATGCAGCACTGTGCTCAGCTTGCTTGGTGTGTTATCATGAGATTAACATGCATCCATCACCAAGCTGGCTGTATTTGTTTCCTGAACAATGTTTTTCTCCTTGTGACTTTGACCCATTCTGCACTCTGTTGATAAAGAAACTGCCCCCACCCCAACACTATGGAGTAAGAGGGGAACGGAGGTCACTCACCTATTATGTCCAGCTGGATGGGGTCACTTCTTTTGGAACCAAGTGGATTGGATACACCACAGTGATAGTCCCCAGAATCCTCCCTCTTGGCAGGGATTATTTCAAGGGTTCTGTTTTTCTGGGTCAGTCTCATCCTATTTGTGATATTCAGACTCTGGCCTTTGAAGAACCAGTGAATGGAGTTATCAATGTCCTTTGTCGGGCACTTCAGGAACACAGAGACCAGGTCTTTGCCTATGGTTTTATTGACTTGGATGGAGGGTTTAGTCACTGGATCTGTGGATAAAAAAGGGACGGGGCCAGCTGAGAGTCCATCACCCTCAGAGATCTCAGACTGCTCCCAGGATCCATAGAATAAAGTGGCGCTCTGCAAGATCACATCTTAGGGTTGAAGATATGGTCTGCAAGAAGAGAGCTCAATCTTACTCCATAAAAATCACTCACAGTGACCCTGACTCAGGATATTTGTGTAGATTCCACACTGGGAGCCTCTTCAACCCACCTGTCCAGAAATCTCATGGTGGGTGGAATGTATTTCCCAATGATTTTTGTGGGAATTCTTACTCCCACTTTCTGTGAGTGTGAACAGCCAGGTCCATCTTTTATGAAATAGCCTTCTGTGTATTTTTAATTAAACAATTTGTCATGGGGTTAAGACGGCCCAGCTAATCTTAAAGGTGTTAAAGGGTATACCTCAGGACTGGGAGAAATCCCTAACTGAAGAATTTCTGTTTGTAGAAAAAAATTGTATTTCCTGCCCCATGGATATGAATTAAATACTACAGAGAAGAAGTGAATAATCACAGTGCTGACCACAGCCTGCCACTCTAATCCTCAGGACTGATAATTTTTGAGACAGGGTCTCACTGTACAGTCCTAGATTGCTTGGATCTTGCTATGTAGACCAGGCTGGGCTCAAACTTACACTATCTACCTGCCTGTCCCTCCTCAGTGCTGGCATCAAAGGTGTGTGCCACCACACTCAGCTGACATTTGTTTTTTGAACCTTGAGAAGAGTAAGCAAAAGAACATCATCAACTGTAAGTGACATGGTTCACCCTGACTCAGAACAGGGCCCGCAGACACCTTCTCCACCCACTCTTTCCATCCCATGGAGTCAGAGCTGAGCCAGCCACCCCATCAATGAGACAGGAGCAGACCTGGGAGCAGAGGTCCAGTCCCCATCTGTGGGGATTATTCTCTTCCAATTTGAGAATAAGAATGTGAGCACAGTTGAACGCCCTGGGTGTTCCTTGTAGGGCATGGAGGTCATAAAATGAAAATGGAGTGGACAGGAAAGCTTGTGTTAGGTACAGAAAGAAATCTTGATGTTGAGGCTCTCCTAACCATGGAAAGTCCCTCACACAACCAAAGGCTTTCCAAGACTGGGAGAACCTCCTCCTCACATTGCAAGCTCAATCCCTATAATCGAGAAATCAGAGAACCAGGAGGCCATTAGACACAGGGATGGGGCAGGAGGTTTGGGGGAAGACTGAGTTTTGCTTGTTCCCATAGACATGGGCTGGAAATTAAATGCTTCTGCACCTTCCCAGAAAGCCAAAAGACTCCACTCCAAACCTGGTGTTGATATTTCAGAGATCCACTTACTAAGAACTCTAATGTTCTTGACTGTGGTCTTACTGAGGACAGTGACAGTTATAGATGAGGCAGGTATAATATCCACTACTATTAGTATTGATGTTGGGAATATAGAACTCTTGGGAGGATGGCTGGAGCTCTCCATTGACAAACCAAGAGTACTGTGCAGGTGGGTTAGCATCTGTGTGGCAGGAGATGTGAGGTTTGTCCTTGAATGGAAAAAAATATTTGAGGGGGATATGATCAGGACATCTGGACCATCTGGAGCAAACAGAATAAAGCCACATGTGATGTCAGCAGAGGGAAGGGGAAATCCTGGTCTGTAGAAGGACATAGTATGTCTTTGAGCTGTGCTTTAACCTTAGTTAAGCAGGTCCTACCCAGAGTTGGAGAGGAGATTAGTACAAGAGTACTCATTCAGCATTCACAAGCCCTGATCTGTCTCAAGCACAACACACAAATATCCCCACTGCACACTCTTGTGTGCACTGAGACTGAGTGTGACATGTCCCCTGTCTCTATCACCCTGAGCCTCTCTAGGCAGAAGTCCCTGGAGACCATTTAAGGTCAATGCTGGGCCTGTCTACATGAGCTTGGGCTGGGCCAGGATGCCCTGGCAGCATAGGTATCTGTATGGTAGGTCTGTGTCATGAACCCAAGGGGACTGGGACTGAGTATGGTAGCTCTAGCCCTCTGTATTTAGGCAGTTGGGACCAGGATGAAACAGAAAATACTTACAGGTAATGTTCAGAGAGAATGGATCACTTGGGGAGGCACTCACTGGGTTCCAGGTTCACATTCATAGGGTCCTGTGTCAGTCCTCACAACACTGAGTAAAGTGAGAGTCCTGTTGTCCTCAGACAGCTTCAGCCTGTCCTCTTCTGAGAGGCTTTGATCATTTATCCTCCACAGGTAGGCTGTATTCTGAGTCTTAGGCTCACACATTAATGCTACTGAGTCCTCACTATCAATGGAATTGGAATTGTTGGTTGTAATATTGGCTTTGGGTATTGGTACAGTGCTGACCACAGAGAAATGCTTATCCTGTGTGGTACTTCTGATTCTTGCAAAGCCTCTTAGAACCAGAGAAAGTCTCTAAACTTCCAGCCAACCAGATCCTTAAAGAGTCATGCAGGCTAGGCTCAGTGTGCTGGGCTCTGCTGACTTCCCATGGGAGACCTGGATGTGGGGGATGTGGGGATGCAGGGTGGCTTGGGAAAGAGGGCTGGGGGATGGGAAGAGGGAGGAAGGGGGATCTGTGGACAGTATGTGGAGTGAGTAGAAAATTTCTTAATAAAGAAAAATGAAAACAAGAAAAAGAAAAAGAACATTAAAAACAGAAAGAGAAAAAATGAATCAAGCAGGAAGCAAATTCAGGCAGATGGAGTGGCTGAGTGCTGAGAGATAATGGGGCCTCCTGTGCTGTGTATGGGAGAAGAAAAGACTTTTCATGAGTGAACTGAGCTGCAGTGTTTGGTGATGATCAGACTCAAGACTTGGAATCAGAGACCTCATTTTATCTCCTGGTCCTCACTGACCCATTGCCTGCCTTGAGACACAAGGTGTGATTCCCTCCAGCTACACAGACCTCCCCTGCTGAGTATAAACCAGAGTCCTCCCAGCCTTTGCTGTTCAGGGCTGTCCTACAGACAGGTTATGATTCATCTTCTCATTGAGATTCCCTGAGAAACCTGACAGCCTGTCAGAGATCTCACACAGCTCAGGATCTGCCTGACATTTAGGTCCAGCTGGGCCACAGATGGGCTATTCTTGTCAGGTGTTTGATGTTGATTGATATGAATCAGGGAGTCCTGATTCCACGAAATGATCTAGAAGAGTGAAGGTCACTTAGTGCCATTTCATTGGTGGGGAAGCTGGAGATGTGGCTGTGGACAGATAGCTTGTGCTATCCACAACCTATTGGACCCTGACTCAGTGACTGTGTTTTCCATCTCAGTTTCCCTATAATAGGACACATGGTAAATGATCATTGCCATGCCTGCAAGTTAACCTTAGATGTCAACAACAACCTGACCTTCCACCAAGCAGTATCTGTTAGTGTTTGTCTACAGGAAATAATCCCTTGGTGGGACCCCCAGAGGCAAGGAGCTGTCCTTTGTACACTTTTTCTTCTATCTCTTTAGGGCTCGTGACCTTCCTGTGAGGTCTCAGAAGACCGTCAGAAGGTCTGGCTGATTGCCTTTCCTACCTCTCCACCTATGCTGAGCACACTGAGTCTCAGGAGGAGGTGCCCAGGTGACCTACCTCAGACATGGCTCTCAGAGGCTGACTGTCAGCAGCCTCCCAGTCTACAACTTATCATTGTGCCCTGTCAGCTCCAACAGGAGATCAAATTCCAACCCAGTCTACAAGTTTTTCAGGATTCCTGGTCCAGTCTGGCATGGAGTTCTTGAGCAAAGCTATTGGGGAGGGGGTCATCTCTCTGTGAGACTCTCAAGGTTTCCTCAGCCTGGCCCTGCCAGAGTCCTGAAGGGTCTTCCTCAAGGCCATGTTCATGATGAGCATCTAAGACCCTGAGCAGAGTCTGACATGCCTGAGCTCAGTTACCTCACTGCCTCTTCTCTGAGGGTGGATTCAAGTGAGGTATCCTGACTTATTGCTGTTTTTCTCCACTGTGTGTCCTTAACTAAATGTTTGTATCCCAATGTGGGGACCATAATGCAGAGTCATCCAGGAATGACAACCATATATGTGAGGTAGGATTAGTTCCACCCATGACCCAGAGGTTACAGAGAATTACTTACAGTATACCTGAAACTCCACGTAACCTTCTTCAGGTCTACGACGGAAATAATTCGCTACAAACTTGTACCTTCCTGCATCATCCTTATTGACATTCTTGATGAGCAAGGACCAATTTGAGAACACTTCCATATTATGTTGGAATGCAGGCCCATGAATACTTGTGCCTTCTTTTATACGTGAAAATATCATGTACAATTCAGATCCTTTTACCTTATACCATTTATCGAGGTCAGGTCTCTCCAAATCGTAGACATTTAGAAAAACGTTATTCCCTACAACAGCAATGGGTGGAACTGCTTCAAGAGTGATGCCTTGGACAGCGATTTCATAGTTCCAGTAGGTTAAAAGAGAGACTAAGAGGGAAGAGAGAAAAAAATCAATTAATATTAGGACATTTGCTTTTGGTAGAAATTTGAAATGTGAGTGTTTAACTCTCAGCCTTGGTGTGTGTGTCCTGTTGAGGGAGGTCAGCAGCATCACCCCCATTCATCAGTACCCCTGAATCTCTCCACTTTATGAAACTGGCTTCATAGTGTCTACACAGCTCACCCCTCACTGCCCTCAGAACTCTACTCATACTCAGAATCTATGGTGAGTGTAGCATGTCTTGTCTGACCTCCTCCTCTAAAGACTCTGTGCCTTCATTTTCTGACCTTTCCCTGCTCTGTTTCTTCTGAAGTGCTTGTCAACCCCTGGGCCCACCTTCTAGATGTCCTTGCTGCTCTATCTTCCTGCCCAATAGTAGCAGGGCTTTGTGAGGAGGAGTGGTTTGATTTTGGTCTAAACCTCTCTACTTCAAACAGGTTCAGATACCTGTGAGCAAATGAGTGTCCCAGAGCCTGGGGTTTATTTGCAGATTTCTCAAGGTCCTACATAATGATGTTGTTTACTTGCCCACTTTGAGTTTTACTTGGAGAATCACCCTGATGGAGTTGTCAACTTGAGTCTTCAGGATACAGTGACCAGTGCTGATAAATGTACAATGGGGAGCAACTGAGTTTTTCCTCCCCAATTTCTGATTCCCACTATGAGCTTCCTGATGGTCTCAGGCTTCAAGCAGAGCCAGATGTCATTTCTCAGGCTCTTTCCCTCTCCCAGAAGACTCCATCCAGTCTCTGAGCTCCCCAAATCTCTGTTCCCAAGGAATGTCTCCTCACCAGTGAGTAGGAGTCCCCTCCAGAAGACCTGTCTTTTGTGGAGAGGGGCTGAGGTGACCTCCATATTCTCTATTGTAGGCTAGGATCTTCCTCTGGAGAGGAGGTTTGTCTCTGAAGCTGCTGCCAAGCTGGGCTCCTCTGGTGTCTGCTCTGATTTTATTCCCAGACCTCACCCTCCTCCCAGAGGAGGACACTTCCTGGAGTCAGATGTACTAGGGGTGGAGGCTGTATGTGAATATTGTTTTGTTCTTCTGTGAGTGCTGCCTCCCATCCTTCTATTCCTTTGTTGTTCAGTGTTCTAGAACATACTCTGAGCCAAAATGCTGAGAATTGTCCCGAGAGAACAGCAGCTCACCCCAGGGCCTTGTCCCTGAACTTCCTAGAGCCAAGAGCGTATTTCCTTGAGACCCCAAAACCTAGCAGAGCCCAGTCTGCCCTGTGATCTCAATGCTCAGGGAAGGTGGGATTTATTCCCAGCAGAGAGTGACAGTCTATTCTAGGGGCAGGAAAAGGTCCAGCTGAGTGATGCCTGGGGAGGGCCCAGACCTGTCATCACTACTGTCACCAATCATGTGTCTGATGAAGGAATACATGTTATCTCAGGTTCATATTCTGGTGTGCAGGAGAAGGTCATGTGTGTTTCCTAGGAAGAGGACCCTGTGCTCCAGTTTCTTATGGAGGGCATCAGGGAGGCTCCTCTGCCCCCAGCTTCCTTGACTGGCTGAATATGATTCAGGTCTGCCTATGCCCTCCCTAACCTTCTGGGTTGCCTTTGCTCTCCTTGGTGATTGCCCTGTGATCTCCCTGTCTTTCCTCATGGATGATGAGATGAGTGAGGGGACTACATAGGATTTCCTTGCAGAGTGGGGGTTTCAGAGACACAGGAAATGATTATGTGAGGGAGCTCCAGGTCTGTTGGACCTGGGATGGAAACAAGGCTGCAAGATAGGTTCACACCTCAAGCAGAGTTTTCCCTGTTGATTATGCGGTTTATTGTCATCCCCTGTTGTTCTTGAGGAGACCTGCATCTCATGTTTGGGCTACTACAAGGATGGTACCCAAGCTGCAAATGCTGGAATGAAGCTGAGCAGCAAGTTTCCCAGGAAGGTCCCAGTGAGCAGCTGCCTTTGAAGATCAAGGTAGATTTTTGCTGGAGACTAGAATAGCTGAGATGAGACTCACTGCTATTTTGATCTGCAGTTCCAGAAAGACTGATGATGTTGAGTCCCCTTTCCATGTGTTTTTATTGGGTTTTTTTTTATGTCTTGTTCAAGACAGGAATATCCAAGTCCTTTGCTAACTCTAAAATTGTTTTATTACGACTTTAAATTTTAAAGCCAAGTACATTCATTCACTAACAATAACACATTCTAGACTTACAACCTAAAATGAAAACCAAACCAAACACTGCAAACTTTTTTGTTATTATTTTTTCTTTTATTTTACATACCAACCACAGTTTCCCCTCCTTCCTCACTTCCTATTTCCTCCCCCCACCTCCCATCCTCCCTCCCATCCATCCCCTCCTCTTCCATTCAGAAATGGACAGGACTCCCATGGCAGTCAACAAAGCATTACATATCAAGTTGAGGCAGGACTTACTTCCTCCCCCTGCATCAACCTTCACAAGGCATCCTAGCATGGGGAATATGTTCCAAAAAGCCAGCTGAAGCACCAGGAACACCTGACCCCACTGCTAGAGGCACCACAAACAGACAGAGCTACACAACTGTCACCCACATTTAGAGGGCCTAGGTTGGTCCCATGAAAGCCCCCTAGCTGTTGGTCCAGAGTCTGTGAGATCCCACTAGCTTGTTTCCGTTGTCTCTGTGAGTTTCCACATCATGATCTTGACCTCCCCTGCTTATACAATTCCTCCTCCCTCTCTTCAACTGGACTCCTGGAGCTCGGCCCGGCTGTTGACTGTGGATCTCTGTGTCTCCTTCCATCATTTACTGGATGCAGGCTCTCTGATGACAACTAGGGTAGTCAACACTCTGATTACAGGAGAAGTCATGTTCAGGCTCTCTCTCCACTATTACTAGTGCCTTAGCTGGGGTCATCCTTGTGGATTCCTGGGAGTTTCCCTTGCACCAGATTTCTCTATAATCCACATATGGCCCCTTTATCAAGATATCTCTTTGATTACTCTCCCCCTCCATCCCATCCCAGCTGAACCAATCGGATCACTCATGCTCCCATCCCTTTCCTTCTTTCCCACTTCCCCCACTCCCAGTTTACCCAGGAGATCTCATATATTTCCCCTTCCCAGGGAAATCCATGTGTCCCTCTTATGATCCTTTTTGTTACCTAGCTTCTCTGGGGCTGTGGATAGTAACCTGATTATCCTGTGCTTTAAATCTAATATCCACTTATGAGTGAGTAAATACCATGTTTGTGTTTGAGGGTCTGGGTTACCACACTCAGGATGATTTTTTTCTAGTTCCATCCATTTGCCTGCAAGTTTCATGATGTCATTCTTTATTATTGCTGAGCACTTTTTGTGTAAATATACCACATTATCTTTATCCATTCTTTGGTTGAGGGGCATCAAGGTTGTTTCCAGGTTATGGCTATCACAAAACAATGTTTCTATGAACATAGTTGAGCAAGTGTGTTGTGATGATTGAGCTTCCTTTGGGTATATGTCCAAAATTGGTATCTCTGGGTATTCAGGTAGATTGATTCCCATGTTACTGAGAAACCCTCATACTGATTTCCAGAGTGGTTGTACAATTTTGCACTCCTACCAGAAGTGGAGGAGTGTTCCCCTTACTCCACATCTTCTCCAATGTGGGCTGTCATCAGTGTTTTTGATTTTAGCCATTCTGAGAGGTATAAGATGGTATCTCAGAGTTGTTTTGATTGGCATTTCCCTGATGGCTAAGGATGTTGAACATTTCCTTTAGTGTTTCTTGACCATTGGAGATTCTTCTGTTCAGAAATCTCTGTTTAGATCTGTACCTCATTTTTAAGTTGGATTATTTGGTATTTTGATGTCTAGTTTCTTTAGTTCTTTACATATTTTGGAGTGTAGGGCCCTGGCTCCCATTTTGGGTAGCTTTTGTCTTGCTTGCTAACCTTGACCTTGATGTTCTCCCTTTCCTAATTCCCTGCTGGTTTCTACCCTCCTGAATGCTTAAGGGAAGTTCCTTGTTTGTGTATCCTACATATTGGGCGTTAATACCTTAGATGCAGGATTGTAAAACATTGGTAGCGAACTACTGCCATCTGGGATTCTCCCATTGTGCTGTAATCCTATATTTAAGGCCTCCTCCCTACCTCAATAAATGGCATTCTGCATTCTGCTGAGGCAAATGACCCACTGTCTTCTGTCTCTGTTTTTTGATCCACAGCCCCTCGCTTGGAAATGGTGAACAGGTGGTGGTAGCACTGGTGTTACCACTACAAGTGGAGGTCCCACCGAGATCCAAGAAAGAAGGGACGCACTGATGCACACCCAAAGGTAAGGCTGGCCAGCATTTTAAAGAAAATAGCATCCATTTCTCCCATTCATGAATATTTATTGCAAGTGCAAGGACTCATTTGGTCCTGCTCACATAACCTTTATGTGGGCCATATTAGAGCTCATACTCAATTGCCTGGACCACTAAGCAAAGGTAATCAGAGGGCTGATGCCATTACTCGTATGGCTGTCACATTAGTTTGTTCTGCCTTTGAAAAGGCTACTCAGTTGCATCAATGTTATCATCTTAATGCTGGATCTCTTTGTTATCATACGGGATTAACAAGTCATCCAGATAGTTAAATCATGTCCTATTTGTATTGAATTTTTACCTGTTCCTCATTTGGGAGTTAATCCCTGAGGACTTTTACCTAAACATGTGTAGCAGATGGACATCACACACATGCCTTTCTTTGGAAAATTACAATATGTCCATGTGTCTAATGATACATATTCCTCTCTGATTTTTCCTTCTGCCCATTCAGGGGAAAAGGTTAAAGATGTAAAGAATCATTGTCTTCATGCTTTTGCTTATATGGGAATGCCAAAATGCATAAAGACTGATAATGGTCCCTCCTACAGCAGTAAGGGATTTTCAAAATTCTGCCAAGATTTTTCTGTTGTTAATAAGACTGGTATTCCCTATAATCCTCAAGGACAGGCAGGCCATAGTAGAACGCGGCCATCGTACCTTAAAAACATATTTTGCTAAAGTAAAAAGGAGGGAGCTAGGGGCTCATGTCTCCTCTCTACATTCTATTCTTTCCCTTGTTTTATATATTTTAAATATTTTATCAGGGGGTTCTGCTGGAGTATCCACTGCAGATGAGCACTGAAGGGCTCCTCTTGCAAATCATCCTCTGGTGCGATGGAAGGATCTTTCTACTGGCACTTGGAGGGGACCCCATCCGGTGTTGGTGTGGACCCGGGGTTCTGTTTGTGTCTTTCCTCAGAACAATGAGGTTCCTCTTTGGGTTCCTGAGCGCTGTGTGCACCCTGTGGCTGCTGCCAAATCCCAGCATGGCAGAGATCTATTGTGCCTTCGTGAAAAACTCTCCCCTTCTGATGCCAATGGGGGTTGAGAGCCCAATATGGCCAGCCTTGGCAAGCATTAATGAAAGCCTAGGAACTGTAGCCATGCAGTTGGATTCTTCAGAAGGTAATGTAGGGTAACTGCTTTTTCAAGTATGTCTGAGAACATGTCACCCAGACACCTTGGAGATTAAGGATAGCCCTGAAGGTCACTGACCTCCATTTGTTAACAGTAGCATGCCAGCTAAGCCTTTTCATTTTTTGCAACCCTCTGAAAGCTGGTGTAGTACCTACTTTTCAGGAGTGGCTCTGTGCAATATTTATTGGCCTCCTGAAATTCATTTAACCCCCTTTGAAGATACCTTAAAATTTGTAAGCCTGAATATAGCCATTATGAGACAATTAGTTCTGCACTTTGTGTGCTGTCTGTTTTTTTGTTTATAATTCTTACTTGTTCTTTTGCAGAGTTGCCAGCTTAAGTCATGCCAGGATCAATAAAAATGGGCCTTGGTGGTTTGTGTTCCTGGAGTTGTGTCCATGCCAGTGGATGTCCACACACTCCAGAAGAGAATTTGACATTGCTGCTGCTGTTGTTGCTGTTATAGCCATAGCGGCCACTGCTGCTACTGTTTCTGGGATTGCCATTTCATAATTGGTTACTACAGCTAGCACAGTGGAGACCCTGGCAGCAAAAGTAGCTACCACAGTTAATTACTCTTTCATTCTATTGGGCATGATAAATTTAATTCAGTAGTTATATACATTTTGATTGGCTTTGAAAGTTGTAAATTTATAAACTCAAGTTCCATTTGCTTTTGGGATACCATCTTACTAGGACTCCAATTGACAGTAAGGCTCATTTAGGAAGGGAATGGCTCAATTGCCTTTAGCCTACTGGCTATGGGTGGGTTAGGACTTCTGTTGGTCTTTTCTGTGTCAAACACACAGATTGCAAGCCCAGTGCCACTCTGAGATCTTTGGTAGCAGTTAACTCTGCAGCTCACACACAGTTGAGCCTTTATGATAATGAGTATTCAGAGATGGGTAATGCCTGGGGGGCACTCATCAACCTAAGACAGAGTGCCTGTGTGGCCTGGGCAGGTGTCTCCATGACAGGTAAGGTGACCTGCTGACATCCCATGTAACCTAAGTAAGAAGCTCATTTTTTAGTAAAAGGGGAGACCTGTAGGGCCCTGGACTCCGTTTTGGGTAGCTGTTGCCTTGCTTGCTGACCTTGACCTTAATGTCCTCCCTATGCTAATTCCCTGCTGGTTTCCACCCTCCTAAATCCTTAAGGGAAGTTCCTTGTTTGTGTATCCTGCATATTGGGTGTTAACTGCTTAGATGCAAGATTGTAAAACATTGGTAGCAAACTTCTGCCCTCCAGGGTTCTCCCATTGTGCTGTAGGCCTATATTTAAGGCCTCCTCCCTCCTTCAATAAACAGCATTCAGCATTCTGCTGAGGTGAATGACCTGCTGTCTTTTGTCTCTATTTTTTGATCCACAGCCCCTCTCTTGGACATGGTGAACGGGTGGTGGTAGTGCGGGCATTACCACTACATAGGAGATCAGCTCTCTGTCAGAAATGGGGTTAGTAAAGATCTTTTCACACTCTGTAGGCTGTTGTTTTGTCTTATTGACCATGTGCTTTGCCTTACAGAAACTTTTCAGTTTCAGGATGTCCCATTTATTAATTGTTGACCTCAGTATCTGTACTACCTGTGTTATATTCAGGGTGTTATCTTCTGTGCCAATGCATTCAAGGCTACTTCTCACTTTCTCTTCTATTAAGTTCAGTGTCACTGGATTTATGTTGAGGTCTTTGATCCACTTGGATTTGAGTATTGTGCAGGGAGATAGATATAGGTCTATTTCCATTCCTCTACATGTGAATATCCAGTTATGCCAGCATCATTTGCTGAGATAGACAGCCGGATCTTATGGAGGCATTTTCTCAACTGGTGTTCCCTCTTCTCACATGACTCTAGCCTGTGTCAAGTTGACATACAATTATCCAGCACACATACTAAATCTGACTAAACTAAAAGTCAATACTCATCACAAAATCAACTTTAGCACTTTATATGAAATTCTTCTAGAATTTAAAAGCAAATTAATTTTCCACATTGGAAAATCTTTTAAAGTATTTTTATGTCCTTTAAAAAAATTTTTTAAAAATTGTATCCTTTTGCTTCTCAGAAAGCCTAAGGAGGTAAACCAGTTCTCTATTCATTCTTTCTTTTTCAAGATTTCAAAAGTATAGTCGAGAGAGTTCATTTTTTGTCCTAAGCATCTTTCTTTTTCTTCAAAGAGTGAAGAGAATTGCAGACACTTGCTTTAAAACACGTTTAAAATTCATTATTTGATACAAGCTCACATACACAGATATATAAATATATCTTGGTCTTATACAACCCCATTACTCTATCATCACTTCCCAGTCCTGCTGAATTCTTCTTCCTAAAATGCTCCCCTCCTAAACGTTTCATGTATGCATATGTAATTTAGTGTGTGTGTGTGTGTGTGTGTGTGTGTGTGTGTGTGTATGAGTGTGGGTGTATATCACATTATGCAGAGGTCAGATGGTAACTTTCAGGATTTGGTCCTCTCTTTCCATCCTTACATGAAGGTTAATCTGGAGGTTAATCTCAGGTCATTAGGCTTGTGCAGCAAGCTTTTAGTAGGCAAGCCATCTCACTGGGCCTCCATCTTTGTCTGTGTGTTCAACACTGTGTTATTTAGGGTTTCTTACATGAGAAAGGATGGTGAGGTGGTTAATTTCCACACACACTGAACAAGAGACACCTGTGCAGTTCCTATAGTATAGGAAATTAAGCACTGAAGAAAATAATTTCCCATCTCTCGGTGGCCACTAATTGCCAATGGGTTCTGAGGAAGGGGTGTGGCCTCTTGAGCCCCTATCTGGTCCATAGTGTGCTGTTGATGGGCCAGGCTTACACAGGTCTTGTGCTGCTGTGATTTGATGAGCTTATGGCCATATCATGACCATAAACATGACCTCCCTGTGAAGTCTCCTAAACCCATCAGAAGAGTCGGCTTATATCCTGGCACCTGTCCACTGAGACTCAGGAGAAAGAGATGCCCGGGTGACCTATGAACTGCAGGTGTCGTGGTGGTGTACAGCTGGCTCCACACTCTATGGGTCTTGGACAGTAAGTAAAGCCTTGTTTCCTGTCATCTGTAACAGGAAGTCAAATTCTAGCCCTGGATACAAGCTCTCTATGGTCACCTGGAGTTGAATCTGGGACAGATGTCTGGAGCCAGGCCTTCCCGATTCTCACCTCACTGTGATGAAGCTATAGATCACCCAGAGAGACTCTTCTTGACTCCCACAGGATCTTTCTGAGGGCCATGCTGGTGAGGGAACCCCAAGGGTCTGGCTGAAGATAGTCTACCTTTTAAATTACCATTCCACAGGTCCTGCTCTCTCTGGATAGATTCTCGTGGGGGTTCTGATCTTTTCAGTTTGTCTCCTAAGTGTCTGGAGTCTGTGGCACCTGGGAAAAGTCTAATCATGATTTAAACATTTGTTCCTTAGCTGCTATAAGGACAACAATCTGTGAGCCAAACTAGAGCTGCACTGAGAAGGGAGGTTAAGGAAGGATTTTTAAAGATGAAAACCAGAAGAAGACCTTCAGTATCTACTCAAGAAAGCAAACAGCAGTATGTTCTGTCAAGTTAAGTCATTTAGTCATAAGAAGCAGATGGTCACAGCTGTACATTTTGGGGAGGGGGTCACTGAGACAGGATATCCGGGAACTTAACTTCCAGGGACTGGAGTCAGAGACAAATGGCTAGTGGGTACCAAGATGGATGCCTAGCATAAAATGCAGTTTCTTTAGCCACCACAACAGTAAATGCTCAAACCCCAACATGGGAGCACAATGCAAGGAGGAATTGTACAGTGTCCAAGCTGTCAGTCCTGTGTGTGAGGTGTAATTAATCCCACCTGCATTCAGAGGCCAAAGATAGTCATTCTTCATGGGTTACATGGAACTTGACAGGTGTCTGTTGATCAGTGTGTGTAGTATGTCCTCCTGGATGACATTCTGCAGCAGCATGCATTACAGAATATTGTTTCTCTCCCATTGTGTGGAGGTCCTGGGTTAATTGAATGAGTGGTTTTTAATAATATGCAATTTCTTGTCTGATGCCTAGAATTTTCCCTTTGTACCAGTAAAACGCATACACAACTCTCTCTGACTACGGACAAATAGAAGCATGTTCTTCCCTTCGGCAACATAAGTGGCATTGATTAGTAAGGAGCAGGGCAGCAGTGGGAGAGGTCTGTTAAAAGTGAAACTAACAGTGAAAAAAAAGAAACCCATTGTGACAGTTTGAGTGTAGTTGGTCCCCATAAGCTCACAGGGAATGGCACTATTAGGAGGCGTGGCTTTGTTGGAGAAGGTGTGGCATTGTTGGAGGAAGTGTGTCACTGTAGAGGCAGGCTTTTGGGGAGTCTCATATATACTCAAACCATGCCCAGTATCTCAGACCACATCCTGTTACCTGCAAGTCATGATGTAGGACACTCCTCTACTTCTCCAGCACCATGTCTGCTTCAATTCACTATGTCTGATCATAACGATAATGGACTAAACCCCTGAAAATGTAAACCACCCCAAGTAAGTGCTTTTTCTTGGTAAGAATTACTATGGTCACAGTGTCTCTTCACAGCAATAGAAAGCCTAACTAAGACAGCAATCAACATCAGGGCCTTTATATTTGTAAGAAAGATGGGCTGCAGGTTCTAAGCAGGTATGTTCATCACTCTGCTTTGGTAAGTGTGTCTCTGTGTATGTGTGGGGTGTGTGTGTGTGTGTGTGTGTGTGTGTGTGTGTGTGTGTGTACATTTGCATGCTACTAGGTTGAAATCTGTGCCATGGCCTCTATTCCCTCAGTGCCTTTGGTCTTATAGTTTGTTCTGAATGGAACTCTCTCCTTAGATGTCCATATAGCTCATACCCTCACTATCTTCAGATCCCTGCTCACACTCAGAAGGTTTTGGGTGTATGTAAGTTAGGGGATACCTTCCCTGACATTCTCATCTAGACCCTGGGTCTTCACTCTTGACCTTTCCCTGCTGTTCCCATCATGGCATTTCTTAACCTCTGACCTTACCCTCTAGATGTCCTTCCTGTCCTGTCTTCCTGTCCCCTGGAACTCCAGCTTTGTAAGGAGAGGACTACTCTGATCTTCACTGAAGCTGCTGCCTGGACCAGGCTCAGACACCTGTGGGTGAATGAATGAGTGGTCCAGAGCATTGCTAGTAGCCAAGGACAGTGTTTACTGCCCTGGGTTGTTTTTATGTGGAGAGTTACCCAGACCCAGCTGTGAACTGTGTCTTCAGACTACAGAGGCCAATGGTGATGAACTTAGAATGGGATTACTTATGCTTCTCCTCCTTGTACTGGTCAGTTCTTTGTTGTTGTTGTTTGTTTTGCTTTTGTCAACCTGACACAAACTAGGTTCATCTGGGAAGAGGAAATGTCAACTGAGAAAATGCCTCCATAAGATTGTCTTGTAGGCCAGTCTGTGGGGGCATCTTCTTGACTTCAGTTGATGTGGAAGGGAGGACCCAGGTCTCTGTGGGTGGTGCCACCCCAAGGCACGTGGTCCTGGGTTGTATAAGTAGGTTGAGTAAGCCATGAGGAGCAAGCCAGTAAGCAACACTCCCCTGTGGTCTCTGCTTCAGCTCCTGCCTCAGCGCCCCTCAATAGACTGTGACTTGAGATATATGAGCCAAATAAACCATTTGCTCCCCAATTTGCTTTTGGTTATGGTCTTTATCACAGCAAAAGAGAGCCAATGAAGACACTCCCTGCCCACACCAATTCCTGTTCAGGGAGAGCTTGTTGCTGAGCCTCTGTCCCTCTGTGTCATCTCCTTTGATGCCCCAACTAAAAGCCCTGTGTCCCCTCCCAGGCTCTTGTCCTCCCTAGGAGACCCAGCCAGTCTCTGTGCTTTCTTCTTCCCAACACTTCCAGGAAATGGTCTCCTCTCCTGCGAGTAGGAGCCCCTACCAAGGGACACATCTGTACACGATGGGGTTGTAAGGATGTGCAATTCTCTCTGTCTATGGAGAAGAGTGTCAACTCCAGCATGGCTCCCATGCCCTGCTGCTCTTGTGTCAGCTTTGTTGTCCTTCCTGGAAGCTGAGCTTCCTGGCAGAAGGCAGCACCTCCCAGGGTCACTTCAGCTGAGGACAAGGTCTGTGCCCCTGACTCTGCTCCACCTCTTCCCTCTCAATATGGGCCTTCCATTCCTCTCCCCCTTTCTCTCTTTATGGTCCAGTCCTCTAGAACATTCTTTGAGTAGAAAGGCTAATCAGGAACCCTTGGCCTGAGAGAACAAAGGTCACCCAAGGACTGACCTCTGCCATGTTCTGTCCTTGTACCTGTCAGAATCAGAGGGAGACCCTGTGCTTCCTAAATCCAATGGTGGATTTCCTCTTGTGACACAGAAACACACTGAGCCCATCTGCCCTTTGTTCTCCCTGCTCTGGGAAGGGGGGATTTACTCCCAGCAGGAAGGTGACTGAGATGTCTGTGAGGGCTGGAAAGGAACCAGCTGAGTGATGACTGGGGAGGGGATGGAACCACTGTCACTGGTGTCACCAATTAAGTGTCTGATCCAGGAATTAGAAGTTTCGTGTCCTGAGTGTGCAGGAAGGGCTGACCTGTGTGTCCTAAAGAGAGGATGTGGATTTCATCATCCTATGACCAGTCTCAGGGAGTCTAACTAACTTCCTGTGTGGTTTGAGCTGTGGCTGTGGTCTGCCCATGTCCTCTTGACCTTTCTGGGATGTCATCTGTCTAGGTAATTCCCCTGTGACCACCCTGTCTTTCCCTCTGAGTGACACCAGGAGGGAAGGGACGGTCAGAAGGTAAAGTAGCATCCTCAGAGACATGGGAAGAAGATGGAATGTTAGAGTAGGCTTGTGGGAGGAACCTCTAGGTGTTGGGACTGGTTGGAATCAGGTGTCTCAGTTAGCTTTCTATTATTGTGAGAAACACCATGACCAAAGTAACTTGAGGAGAAGGGGGTTTCTTTTGTCTTACAGTATAGAGTCCTATGATGGGAAGTCATATCAGGAACTGAAACATAGGCCATGGAGGATTGCTACCTACTGGCTCATTCCCAAGGCTTGTTCAACTTCTTCTTTTATCCAATTCAAGACCACCTGCTCAGGGGTGGCATTCCTCACAGTGGACTTAGCCCTTCTACATCAATTTTAAATCAAGAAAATATTCCACAGACTTATCTACAGGCTGTGGGATTTCTGCAAATGCCATGGCCCACAGAGTAATGATCAATGTGAGGCAAGAAGGAAATCCTGTTCAACAGGACTCAGGAGCCTGTGATGGTTCAGACTTCAAGAGTTTGATTCCAGTCAGATTATTTGAGACTTTAAATACAGTACAATTTGGATAAAAAAAGTTTCCATGTGCATAAGGAGACATGATTACATAGAAACTTTTCTCAAAGCACATGTCAGTTCTTCTGTGAAACTGGGCTCTATAGATAGGCCACATGTGTTATCTTAAGGACCTAGGAGAGTATCTGGTGTGGTCTCTGTCATACAGAGAGCACAGAGGTCACCTAGGTTATTAACCATCTCCAGTCCTATATGTGAGTACCTTGGGGAGCCCCTGGCCATGTAGATAGCACAGAGGTCATCTAGACTGTTAACCACTTCTGGTCCTGCTTGTTGGAGCTTGTGGGAATCAGATATGGACTAGCCCTACAGATCATCACTAGCCCTAGCAGAGATCACCTGGGCTATGGGACACCTCCATTCCCAGCCTTCCTGGCAGAAAGCAGGTTATAACTACGCAGCATGGTTAGCTTTCCTGGTTTTCCTAGTGCTTCTCAACTTTCTCAATTGAGGTTCCCTCTTCCCAAATGACGCTGGCTTTTGTCAAGTTGAAAAAACATAACAAGCACACCAGGCTTTGAGATTGTGTGTCTGAGGGAAATATTCTTCTGTGTGTCCCAATGTCTCCATCTGGCCTTCACTATGAGATCTGCAGCTCATCTGTGAGGTGTTACAAGGAGGCTCCAGATGCTGTGTGGGCCTTTATAGCTGTCTACAAGTTGCCTAGGGAACCTTTGAATATCTATCTAGCTTTTATTAGAAATTGGTATGGCAGTGGAGATGTCACTGTGATTTTGATATGTATTTCCACAATGGTTAATGATATTGAACTTTTTATTTATGTGTTTTTATCCACTATTTGTTGATCTTCTTTGGAGGTATGTCTGTCTGAAACCTTTGCCCACATTATTTTATTTTTTTGCTGTCGTTTTTTTACAAACTTTTATTCTTTTCTCATACATTACACCCCAAGCTCAGTTTCTCCTTCCTACATGCCTCCTCATCCTTCCCCATATGTCCCTTCTCCCTCAGATCAACTCCACCTTTGTTTCCTTTTTTAAAAAGAAAGGAGGGAGCTGGAGAGATGGCTCAGCAGTTAAGAGCACTGACTGCTCTTCCAGAGGACCTGAGTTCAATTCTCAGGAACCACCAAGGTTCACAACATTCTGTAATGAGATCTGGCGCCCTCTTCTGGCCTGTGTATGTAATAAATAAAGTAATCTTTTAAAAAAAAATAGGAGGAGGAAGGAAAAAAGGAGCAGGCCTCCCAGGAACATTCAGCGAACGTGACCTAACAAGATACGAAAGACTGGGCTCAAACCCTCATATCATGGAGGAGAAGTGCCCCATCCACAAGGGACAGAGTCAGACACCCCCCATGTCCACTGTTGGAAGTCCCACTAGAACACAAGCTGCACAACCGTAACATATGCAGAGGACCCAGCTCAGACCCACACATGGTCCACTTTTGTCTCTTCGGTCTCTGGAGCCTCTATGAGCCCTGCTTAGTTGTGGGTCCTGTTCTCATGGTGTCCTGGACCCCTCTGGCTCCTACATCCTTCCTCCTCCTCTGGCTCTGACTACTGTTTGGCTGTGGGTCTCTGCATTTGCCCATTTTAAAACTAGATTTTGTTTTCTTTTTCTTGATGAGTTGTATTGTACTTTGGTGTTCTTTTCTTTCTTCTATCCTCTAACCCTGAGATGTAGAAAAACCCATAGGTGTTTTTGTCCTATCTCCAAACTCCCATGTCCTGTTCATACTTTTGGTTAAATTCCTGACATTTCCTAATGATCCAATTTCTCTACTTGGTCTTCCATCTCCAGCTCTCTATTTTCTACCTGGGCCATTATGTTGGTGAGGCTTTCCAAGGAATTTTGTTTTGTATAATTTCATTGTGTTTGGAGACAGGGTCTCACTATGTAGCCCCGGCTGTCCTGGAACATACTATGTAGACCAGGCTGGTCTCCAGCTCACAGATATCCTCCTGCCTCTGCCTGGCAAGTTTTGGGATCAAAGGTGTGCACCAGCATGCCCAACTCCACTGAGCTTTTTAAACAGTTTATTGGGGTTGGAGATTTAGCTCAGTAGTAGAGCACTTGCCTAGCAAGCACAAGGCCCTGGGTTCAGTCCTCAGCTCTGAAATAAGTAAATAAGTAAATAAATAAATAAGTAAATAAATAAATAAGTAAATAAATAAATAAGTAAATAAATAAATAAGTAAATAAATAAGTGAATAAATAAATAAATAAATAATAATAAACATTTTATTGAGGATTTTCATTTTCAGCATCATTTCTGTTTAGGTTTCTTAAACTCTACTTTTATGTCTTTTATTGACTTTGTTATTGCACTGTTCTTTTAGTCTTTGACTGTTTTGAGAGTTCTTCCAAGTCATTTTCAATAGGGGCTGTTGCTATGGGGGTTGTATCTTTTTTTTTTTTTTTTTAGTAGAAATGTGTTATTTTGGTTATTGGTGTTATTTTCATTTCCAAGTTGGGATTTGTGCATCTGGAGTTGGTTATTGGTTGAGTTTTTTTTTTCTGTTTTGTTTAAGGCTGTCTTCTATTTGGCAGAGGTGTTTACAGTGTTCAGGAGGGAGCTGATTCACAGCAGGTTAGGGTGTCGATTTTCTCTGTCTGGTATTGGGACTACAGCCTCTATCCCAGATGTTCTGGTTGTCAGCTATAATCTAAGGTCTGCAGCTGCTTGGCTGAGAAAGTTGGAAGAAGTTTCTCTGGCAGTGTGACCTGGTCCCAGGTCTCAGGCTGGGTAGGAAAACTAGAGGGACCCAGTTAGACAGCTGACAGGGCACTGGTGAGTCCCAAAGAATAAAGTCACCTGGATCTCCCAGCCAGTGTGGTGGTTGGAGAGTTCCTCGTGGGGAGCAGGCTGAGAACTGGTGAGTCTCAAAGGGAGAAAAGGGGCCAGGAGGAGGTAGCAGCTCCTAGCAAGCAGCTGTGGGGCAGTTGAGCACAGCAAAAAGGAAGGGTCCTGGGAAGTGGAGGACAGGTCTTCTCCCTGAGTCTCCTCCATTGTGATTTATCATATTGGTTTATTATTGTGTGTGTGTGTGTGTGTGTGTGTGTGTGTGTGTGTGTGTGTGTGTATGTGTGTTTGACCCAGGCTTTCTCAGTGAACTTGGAGGTAGGTGAGAGTCACCTGACAGTTGTCATGTACACTCTTGATTCACACTTCCCTGGTGGATAAGAACACTGAATTTTTCATGTATTTACTCCCCATTTGCACTTCTTTTCAGGACTCTGCTCTGTACCTTTGTCTATTTATTGCCCAGATGATTTGAGGCTCTCTTGCTATCTGATTCACTTTTTTTTTAAGATTTATTTATTTATTATGTATACAGAAGAGGGTGCTAGATCTCATTACAGATGGTTGTGAGCCACCATGTGGTTGCTGGGAATTGAATTCAGGACCTCTGGAGGAGCAGTCAGTGCTCTTAACCTCTGAGCCATCTCTCCAGCCCCTGATTCACTTTTTGAAATCTTTCTATAGACTACGTGTTAATTCCTTGTCAGGAGTGTATCTGGCAAGCTTCCCGACCATTCTGGCTAACTTTTCACTCTGTTGTTCCCTTTGCTGTGCAGAAACTGCTCAGTTTCTTGTAATCCCATCTGCCAATTCTTTTTTTTTTACCTTTTTTTTTTCCGTTTCTCAAAACAGGGTTTCTCTGTATAGCCATGACATTCCTGGAACTCACTCTGTAGACCAGGCTGGCCTGAATTCACAGAGATCCTCAGCCTCTGCCTCCTCAGTGTTGGAATTAAAGGCATGTGCCACCACTGTCCGGCTTCATCTGCCAATTCTTGTGATTTCTGAGGCAGTGGGATCCATTCCAAAAAGTCCTAGCAGCTGCAGGTTCTTGAAGTTTCTTCCTTCAGCAGTTTCCAAGTTTCAGGTTCACATGGATTTTTTGGGCAAATGACAAATAGGGACCTAGTTTTGTTCTTCTATTCAGTTTCCCCATGAACATTGGTCAAATTGCCTGTCTTTGCACTGGATGTATTTTTTTGGCAATGTATTTTTGGTCACAGATCGGCTGTGGCTGCTCAGTTTATCTCTAGGTCCTATGTTTTGTTGCACTGGTTTGAACATCTCTGTCTTGCCAGTAACCATGCCGTGTTGTTAGGTTTGCTGTTAGGAATATTTGACATGGAGCATGGTGATCCCTCCAGCATTTCTCTTTCTGCTCGGGGTCACCTTGGCCACTGGGGTCTCGTTTGTGTCTGTGAAAATGTAGTGTTTTCTATTACTCTTCACAGATATGTTTTTGGAATTTTGATCCCCATTTGGCACTGATGTTTAGATCACCTTTGGTAACACAGATATTTTCACACTTTTAATTCTTCCAACTCATGAGCATGGAACATCTTTCTATTCTATCTGGTGTTTTCATTAGTTCTTTTCTTCAGTGTTGTAAAGTTTTGAAATTTAATTTATTTTTAGTATGTATAGGTGTGTATGATGTGTTCTTGTGTGCATTTGCACACATGTGTTTCTGCACACATGGTACACGTGTGGAGGTCAGAGGATAATTTTGGAAGCCAGCTCTCCTCTTTCAGCCCAGGTTGCCAGGCTTATGTGGCAGGGCTTTGACTCTCCATGTCAACTCTCCAGCTGCGCTTTTATGTTTTGATTTAGAGTCTCCCACATTGTTGCTCAGGTTACTCTTATTTTTTATTTATTAGTTTTTTATTATTTTTAGATATTTTGTTTATTTATTAAGCTATTATATGTGGGATTTTCACCCTGATTTCTTTAAAATGTGTCTAATTATGTTTTTGTCTTTCAAGATTATTTTGAATACTCTATTTTGTCTTTTTAAAACTGTACTTCTGCAGTTCTTAATGGAGGCCATCTCTTCAAGGCCAGGAGCATTTTAGAGGCTATGCTATCTTTGGTCTTTTGGGCAGGGGTCCTGGGGTGTCCAGACTGCCTTCCATTAAGGAATCCAGGTCCTTGAGCATCTGTTCCCTGGGGAGGGGATGTGGGTTCCAGGCTGAGGGCAGCATGTGCTTTGGCAGTTTCACATATTGGTCCTTCTGTATCCCCGCCACATGTTTCTCCCTGCAGCTGCATCTCTACAGGCCTTGGGCTATGAGAAGAGATACTCTGGAAGATTTATGACCTCTGTTGGGCAGCAGGACTGGGCAGGGTGAGTACACTTGGACATGCTGGACCCGGAGCCCTGGCTCAAGAGACATCCTTCAAGAAGGATGGCCTGTGTGCGTGTCTTCTGCTGTGGACTGGAGGGAGCTGGCTGCCCTGGTGTTCCACATGTTCCCTCAGCTCTCCAGCTGAGAATTTGGCCCTGAGTTGGTGCTGTGCCTGCAGAAGGCTGAGGTAGACAAGGATGGCCATAGGCGGGTCTCACCTACCCCAGACAGATGTGGACAAAACTGGGGAGGAAATGAGTCAGTCTGTCTCTGTCTTGTCCATGGCAGTGGTATAGCTTACAGAAAAGCTATAACAAAAGCCAGGAGTCATGTGTGTTGAGCTGAGCATCAGTCACTGCAGCTGGATGCTGGACAGTTTTCTCCTCCCCAGAGCTCTGGGCACTAACAGTGTCACTCCCTCCATGTGGCAGTTCTCACAGAGACATAATGCCAAACAACTCTAAGGTGCAGACAGTCCCACAAGAGTGACCATGCCAAAGTATCCACAGGGACAGTTTTGCTGAAGAACCAGCTCTCAGCAAGTCAGAGAAACAGGAGAGGAGGTATGTTGTTGTTAAAAGTGCATACACTACCAACAGACTTTAATCTGAGGGGGTCAAAGCTTAATTCTTCATTTCCTTTTTCTCCTCTGCTTCTTCTGTTCTTTTCTGTTCTGTTCTTCTTCCCTGCTGTTTCCTTCTTCTTCTTCTTCTTCTTCTTCTTCTTCTTCTTCTTCTTCTTCTTCTTCTTCTTCTTCTTCTTCTTCTCTGCTGTTTTCCTTCTTCTTCCCTGATGTTTCCTGTAGATGTAAGGGTCTTATTAAATAAGAAACATAGAGCAAATGCAGAGTTAAAAGCCCAAGAGGTCAGAGCAGTAGCTGAGAGCTGAGACTTCAAACCATCTTCTTATCCCTTGCTGCCGATGCCGTCCTTCCCCTGAGAAAGAAGTCTGCTTCCTGTGTGTCTGTCTTTTTATTGGCTTTCTGTTCTGTAAACCCAACCACATGACCTCCTTGTCACCGCCTGTATATACAGACCTCCAGGTCTTCTATGGTTGGTATTGAGATTAAAGGTGTGTATCTCCATACTGGTGGTATCCTTGAACACATAGAGATCTGCCTATCGTGTGATCGGGATTAAGGGCGTGTGCTACCACTGCCAGACTTCTGCTATGGCTTGCTATTAGCTCTGACCCCCAGGCACTTTTATTTATGAACATACAAATAAAATCACATTTCAGCACAAATTAAATATCACCATATGGGTGGGAGGGGGGAGAACAAGGGAATCCGTGTCTGATATGTAGAACTGAAGTGTATTATAAAATAAAATAAAATAAAATAAAATAAATGAAAAAATATATATCACCATAGTTTCCCTTCTATGTTTCTTCTTTTTCTCTTATCTTTTATACCTCCTAAGAGAAAAATTTCTACACAAGAAAAGATTACCCCTCAGAGCCTGCCAGCACCCAACTGGACTAAGAGACTGCAACTGCTCCCTGAGACAGAGCCCACCAGCACCCTATTGGACTAAGAGGTGAGTCTTTATTCTTATACCCAAACACCCCAGCCCATAGGCTTTGGTTCCAGGGGCACAACCCTGTGCTCCTACACCACCACCCATTGCAGTCTCAGTATCAGGCTAGTCAACAGGCAGACCTATTGCAGACTATCCCCCACCAGACCCTGTAACCCACAAGCCCCACCCCTCCCAACCCACCCACATGCCAAGATTGCAGCTACTCCCTGAGACAGAGCCCACGAGCACCAATTGAACTAAGAGCTGCTCCCTGTGACAAAGAGTCCATCAGCACTGATTAAACCAAGAGCTCCCACTGGACCAAGAGTATCATTCACCAAGAGAGCCTTCCTCAGACACAGACAGCACTTGCACCAAGTGGAGAAAGAGATGGGTAGACACTAGTGTAAAAATACAGTCAACAACAACAAAAAAAACAATGTGACTCCATCAAAACCTACATCAGAAAGACCTGAACGTCCCAGCACAGAAGAAACAGAAGAAATCAACCTTAAAAATGAAGATGATAGAGATCTTTAAAGAGGAAATGAAAAATTCCCTTAAAGAATTCGAGGAAAAGTTAAACAAAAAAAAAAAATGGAAGAAATCAGGAAATCCCTTAAAGAAAGCCAAGAGAAAGCAATTAAACAAGTGAGAGAAACAGTTCAAGATTTGAAAACTGAAATCGAGACACTGAAGACACAAACTGAGAGAATGCTGAAAGTGGAAAATAACAGGAACTACAGATGCAAGCATAACCAACAGAATGCAAGAGATGGAAGAGCGGATCTCTGGCGTTGAAGATACAATAGAGGAAATAGATTCATCAGACAAAGAAAACACTGAAGCCAACAAAGTCATGACTCAAAATGTCCAGGAAATTTGAGACACCATAAAAAGACCAATCCTAAGAACAATAGGGATAGAAGAAGGAGAAGAATACCAACTCAAAGGCAGAGAAAATATATTCAACAAAATCATAGAAGAAAACTTTCCCAACTTAAAGAAGGAAATGCCTATGAAGATACAAGAAGCCTATAGAACACCATACAGACTAGAACCCAAAAAAAAGTCCCCTCGCCACATAAAAATCAAACCACTAAACATACAAAATAAAGAAAAAATATTAAGAGCTGCAAAGGAAATAGGCCAAGTAACATATAAAGGCAGACCCATAAGAATAACACCTGATTTCTCAATGGAGACCCTAAAAGCCAGAAGGTCCTGGATAGATGTTAAGCAGACACTAAGAGACCAAGGATGCCAACCCAGACTATTATTCCCAGCAAAACTCTCAATCAACATAGACGGAGTAAACAAAATATTCCATGATAAAACCAGATTTAAACAATATCTTTCCACAAATCAAGCCCTACAGGAAGCACTAGAAGTAAAAATCCAACCTAAGAAAGTTAGATACACCCATGAAAACACAGGCACTACATTTCCCTGCACTTGCAGTCATCCATCCTTTACTATGACAGATACCTCAAACTTGCCTCTGACCAGTTCTGTTCCCACTACAGGACTCACAGCTCTCTCTGTAGAAGAACTGTGTAATTCAAGCCACTGTCCACATCTCCCATTCACCATGTGTGACCCTGTAGGACTTTAGAGCTTGGCCTAAGACTTCCTGCACTCTGTAGTGAGCTCTTCCTTTCTAGCATTGGCTTTGGAACCTGTGTGTCAATCAGTTGTCACTGCAATGTTTGTCTTCTTCCTTTCTCCCCCCATCTGTCAGCACATGTGACATGTGAGGGCCTGAGTTCACAGGTCCCTGTTCTTAAATTTGAATCCTTAAAGGAAGAGGGAGGTGTGAACCACAGGCAGATGACTGAGACTCTGGGACTCAGCCCCTGGGGTCACCTGCACTGGGCGTGGGAGGTGTTGTGCCTGGATCGCGACTCCCAGAGAGACCATTGAAGAAGAGCATGCCGGAATGCAAAAGCAAGGTTTAATTTGGGATATCCAAATACAAGCCTAGGCAGGGACTCTGTGTTGGTTAAATGGCATGCTCGTGGCTGGCCGCTGGCTGCTGGCCACAGCGGCCATGCCAGCGGCGGCCCATGCCAGCAGAGGAGAGTGGTGATTGGAAGAATCACAGCCATGGTTGCCTTTTTAGAGCTGGAGGATGTTCCCTGTGTGGGGATGGGATTGCATGGTCTCTGCTGCTGGCTCTGTTCCCCTCTGTGGAGAAGAGCTTCAGCCCTAGCACTGCTCTGGGATCAGCTCTGGTCTTCTGAGCTCAGTTTCCTCTAGGCGAGAGCCCCTCCCTGGTTCACATGAGCTGGGGACAAGGCATGTATTCAGGGGTCCTCCTTGTCCTCTACCTTCCTACTGTTAGCTTTCAGCCCCCCACATGTCCCACTTTGAACAAAACTGATGGGGACCCCTGTCTCCTGAGAGGACAAGTGCCCACTCCAGCAATGACTTCTGCTATATTCTGGCCTTAGAATTGTCATCACAGAGAGAGGCCCTGGAGTCCCCAACAAGGCCTTGCTTCCTTTTGTGACACAGTTGGTTGCCTGCTTTTCCCAGTGTCTAACACTCTCTCAAGTAGGATTTACTTCAATAGGAAGGGACAGAGGTGCTCTGCAGTATGCTAAGGGACCACTGGAGTCACATCGGACTTGAGCAATGTCCTATATACATGTCACCATCATGACCTCTGCCCCACGGACAGACATGTAGGATCACTTGTCTCAGAAGGAGCTTCATGTCCTGAGCATGGAAGAGGAGGTGACATGTGTGTCCTAAAAAGGATGGGATCTGGTAGTGAGAGGTTGGGTGGCCATGAGCGCCACTGTCTTCAGGAGAAGATTTAGGAAGACACTCTGTGTAGGGGCAGGTCTGCTCCTGTCCTGGCTAACCCTTATGGGAAGCTTCTTTCCTCTCCCCAGGTAACTCTCTTGTGGTCTATGACATTTGTCTGTGGGAGATGCCTGAAGGGAGGGGAGGGCACAGGGACCTCTGACAGAGCAGGCCTGAGAATGGGTAGTCAGGGTACAGCAGGTACCTGGGGGAGCTGCTAGGATCTGTGGTTACAAAGGCTGGTGAACAGGCTGTGTCTCCACCTCCTTCGCCAGCACCATGTTCACGTCTCCAAGATTTAATTTGATGAGTGTCGGTGCCGTGTCCTGGTGTGGCCTCTGGAAGACAGACATGGTGGACCCACCTCTCCTTGGAGCACTGGGCCCCATGTCTGTTGAAGTCCTGTTAAGCACTTGAAATCAATACCATACTTCCTGTATACGAGCAAGAATATCAGTGGGGACAATGGTCAGTTTGACTCACCAGCTGCCAACTTTAGGCACTTCCAGGTGTCCAGCTTGGCTGAGTATGAGATGTCAGTCAAATCACCACCTGAATGAACCTTGTGGGAACACCAGCCCCTTGGACACTCAGGGATGCTTTGAGGAAGCTCTAGTGACAATCAGGTGTGGGCCTGGCACAGCTGTTTCAAACAGCTCTCCCCACACTTTCCCTGTAACATTTCCACCCAGCTGGGGTTTATACTGCAGGGAGGCCCAGCAGAGGACTGTTGGGACTGATGCAACAGGGACAGTGTCATTGTTGTCAGCACGACCCTCCCTTTCCATGGAGGGCTGCTGTGGCTGGTACACACATCGCTTTCCGGCTGTGTAAGCCAGCTCTTGGGTTCAGGTTTTGAGCCGCTGGGAGACAGGCACCTGCGCTGCCTCCCCTGCTCTCCTCTGTTCTCCCCTGTTCAGCCCTGCTCACCCCTGCTCTCTCCTACTCACTCCTGCTCTCCCCTGTTTTCCCCTGCTCTCCCTTACTCACCCCTGCTCTCCCCTGCTCACCCCTGCTCTTCCAGCTTTACCCAGGAGAGGTCTCTTGTAAGGATCCTCTTCTTGCCTACTTTCAGTAGTTTGGGCTGAGTTGGTGTGGAGGTTTGAAAGAAATGGTCCCCAAAAGGAGTGGCACTATTAGAAGATGTGGCCTTTGTTGAAGTAGGTATGGCCTTGTCACTCTGGGGGGCAGGCTTTGAGGTCTCTTTTGCTTAGGCTTCTCTCAGTGTCACAATCAACTTCCTTTTGCCTGCAAAATGTAGGACTCTCAGCTACTTCTCTAGCACCATGTCTGCGCACACCACCATGCTCCCTGCCATAATGACAATGGACTGAACCTCTGAACTGTAAGTCACCTTATTAAATGTTTTCCTCTATAAGACTTGCAATGGTCATGGTGTTTCTTCACAGCAATAGAAACCCTAAGACAGAAGTTGGTACCAGGGTATTGCTGTAATAGGCCTGACCATGTTTTTGTGTGGAGGAATATGGACTTCAGTACTTTGGGTTAGGAAAGCAGTGAAATGCTTTAAGCACTACTTAATGGGCCATACTAGTAACAGCATGGAAGACAGTGGTGATGATAATGATTTGAATTGTCTGGGGCTGGATCAAGAGGTTTCAGAAGAGAAGAATTTTAGCATGTTGCTTAGAAATCGTTCTTGTGATATTTTGGTGAGGAAAGCATCTGCCTGTTGCCCTTGTCTGCCTAAGATGAAACTGAAGAGTTTTAGATTAATTTCATTGGCAGAGGGAATCTCAAAACAGCCTAGTATAGACTCTGTCATGTGGTTATTAATGGTCACTCTGATGAAGATTTATAATAAAAAGAAGCAAGCAAGCTGAGCAAGAAAAAATATTTGGAGAGTAAAGGAACACCAGGAAGTGGAATGGAGCTAATTCCTGTGTTCAAGGAGATAAACAGATGAAGAAATGGAATAAAGGGAGTGGTGACCTCAGGGCAAGATCCCACCCAGCTAAGTTTCCAACTTGTGAAAAGGAATTAAAGAAAAGTTTAGGCAAAGTGACAATGGCACACACGTTTAATCCCAGTACTGGGAAGGCAGAGGCTGGTGGGTCTCTGAGTCTGAGGCCAACCTGGTCTACAGAGCGAGGTTCAGGACAGCCAAGCTTAGGCAGTGAAGGAAACCATCAAAAATAGAAAGATGTAATTGAACAAAGGGACCATGTTCCAGTCTCAGCAAGCAGCAGAACTTGACAGCTTTGGCCACGTAGTTCTGACTTTAGAGTTAAGGATAGAAGAAACAGGTTATGGAATTTGCCCCTGCACCTAAGGAAAGCCATTGATGTCAGGCATAAGTAAGGGGTGTCCCTGCATGGAGGCCTTGTTAATATTCTGACCTGCCCCTTGGCATCACCCTGCATCCTGACATGAAAACCTCATTCTAAGGAAAAACTCCTCCCTTTTCTCTCTCTCTTCTGCTCTGTTCCTTCCCCACCACAAGGTGTGCACACCTCTCTTTCTCTCTCTCTTTTCTGTCTTTTCTGTTTCTTTATCTCCTATTATAATAAACCATTTCCATGCAGATGCAGTGCCTGGGTGTGAACGACTTTCTACGAGCTGCCACCCCTGCCGCATCTGCCCAGCATGTTTCCCTGCACAAGCAGGAAACCCTGGAGGGTCTCCGCGCCCCCTTCCCCTAGGCAATAATTCATAACATCTGCACCCAACGTCACCAGACAATCCCACCGCTTCCTCCTGCCCACCAGCAGTCTGAGAAGCTCTGGGATCCTGTACCGCCCACCATGTTTCCAGCTGGAGGACCCTGGGAGACTCTTCACCCTACTGGATTGGTAAGATTCCTCCCTTCCCTTCTGGCCATTTTCCCACAACTGAGGATTTGTCTTGTTTTGAAATCTGTGCCCACTCAATTCCATGGCTCATAGCCTTTGTGACAATGGTCCATGCATTATTGTTGACCTTTGATGACCTTCTGGGATGCTCAAGGTCAGTCCGCTGGGCCTTATACCTCATTGTGGAAAAATGCACCTATGACCCCCAGCCCCCACTACTGCCACCAACCCATGGCTTGGGTTTGTTCCTCTGTGGCTGCCTGCACCATGCCTCAGTACGGGGGTGGGGGGGTTGGGGGGGGAGGTGTCTCTGCCCTCCACAGTACCGCCTCCAAGCTCCAATGAATTAACCATAAAAGTTTCCCAGAAAAACTTTTCTCCGTCTTTCTTTCACAAAGTCTATTTCCTATGTGCAAATGGAAATGTATGATTGATATGGCCATCTATATTCCTTTCTTTTTTAATTTATTTACTTATTACACACACAGTGTTCTGCCTGCATGTATGCCTGAAGGACAGAAGAGGGATTCAGATCTCATTACAGGTGGTTGTGAGCCACCATGTGGGTGCTGGGAATTGAACTCAGAACCTCTGGAAGAGCAGCCAGTGCTCTTAACCATTGAGCCATTTCTCCAGCTCTATATTTCTTTCTGACTGGCTTTTAAATGCTTTATTTGTTCCTTATCTGCTCAGTTTATTTTTTGGGGAAAAAAACCCACATGAACATGTGGTCGGGTACCATATTTGATAGGGGCGATCATGTGATCAGGTAGTACCATCTTAAATAAGGGCAACCATGTAGTCAAGCCACCATCTTAAATAAGGGCAACCACATGGTCTAGCCACCATCTTGGCTAAGGTCAAAACAGGCAGGTCATATGACCTCACTGCCATCTTTACTAAGGGCAGCAAAAAAAGCCACTCAAACTGTCTGGACAGGATGGAGGTCCAGTCATGGTCTGGCGTTCATTCCTCCATAGCCACTCGTGTGGGTGGAACCCAGAGATGTATGCACTCCCTCTGGGACATGAGCAAAACCACATTCATGCAGTATCATTATATTAAGATTTTAAATTTCAGGTTTTAACATTAATACAATTCTGATACACTTTGGGTCACAAGCTCAGGATTTTAAATTTTCCTTGGTTACTTATTACCTACTTTTCTACAATTTGGATTTCAGTACTGATTGATAATACTAACTTATCCAAAACTTTTATTTTTTTCCTCATTTGTCTAATCTTAAGGATGGTATATTTTTCTTCTCTCTTTTGGTCTTCGGATTCCTGTTCTTCCCAATTACTAAGACCATGGGCCAAAAGGCTCCAAATAAATTCATGAATTCTAGCTCCCATCTCTAGTCTATATTTTGGCAGGCTGTCAGAAACATCGGAGCAGCAGTGTGGACCACAACCTGCAGTGCTTTCCCTGCTACAGACGTCAGCAGAGCTTCTTGTCTGTGTGATGTGGACCAGCCCAGCCAAATGTAATTGTTCCCTGCCTCTACAGCCAGGTCAGATGACCACTTGCTTCTGACAAATGCCCCATTGCCCAGCCTTTGACTGGCCTTTCAGCTTTTTCTGGGAACCTGACAACAATGCTCCAATGCCAGCTCGAAGCAGTTCCAGAAGAGAATATATTGTCCCATGTTCCCTGTCCAGAATAGGCTGAAATGCTGGGTCTAAAGGAAACCCCCTGGCACAGAGGACCAATTGGCTATCTA
This sequence comes from Peromyscus eremicus, assembly GCF_949786415.1. Taxonomy (NCBI): domain Eukaryota; kingdom Metazoa; phylum Chordata; class Mammalia; order Rodentia; family Cricetidae; genus Peromyscus; species Peromyscus eremicus. Next base: position 166,502,611 of record NC_081416.1, on the reverse strand, counting down.
ATGCCCATTGATAATTATTAATTCAAATGGTTCAGCAATAAGATAAGATACTTTACCTTCTTATCCAGAACCAGGGAGGTATTGTATGACCTTAAGAAATTATTATTTCTATATAAATCATTCAGGATGGAGTTTCTGGTCCACCAAGAGGATCCTTTCCTTTTCTCAAAGTGTCCTTTTCTTAGAGTTGGGCTGCACCCTGACATACAAACTCCTTTTCTCCTGTTCTCATTCAGCCTTGGGATCTTTCCCCTGTCACTCTGTGACATTGAAACCTGGATTGCCTTGGAGAACCCAAGATGTTAGAGATGCCAGAGTCATAGAGTACCTGCCAAGGAGAGCTGGTAACAGAGTGGAACCAGCTCAAGAGAAAGAAGTGTGTTGCAGTCAACAAATATGAATGGAGTTGGAGATCTGAAGCATGTTTTGACATCAGATATGGAGATGCAGAGTTTTCTCAGGTGGTTTTTGGTCTTGCTTTTGTCCGTATTTTCTCACTATGCTCCCTTCTCTACATTTTGGAATGGTAATGTATGTCCTGTGTTGTTATATGTTGGAAGTATGTGATCTGCTTTTTTATTTTGATTTTACAGGGGATTACAGTTAAGAGATTGCATGAATCTCAGAAGAGACTTTTAACTTTGGACTTTTAAACAGTGTTGAGACTGTGATAGACTATGGGCACTTTTGAAGTTGGACTAAATGAATTTTTACATTATGATATAGCTACAAGCCTTTGGGGGCCAGGGAGTGGAATGTGGTGGTTTGAATGTAATTGGCCCCCATAAGCTCATAGGGAGTGGCACTATTAGGAGTTGTGGCCTTGTTGAAGTAGGTATGGCCTTATTAGAAGTGTGTCACCATGGGGGCTGGCTTTGAGGTCCCTTTTGCTTAAACTTGACTCAGTGTCACAGTCGACTTCCTATTGCCTGCAAGATACAGGACTCTCATCTACTCCAGCACCATGTCAGCCTGCATGTGGCCATGCTCCCCACCATGATGATAATGGACTGAACCTCTGAACTATAAGCCGCCACCTCAATTAAATGTTTTTTTTTATAAGAGTTGCTGGGGTCATGGTGTCTCTTCACAGCAATAGAAACCCTAAGACAGACACCAAGAAGGAAGCAGTGGCCGCGGTGGCAGTAGAGTGATGATGACAAGTGACAGGAATGTTCCACAGGCTGAGCAGAATGTGGCAGAATGTCTGGCGGAGAGGTGGAGCTGCACTGAGAAGCCACCAAGGCTGAACTAGTGTAGTTGGGCACCAGGTGGCTGTGGCAAAGGTGGAGCTGTGGGGAGAGGCTGGTAGACCAAAAACTGAATCGTGGAGTATCCAGCTGCTTTGACGACGGTACAAGGGGCAGGGGCCACAAGACCAGTGGCTGACAGTGGCAGGACCAACAGCAGCAAATGAAATGATGACAGAAGCCATAATAAAAACTGTAACTCTGGCTGCTATCAAGGGCTGGGGCATCAAGAATTCACAGACCCGGAGGTTGTACCAGCAGCCAAGGGTTGCGGAATCCCAACTTCCTAGACATACAAAAGAACTGGAACAGTTGTCACCACGGGGCTGAGGGTTCCAGTCCCAGAGGCCTGCATAGCAGGTGGCCCTCCCACCTCAGCTCTGGCCTGTCTGTTGCCACCGCTTGCTGCTATCAGATTGTGGGGGGTGCTGACCAAACGGCAGCAGTGAGAGCGCCTCCCCCACCCACCCACAGTTTCCACCTGGGCTGAGCAAACTGATGGCATTTAGGGCATTAGGAACAGGAGGACAGGTCTCTTGGGAATTAAGGGACAGAGCACCAGTTTGGGAGAGGTATCTATACCTGGTTCACCGATCTCTTGTCTCTAAATCCTTGGGTCGCTTTGTCCCAAAAGTGCTGAGGGGTCTTCACGTGAGTATAGTGGGGATTACCTGACCAGAGTGGATGTGTTTGATACATTTTACCTAAAGAAGCTATTTTTAATATTGTGAAATATTTACAACAAAAGTACTATCTTGGTTATTTTAAGTGTACAAATAACTACTTTCAGCTGCACAACTATTACTATTTCTAGAACTTCTCATCACTTGCTCAAAAGCTAACCATTAAGCAATAACCTCTCACGACCAGGCCCTAGCCCCTGGAAGCTTCTCCATGTGCCTTCCTCTGTGAACTTGCCTACTCTTTGATATATAATAATTTCATAGTAGTTTTTCATATTGTTATTGCTGTTGTATTCAAAATAACAAAGACTATAACCAGTCTAGAGGCCAATCAGTGACAAAGGGACAAGGAAATTGAGGAAAATAGGTTATGAATTGTTTTTTAGCCATAAAGAAAAGTGAAACTTGCAGGAGAATTCAAGTTCTGGAAATTATTATACTAACAACTAAACAAGATGACCCAAATCAGAAAGAAAAATACTGTATATTCTCTGTCATGTGTGGAGTCTAGGTGATAATGTGTACATGTATATATGTAATTGGGCATGAATGTGGGTAAGGCCTAAAGAACAAGAAAGGAGACCATGAAAGGGCTAAAGGAAAGACAGAGGACAAGGGAAGGAAGTATTCATCATCCAAGGAAGTCAGAACAGGAACTCAAACAGGGAGGAACCTAGAGACAGGAGCTGATGCAAAGGCCATAGAGGAGTACTGCTTACTGGCTTGCTCCTCACAGCTTGCTCAACTGCTTTCTTATGGAACTCAGGACCACCAGCCCAGGGATGGCACCACCCACAATGGGCTGGACCCTACCCCATCAGTCTCTAATTGAGAAAATCTCATGGAGGCATCTTCTCCAGTGAGGTTTCCTCTTTTCAGATAACTTTGTGTGTCAAGTTGACATAAGACTAGCCAGCACCACTGACCCATTGTCAACTTGACATACAAATGTGTCACTATTAAACCACACCTTTCCTTTCTTATTCATCTCTAAAATCTCACATTTAAGACATAAGTAACTTTAAAAGTCTCACAGTCTTTATAAATTCAAACACATTTAAATTTCAGTCTCTTTAAAATATCCAATCTCTCTAAAAATCCAAGATCTCTTTTAAAAGTTAAAAGTCTTTCAGCTGTGGGCTCCTGTTAAAATCAAAATTAAATAACTTCTTCAAGAGGGAAGAACCAGGGCATAGTTCTAAACCAACCAAAACGAAACTCCAATAGTATAAACAACTCAACGTCCAACTATCTGGGATTCACTCATGATCTTCTGGATTCCTCCAAAGGGCTTGGTCACTTCTCCAGCTCTGCCCTCTGCATCACACACAGCTTGTCTTCTAGGCTCTGGCTGGCTCCGCTCCACTGCTGCTGCTACTCTTGGTGATCATCCCATGGTACTGGCATCTCCAAAATGCTAGTGTCTGTAGCTAGGATTTTCCTGCCTGGCCCACAGTCAGGACAAATCTCTCTCACCCACCAGTCCCACAGCCACTCAGACCAAACCAAGTAAACACAGAGACTTATATTGCTTACAAACTGTATGGCCGTGGCAAACTTATTGCTAACTGTTCTTATAGCTTAAATTAATCCATTTTCATAAATCTGTAACTTGCCACGTGGCTCATGGCTTACCGGCATCTTCACATGCTGCTTGTCATGGCGGCGGCTGGCAGTGTCTCCCTCTGCCTTCCTGTTCCCTCCGTTCTCCTCTCTGTTAGTCCCGCCTATACTTCCTGCCTAGCCACTGGCCAATCAGTGTTTTATTTATTGACCAATCAGAGCAATTTGACATACAGAACATCCCACAGCAAGTGTCTTCTGCTGCAACTGGGCTGCCCTTTCAATAGCCTCTCATGGGCTCTCTTCATGGTGCCAAGCCTTAACATCTTTACATGATCCCTTCAATCCTGGGCCTTCAACTGCCACTGAGGCTGCACCTTCACCAATGGCCTCTCCTGGCCTCTCACAGTTGGAATCCTCAGCTGCTCTCCATGACCCCTCCATGCCTTCAAGACCAGTACCACCTGGGTGACTCTTACACTACCAAGTTCAGTTTGTCAGCATGAGGTACAACCTTGGCCCTCTGGAACACAGCTTGTATGTGCTGACTCTCAGGAAATACTTCCCAGAAGACTTCATCTCAGTGATGCTGGTCTCCTCTTAATCACAGCTAATTTCTTAGCTCCAGATAACCAGGATCAACTGTCCCAGTAACACAAGGGTTTTACTTCAGTGGTGCTGGTCTCTTGTTAATCATGACTGACTTTACAGCCCCAGCTGACCAGAATGACAGAATCTCAATTCAAAATAGCAATTAACCCTAATAGAGTCTTTAAATTTCCCTCTGAAACTTCACAAGCCAGGCCTCCATCTTCTGCACTGCTCTCAACATTCTTACCTTCCAAGCTCCTAAAGAACACCCCATTGAGCTCTCAAAACTCAATGGCTTTTCTAGCCCAAAGTTCCAAAGTCCTTCCACAATCAGCCCCAAAACATAGTCTATCACAACAATACCCCACTACACTGGTATCCTTCTGTCTTAGGGTTTCTATTGCTGCAATGAAACACTTGCCAAAAAAGCAAGTTGTGGAGGAAAGGGTTTATTTGGTTTACACTTCAGCATTGCTGTTCATCACTGAAGGAAGTTGGGATAGGAACAGGATACCGGAGGTAGGAACTGATGCAGAGGCCATGGAGGGGTGCTGCTTACTGGCTTGCTTCCCCTAGCTTGCCCAGCCTGCTTTCTTATAGAACCAAGAACCACCAGCCCAGGGATGGCACCACCCACTATGGTGGTATTTTATTTGTACTGAAATGTGATTTTAATTGTATGTTAATAAATAAAGTTGCCAGGGGTCAGAGCTATTAGAGCCATAGCAAGAGCGTGGCAGTGGTGGCGCACGACTTTAATCCCAGCACTTGGTAGACAGAGCTAGGTAGATCTCTGTGTGTAAAAGGATACAGCCAGCATTGGAGACACGCGCCTCTAATCTCAATCCCAACCATAGAAGACCTGGAGGTCTCTACAGACAGGCAGTGATGAAGCAGTCATGTATTTGGGTTTACAACCAATGAGAAGGCAGAACAGAAAGACTATATAAAGACATACACACAGGAAGTAGGTCCCTTTCGGAGAGGTCTCTTGGCTGAAGAGGATCGCTGAAGCAGGAAGGGTAAGGCTCTTAGCTCTGACCTCTTGGCTTTCTTCTCTGAATCAGCTCTGTGTTTCTTATTTAATAAGACGGTTGGTTACATCTACAACCCACCATGGTCTGGGCACTTATCCATCAATCACTAATTAAGAAAATGCCTTACAGCTGGATCTTATGGAGGACTCTTCTCCATAGAGATTCCCTCCTTTCAGATAACTTTAGTTTGTGTGTCAAGTTGACATAAGACTAGTCAGCACAGGAGGCTTTAAAGAGAAGTCTACAGGATGGAGTGGTGATAATGAGGAAGGAGGAGACTCTCCTAAAACACATGCTGTGGAAATGCCATGATGTTATCTAATTCTTTGCCTGCTGATTTCAAAACTAACAATAAATGTTTTAAAGTTTGTACTTTTTTTTTTTTTTTGGTCTTTCGAAACTGGGTTTCTCTGTGTAGCTTTGCGCCTTTCCTGGATCTCGCTCTGTAGACCAGGCTGGCCTCGAACTCACAAAGATCCACCTGCCTCTGCCACCCGAGTGCTGGGATTAAAGGTGTGTGCCACCACCGCCCGGCTCAAGTTTGTACTTTTAAGGCCAGTTAACATGGCGATGGGATTTACCTGCCATGTGCGTCTATGTATTCCTCTGCTGACGGCACTTGGATCATCTCCACACTTTATCTACTGCAGAGAAAGGGTCCATGAGGAGAGTCTGTGTGTAACTGATCAGCTCCTGTTGAAGTACTGAGCAGGAGCTCACAGCAGGAGCACTGGGCTTGTGATGGTCACACTAGGTTGTCAGCAGCTACCTCAGATGTCTCTGCACTGGCACAGCTTCCCCTACTCCAAATGCTGTGTGTTCACAAGCACTTCTTCTGTCATCACCAGGGTTTTTATTCACCTTGGAAGATTCTGTGTTTTAGTTTTTATTAACTTCTAGTGTATGAAACACTGGGCTCTATGAACACTCTCACACATGTGCCCATGCTCCTGTTTGTACTCATTCAGATTACACGCTCTCATCTTCCATTGGTCTTCATCCTCATGCCACATAGTTCTGAGCCATCTAGCTTCCGCTTGTGGGAAAACATGGGATTTGCCCTTATTGTCTCCTCATTTTCTCCTCATTGCCCTTTCTACATAATTTGTGTGTGTATGAAGTGTGCATGCGTGTTTGCATGTGTGTGGACTCAAATGTGCACACGTGTGGAAGCCTGAGATTGACACTGGGTATCTTCTTCAATTAATCTCCACCTTACATGCTGACTTGGGGTCTGAACCCACAGCTTACCGTTTTGGCAAGCCTGGCTAGCCAGTTTGCTCTGAGGTTTCACCGCCTCTGCATCTCACTGAGTTCAGGGTCCAGCCCAGCCGCTATGCTTGTGGAGCAAGAGCATTCATTAGTCACTGAGCCAGCTCCCAGACCTATATTTTTCTTTAAAAATAGAACTGTTGACCCCACACACCATTCCACCTGGGGACCACATGGCAACCTGCAACTGGGATGCAGGGTAGGAACCCCCAGAGCCAGTCTGCCCACCTGCCAGTCAGCCACCCACTGTGCCCCCTGGGGACTCTTTTGTGTCCTGTAATTGTGACCCCAGGTGGGAACCCCAGAGTCATTCTACCTGCCCACCAATCATTCTACCTATGGTGCTGCATAAGGACTGCATGGCATTCTGGGCTCTTGACCTGATGAAGACATCCCAGAGCCGTCCTGCAACCCCACCCATCAGGTGGATCCCCAGAGACCATGTGCCACACTGTCCTCCTTACCACAGGTAGGAACTCAAAGCCTGGCTTCCATCCCAGTCACCTCCACCTAGGGACTGTGTGGCTTCTTGAAGGCCTGGCCACTCCCACAGTGACCTGTCCCTGCCACCCTGAGTCCACCCGTGAAACTTCACAGACTTCTGAAGACCAGCAGCAAGAGTCTCCTAGTTCTACAGGAGCTTTGCTCCTGGGTTCAGAAGTTGCTCCCGTCCCTTGCTGACTGAGGACCCCTACTCATACCTATTGGCACATCAATCCTGAGCACAATTCAGCTGCTCCCCAACATGACAAGTTAGGATCACGGTAACCAAGGTCCAAACACCCACTCAACAAAAGTGAGATCGGACAGAAGCACAACATGAACAACCAAGTGTCTCCTCTGGGAATCGGTGCCGCATCATAACGCCCTGAGAAAGGCAGCTTGGCTGAGCCCAAGGCAATGACTTCAAAATAGCGATAACAAATATGTCCAAGGAACTCAAAGAGGATATGAATAAAAGTCAGAATCGAGACCTCAGAAACAAAGTTGAAGGAAATAATGGAAACTACTCAAGATGTGAAAATAGAATTTAATAAAGAGAATCTCTGAAAAAAAATCCAAGTTAAATAAAACTTGAAATGAAAAACTTAGGAAGTCAAAGAGCTCAGAGAAAAGCATCAACAAAAAAGAAAAAAAAATGGACCAAATGGAAGAGAGAATATCAGGTCTTGAAGACAAGATACAGGAAATGGATCGCTTGGCCAAAGAAAATGTTAAATCTAAAATAATGAGAGAATGGGACATGCAAGAACAGACTTCAGATGGAGTTGGAGAGATAGAGGACACTTTATACCCATTAAAGAAAAAACCCACCAAGAACACATTACAGTTCCATACACACCAAACACAGGAGCACTGGCTTTCACAAAAGATATACTATTAACTCTAAAGCCACAGATTGCCCCAACACAGTGATAATGGGTGACTTCCACACCCCACTGTCACCAACAGGCAGGTCATCCAGGTACAAGCTAGAGAAACTCTGGAATAAAATGACACCATAAACCAATGAGCTTAACAAACAACTACATACACTGAGGGACACACATTCTTCTCAGCAGCTCATGGAACTTCCTCAAAATCCAATGCCTGTCAGCTCTTTTCCCTTTAACTGAAAAAAAGGGGGGCAGGAAAATTATATTAGATGTGGACAACTGAAAGAACATTCATTCCTTCGTTCGACAACATGGGATGGCACGGAGTTGGACAGTGATGAGAAGGTTCCAGCAGGTAAAAGAGGAGTCTGCGGGGTGAGGTGAAAGAGAGATCTGTCAATATTGTAAATCACTATTTGGTGGAAAGATGGACCATGATGTCCTGAGCAGGTATGTTCATCTTGCAGCCTGGTGTGTGTGTGTGCGTGTGTGTGTGTGTGTGTGTGTGTGTGTGTGTGTGTGTGTGCGCGTGCATGTTCATGGAGATCAGCAGCATCACCTCCATTCCATCAGCACCCCCGAATTTTCCTTCCCTCTGTCTGGATCTCTTTTTGGGCATCAGCACAGCCCATCTCTCACCACCCTTAGATCCTTGCTCACCTTCAGTTGTCTCTGGTGTGTGTGAGGTTAGGGGCTTCCTTCCCTGACCCTCTCATCTAGACCCTGGGTCTTCACTTTTGACCTTTCCCTGCTGTTCCCGCCATGGCTTTTTCCAACTTCTGACCTCACCCTCTAGATGTCCTTCCTGTCCTGTCCTCCTGACTCCTGGAACTCTGGTTTTGTGAGGAGAGGACTAGTCTGGACCAGGCTCAGACGCCTGTGGGTAAATGAGTGAGTGAGCATCCACTTCCTTACATCAGGTTGGGAGCTAAGGACAATGTTCAATGCCCTTTATTTGGGGAGTCACCCTGACATAGTGTGAGCATCAGTCTTCTGAATATGAAGGCCAGCGAGGCAGGGAACAGTGGAGCCTTTCTCCATACTCCCTTACAATTCCCTTCAGTGATCTCTTCCCCCTGCTGAACCTCTGCCGCTCTCTGCATCCTCCAAGCAGAATATTATTTTAAGGTGTGTTACATTTGCTTATGCTGTGGAAATTTGTTTAATGATACAATGATGTATTGCATTCTTTTATGTTGCATTTGTTTAACTCTGTGAAGCTGTGTTACTGTGCCTGTCTAAAACACCTGATGGTCTAATAAAAAACTGAATGGCCAATAGCAAGGCAGGAGAAAGGATAGGTGGAGCTAGCAGGCAGAGAGAATAAATGGAAGGAGAAATCTGGGAGGAAAAGAAGAAAGAGGAAGGGAACAAGGAGAGGAGGATGCTACAGGCTAGCCACCCAACCACACAGCCAGCCACGGAGTAAGAGTGAAAGTAAGATTTACAGAAGTAATAAAAGGAAAAAGTCCAGAGGCAAAAGGTAGATGGGGATATTTTAAGAAAAACTGGCAAGAAACAAGCCAAGCTAAGGCCAGGCATTTATAATTAATAATAAGGCTCCTTGTGTGATTTATTTGGGAGCTGGGTGGCGGGCTCCCCAAAAGAGCAAAAACAACCAACAGCAAAGGCCCCCAGTTGGGTGTCTCTCCTGCTGCCCAGTAGACCTCAGCCAATATGAGCTCCCCTCCTTCATCCGTTCCCAGGGAATGAGCTCTGTAGGCAAGTGAAGGGTCTGCTCAGTTCTCCCTCTGTGAAGAAGAGCTTTGGCTTCAAAGCTACCCCTCCACCCCCCACCCCCACACTGCACTGGTGTCAGCTCTGCTGTCCTTCCTCATTCTCATCCTTCCTCCTTCCAGGAGCACCTCCCAGAGTAACATGGTTTGTGCTCTGTTCCCATCTCAATGCTGTTCCCATTCTCCTCCCCCTTTCTCTCTTTCTGGTTCAGTGTTCTAGAACATACTTTGAGCAGCAAGGCTGAGAAGTGTCCTGTGCTCCAAGAGAATAGCAACTCACCCCAGGGCTGCTCTCTGCTGTGTCCTGGCCTTGGTCTGTCAGCACTAAAGATGGGAGTCTCTGGGCTCCCTAGACGTTTGTGTGTGTGTGTGACACAGCTCAGTACCCAGCCTTCTCAACTGTTTTCAGAAGATCAGATTAACTCCCAGCAGGCAAGTGACAGGGATATCTCTGGTGCTGGGAAGGGACCAGGGACCAGCTGAGTGATGACTGAGGAAGATAATCAATCCATTACCCCTTGTACCTTCAGTGAGGGGTTTGATTAAAAAAAAAAAAAAAAAAAAAAAAAACCTAGGAGCAGTTGTGTCAGGAGTCTCATGTCATAGGTGTACAGGTGACCATGTGTCATCATCCTACAGAGGATTTCAGAGAGCCTTCACAGCTTCCTGTGTTGGCTGAATACAGCTGGGGTCTCCCCATGAATGGTGGTTCTCTTTCTCGGTGTTTCCCCTGTGGTCACCTCATCATCTTCGTGGGTTATGACAGGAGGGGTCCCAAGGCAGAGTGAGTTTCTCGAAGACATGAGAAGGAGCCAGGAAGTCAGAGCGGGCTCCTGGGAGGGAGCTCCAGATCTGCTGGGACAAGGATGGAAACCAGACCACAAAGTAACTTAAGCCCTCATGGGAGGAAGGCTTAAGGAGTATTGATTGTGTGTTGCAATGTCTCCCTCTGGTGTTCACCGGGAGAACTGCAGCTGGTATCTGGGCTGTAGCAGGGACAAACGCTGTGAATGCTGGCCTGATTCCTGGGCACAGGGAGCTCAGGCCTCCGTGCTTCAGGACCAGTCATTCCCCTCATCATGGCTCCCAGATCCCCATGACTCCATCCCGGTAAGTCTAGGGACAGTTTGAGATTTTGTTGAGGGATATTTGATCACACTGTGAACCCCGAGTTTGCATTTGCATTAATTAAATAAAATTAACCTTGGGTCAGGAGGCTGAGTTAGCAACTAGTTGACAGAAAGTGATCATAGAGCAGCAAGAGCATCCGGGAGAGATAGAGAGACACAGGAAGTAGTAGGGAGGGTTTTGGAGTGGTGTGGCGGTTTTTGTTTGGAGTGGACGGACACTCTCTTTCAGAGACACCAGCTGCTCTAAAGCTATTATCACCAAGTAATAGCTCTTGTCCCTGCAGCCTCCCCACTAATCTCCAGTCTCCTTCCTTTCTCTATAAATTGGCCTGTCCTGTACCTCATAAAAATTAAATTCTGCACACACACACACACACACATTTTGTTTCTTGTTTAATATTTTCCAGGATCACCATGCCATAGCCCGTTCAGACCTTCATGCCACAAATTACAATTTAGAAGTCTTAAGGCAATGGAAAGAGCTGTCCACACAGGGTGGATCTGGAAGAGTCCCCTGTTCATCGACGTTTTCACACATCACTGAAGATCACTTGCTCAGTTCATTTCTGTTGGCCATCTCCCTTCACAGCATGAAGAGTCACATTTCCTCCAGGAACTGGGAGCATCTGACCGACTCTCCATCAGTCCCCACAAAAGAGAGCACTCTGCCTCTGCTTCAGCCATCCAGGAGCTGGGGGTGTGGTTAAGTGCTAGAGCCCCTGCCTAGAATCCTCCAGTGAGGGGGTGGGGGTGGCTCAGTGGTAGAGGCCCTGCCTAGACTCCCCCAGTGAGGGGCTGGGGGTGTAACTCAGTGGTAGAGCCCCTGCCTAGAATCCTCCAGTGAGGGGGTGGGGGTGGCTCAGTGGTAGAGGCCCTGCCTAGACTCCCCCAGTGAGGGGCTGGGGGTGTAACTCAGTGGTAGAGCCCCTGCCTAGAATCCCCCAGTGAGGGGCTGGGGGTGTAACTCAGTGGTAGAGCCCCTGCCTAGAATCCCCCAGTGAGGGGCTGGGGGTGTGGCTCAGTGGTAGAGTCCCTGCCTAGAATCCCCCAGTGAGGGGCTGGGGATGTAACTCAGTGGTAGAACCCCTGCCTAGAATCCCCCAGTGAGGGGCTGGGGGCGTGGCTCAGTGGTGGAGCCCCTGCCTAGAATCCTCCAGTGAGGGGCTGGGGTGTGGCTCAGTGGTAGAGCCCCTGCCTAGAATCCCCCAGTGAGGGGCTGGAGATGTGGCTCAGTGGTAGAGCCCCTGCCTAGAATCCCCCAGTGAGGGGCTGGGGGCGTAGCTCAGTGGTAGAGCCCCTGCCTAGAATCCCCCAGTGAGGGGCTGGGGGCGTAGCTCAGTGGTAGAGCCCCTGCCTAGAATCCCCCAGTGAAGGGCTGGGGGCGTAGCTCAGTGGTAGAGCCCCTGCCTAGAATCCCCCAGTGAAGGGCTGGGGGCGTAGCTCAGTGGTAGAGCACCTACCTAGCATAAATGAGGTCTTTGGCTTGATGGAATGAAGAGTTCTCTCAGGCTGCCATCTGTACGTGTTACATGTCTCCTGCAGGTGGCGCTATGGCACATTTGCAACATAACTGCTCCCATCAACTTTGTATTTTCAAACACTTGAAACAATACATTGTGGAAGCTGGAGAGATGGCTCAGAGGTTAAGAGCACTTGCTGCTCTTGCAGAGGACCTGGGTTCCATTTCTAGTATCCATATGACAGCTCACAACCATCTATAACTCCAGTTCCAGAAAATCTGACACCATCTTCCAGTGCACTTGCTTACAGGCAAAATACCCATGCACATTGAAATAAAAATAAATTTTAAAAAATAAAAAATAAATACTACACTCTAATTTTAAGTGTTCTAGCAGCCATATTTTAAAATGTTGACAGTAATAAGTGGGGCGGGAGACATAGCTCAGGAGTAGAGTGTTTACCCATCATGCACAAAGCCCTGGGTTCTACCCCTGGCACCCCTTCCTCCAAATCCTAAGTTTTAAAAGTTATGGAGGAGCCGGGCGGTGGTGGCACACGCCTTTAATCCCAGCACTCGGGAAGCCAGAGCCAGGCGGATCTCTGTGAGTTCGAGGTCAGCCTGGTCTACAGAGTGAGATCCAGGACAGGCACAAAAACTACATAGAGAAACCCTGTCTCGAAAAACAAAACAAAAAAAAAAGTTATGGAGGGTCAGGTATGGTGATGCACACCTATAACCTCAGCACTGGAGAAGTGGAGGCAGGAAGATCAGGGGTTCAAGGCCACCCTCAGCTGTCTAGCATATTGGAGGGCAGCCTGAGCTACATAAGACCCTGTCTCAAAAACAAAATTTAAAAAAAATCAAACAAAAGAAATGTCAAGTTAAGCTAATGTCCCACTAAAAGTGAACATTATAAGAAAGTGTGATAAGAAAGAAAGGACAATAGAAAAAACATGATAAATACATGCAATAGAACATTCAGCTTTAAGAAGGCAAGCCAGGAGGCAAGGCAGGCATTGGTGGCACACGCCTTTAATCCCAGCACTCAGGAGGCAGAGGCAGGCAAATCTCTGTGAGTTCAAGGCCAGCCTGGTCTACAGAGCGAGATCCAGGACAGTCAAGACTACACAGAGAAACCCTGTCTCAAAAAACCAAAAAAAAAAAAAAAATTCAGACGACAAGGTATGTAACACATCTGTCACCCCAGCACTCACATCTGTCACCCCAGCACTCACGTCTGTCACCCCAGCACTCACATCTGTCACCCCAGCACTCACATCTGTCACCCCAGCACTCACATGTCACCCCAGCACTCACGTCTGTCACCCCAGCACTCACGTCTGTCACCCCAGCACTCACGTGTCACCCCAGCACTCACGTGTCACCCCAGCACTCACGTGTCACCCCAGCACTCACCTGTCACCCCAGCACTCACGTGTCACCCCAGCACTCACGTGTCACCCCAGCACTCACGTCTGTCACCCCAGCACTCACGTCTGTCACCCCAGCACTCACGGGTCACACCAGCACTCACGTGTCACCCCAGCACTCACGTCTGTCACCCCAGCACTCACGGGTCACCCCAGCACTAACGGGTCACCACAGCACTCACGTGTCACCCCAGCACTCACGTCTGTCACCCCAGCACTCACGTGTCACCCCAGCACTCACGTCTGTCACCCCAGCACTCACGTGTCACCCCAGCACTCACGTCTGTCACCCCAGCACTCACGTGTCACCCCAGCACTCACATCTGTCACCCCAGCACTCACGTGTCACCCCAGCACTCACGTCTGTCACCCCAGCACTCACGTGTCACCCCAGCACTCACGTGTCACCCCAGCACTCACGTCTGTCACCCCAGCACTCACGGGTCACCCCAGCACTCACGTGTCACCCCAGCACTCACGTCTGTCACCCCAGCACTCACGGGTCACCCCAGCACTCACGTGTCACCCCAGCACTCACGTCTGTCACCCCAGCACTCACGGGTCACCCCAGCACTCACGTGTCACCCCAGCACTCACGTCTGTCACCCCAGCACTCACGTGTCACCCCAGCACTCACGTCTGTCACCCCAGCACTCACGGGTCACACCAGCACTCACGTCTGTCACCCCAGCACTCACGTGTCACCCCAGCACTCACGTCTGTCACCCCAGCACTCACGTGTCACCCCAGCACTCACGTGTCACCCCAGCACTCACGGGTCACCCCAGCACTCACGTGTCACCCCAGCACTCACGTGTGTCACCCCAGCACTCACGTGTCACCCCAGCACTCACATCTGTCACCCCAGCACTCACGTCTGTCACCCCAGCACTCACGTGTCACCCCAGCACTCACGTCTGTCACCCCAGCACTCACGTCTGTCACACCAGCACTCACGTCTGTCACCCCAGCACTCACGTGTCACCCCAGCACTCACGTGTCACCCCAGCACTCACGTGTCACCCCAGCACTCACATCTGTCACCCCAGCACTCACGTGTCACCCCAGCACTCACGTGTCACCCCAGCACTCACGTGTCACCCCAGCACTCACGTCTGTCACCCCAGCACTCACGTGTCACCCCAGCACTCACGTCTGTCACCCCAGCACTCACGTCTGTCACCCCAGCACTCACGGGTCACCCCAGCACTCACGTCTGTCACCCCAGCACTCACGTGTCACCCCAGCACTCACATCTGTCACCCCAGCACTCACGTGTCACCCCAGCACTCACATCTGTCACCCCAGCACTCACATCTGTCACCCCAGCACTCACGTGTCACCCCAGCACTCACGTGTCACCCCAGCACTCACGTGTCACCCCAGCACTCACGGGTCACACCAGCACTCAGATGGCTGAGGGAATCAAACTGAGAATTCCAGTCCATACTGGGGTCTGTAAAGAAATCCTGTCTCAAAAAAATATAATTAGGGGCTGGAGAGATGGCTCAGAGGTTAAGAACACTGACTGCTCTTCCAGAGGTCCTGAGTTCAATTCCCAGCAGCCACATGGTAAAGCTGCATGCCTTAGTGAGTATCCGTAATCGCAGTGCCTCCATGAAGAGATGGGAGGTGGAGAAACGGCAGAAGCTCTCAGGCCAGGTAACACGGTATAAATGAGAGAGTCCCTGTCTCAGGGCAGAAAGCAAGGCTCAGTGCCTGGGGTTGTCCTTCCACATCCACACATGCTATGGCATGTACAAAGCCACACTCACACACACACATATATACAAAATAAAGAAAACAGCTTTAACCCCAGTGCTCAGGAGGCAGAGGCAGGAGAATCTCTGTGAGTTCCAGGCCAGCCTGGTCTACAGGACTACATAGAGACCTTATCTCAAAAAATGGCTTGGTGAGTAAGAGCACTTGCTGTGCAAACATAAAGGCCTGAATTCAAACCCCCATCGCCCAAAAGAAAAGGGCCAGGCTCAACACTGGGCAGGGGGGAGCCAGGCAGGTCCTGGGAGCTCAAGGGCCAGCCTAGCCACAATAGCGTGGTTCAGTGGGAGAGCCATAGAGGAAGACACACACACACACACACACACACACACACATATGTGCACATATATCACATACCACACATGAAAAGTGGCTAAATAGTTTTATGTTTTATATATATATATATATATCCACAATAAAAGTGTACGAAATTAATGTTTTACCACAAAATATCACTTCAACATGTAATCAATTTTTTTTTTAACTATTGAGAGGTTTTACCACACAGGTTGTTGACCTTTGCCATATCCCACATCTCCGTCTGAACTTGCCATGTCTCAATTGCTTAATAGCCATGACACCCACACTAGGCTGAATTGGTCTTCGATCCTGTCTGTCGACATCTCTATCACTTTGGCCAAGCACTGGGGTCTCCAGGCCAGACTGGAAGCATTTCTGCAGATAGATCTATGTCTTCTGTGCCCCTCCCAAACCTACAGTCAAACCTGGCCACATCTCCCAGAGCCACTACCAGGACCTCCCCGCAGCACTCCTCTGGGGAGAACAGTCTGCTGAAGGAGTACCACTGATTCTCAATCTGATTGGACCCTCCGAATCTCCTCTTGCCTTTGCGTGAATTTGTATCTCATTTGTGTGTCAAACTATATCACCTCAGATGATCATCTCAAAGTGAGGGAGGTGCTGGGCTGGAAAGGAGGCCCCAGGATGTCCTTCCTCCTGCTTCCCCTCAGGCCCTTCTTCCTCTTCTTCAACACAGCTTCCCTCTTCCTCTTCCTTCTCTTCTTCCTCCTCCTCTTCCAGGATGGTGACCAGCTCCTCCCGCAGGGCACCCATCTCCAGTCCCAGGTGACACAGCTGTCCCAACAGCTGGACATCCGCTCGGCGCAGGTTCCCCTACAGGAATAAAAGAACATCATTGGTGTGCCACGCAGAGCCAGGAAGCCTGCCAGGAGCTTCCCAGGAGCAGGTGCCAGCTTAAGTCTTAGCCTGCAGGGCCAGAAATCTCACTGATTCTAGGGGTTTTCATGCCATCTGCTTCTCCTGCCTCTTGATCTCTGTTTCTCTGCCTGCCGCACTGTCCCTTCATCTCTGTGGACCCTTCTTTGAATCTCTGTCTCCACAGCTCCAGCTCCATTTCCTCACCCCTGCCCTTGGGTACTCCTAGCCCCTATTCCATCTGAGGTCCTGTCTGTCCCTGAGCTGTCTCTAATGTCTACCTGTGCTTCTCTCTGGAACTGTTGCCATTCCTGACTCTCATGCTCTGTCCCCACCACTACCTGTCTCTGCCCTTGTTGTATTTGATTTCCACACAAGATCTCAGTCTGCAGCTTAAGCTTGAAATTCTCCTGCCTCGGGCTCCTGAGTGCTGTATTACAGGCATGAGCTACCAGGCCTGGCTGATCCTTAGCCATGTCTATTTTTATTAATATTCACTCATATTCTTCCCCCACCATATCTATCTCATATCTTTCTGGTGCCCTTTCACTCACCAACTCCTCCCAGATCCACAACAACGGCTCTCTGGCACCCCCAAGTTCTGTCCCTGAGGACATAAGGGTCTGGCCTGGGTTCCCCTCTGGCGGGGGCATTCTTAGGGCCTGGGGGAGTGGGCCCAATCCAAGGGGCTCCAGCCCGGCCTGCTTCAGCTGCACCCACCGCTCCATAGTCTGAACCATGGACTGAAGAGCAGGAAGTAGCAAGGTCCAAGTGACCCAGTCCCCTGGGAAGCTGTGGGATGGAGGGAAGAAAGGGCGGGGAGGGGCTGGCAGAGACATCCCAAAGTCCATTCTCTGAATCAGCTGGCCACATTTTTTTTTTCTTTCTGGAGTCCAACCTCCATGATCTCACAGGGTCCAAAGAGAGCCTCAAGCAGAGGTCCACCTTCACACTGTTGCCTCTTGGGCTGACCCCCTCAGGGTACACGGTGCTTGATGCTTAATGCCTGAAGGAGCTAGGCTGTCTTCCTTCCAAGTCCTCACACCTTTCCAGCCTCTCTTTCTCAGCCTCTTTAGCTGAATGACCTTGGCCAGCCCCTAAACTGATCCTTGTCTGTCCTCTGCCAGGGCTCTGCCACCAGTGTGCCTGAAGAGCCTCAGTGTGGAGGCTGCAGTGCCATACAGCAGCCAGTTCTGCCAGCCTTGGACATGCCTGTATTGTATCACCACCAGGCGGTCAGGACTGGGAAGTACTCTGGGTCATGCTCTGCCTTGACCCTTACAAGCCCATGACTATGCCCGTGGTCCCTGGGTCCCTGGCTTAGAGCTCGGCTGCCCACCCCACCCCCCACCCCCAGAGCCCAGACTCCAACTCTGCAAGTCTCACATCTCAAGGTCAATATGTTCAGCACAGAGCTCCCACTTCGGATCTCCCCCACTGGATCCATTTCCTGTGGATGTTGCAAAAAATCAACCACAATCTTGGTCACTCAAAACAATGCAAGGGGGCTTCAGAAATGGCTCAGAGGGGGCTGGAGAGATGGCTCAGAGGTTAAGAGCACTGACTGCTCTTCCAGAGGTCCTGAGTTCAATTCCCAGCAACCATGGCTCACAACCATCTGTAATAAGATCTGGTGCGTCTTCTGGCCTGCAGTCACATATGCTATATACATAATTAATAAATAAATAAATAAATAAGTCTTTTGAAGAAAAAGAAAAAAAATGGCTCAGAGGGTAAAGGTGCTTGCCACCAAGCCTGATACTCTGAGTTCAATCCCCAGAACCCACAGGATGGAAAAAGAGAGCTTACTATTGGTGAAATTATTCAGGCCACTCCACGTAGTTAAAAGGGAGGGAGGTTTATTTTGTGGGGTAACTTACAACTGAATGGATAGTTTACAGAGTCTGGGAAAGGCGTAGCGCAGTCCAGCGGTGTTCTCTGGAGAATTCTGCTCGGTCTACCTCTGGCGTCCAGGGTCCAGGAACCAAGAGAGCCGGCACATCCGGATCTCCGGTCTTCAGGGTCCTCTCTTGGCCCCGCCTTGTAGGCGTGACAGTTGCCGAAGCCTCAATGGGGGCTGGAACTTCCAGATCAAAGCTGGATATGGCTACCCACTACAGTTTACTCTTGCAAGTTGTCCTCTGACATCCCCCCACCTCCCACCCACCCCACCCCACCCCGAAACACACACACACACACACACACACACACACACACACCTGTCTCAGTTCCGGTTTCTATTGCTGTGAAGAGACACCATAACCACAGCAACTCTTTCTTTTTTTTCTTTTTGTTTTCTTTTCTTTTCTTTCTTTTTTTTTTTTTTTTTAAGTTTTTTGAGACAGCATTTCTCTATGTAGCCCTGGCTGTCTTGGAACTCACTCTGTAGACCAGGCTGGCCTCAAACTCACAGAGATTCGCCTGCCTCTGCCTCCTGAGTGCTGGGATGAAAGGTGTGCGCCACTAAGGCCAGCTTCCATGGCAACTCTTTTAAGGAAACATTTAATTGGGGCTGGCTCACAGTTTCAGAGGTTTAATTCATTATCATGGCGGGGAACATGGCAGCATGCAGACAGACACGGTGCTGGATGAATAGCTAAGAGTCCTACATCTTGCAAGCAACAGGAAGTTGACTGACAGTCACACTGAGGGTAGCTTGAACAAAAGAGACTTCAAAACCCACCCCCACAGTGACACACTTCCTCTAATGAGGCCACACCTTCTAATAGTGCCACTCCAGTTGGGGGCCATTTTCTTTCAAACCACCACAGGCACCAAAAAAATTTTTTTTTCAAAGAAAAGGGAAAAAAAAAACCACAAGTTTAGTTGGGTGTGGTGACACATACCTGTAATCCATTGGGACTTGGCAGGCAGACGCAAGAGGGTCATTGCAAATTTGAGGCCAACAGGATCTATATATTGAGTTTCAAGGAAATATAATGAAATCCTATCTCAAAACCCAAAGGTAGGGAGGAAAGGGTCTGGGGATGTGCCTCGGTTGGTGGAGGGCTAGCCTAGCATGCAACATCACATCAAACTGACTGGGTATGGTGGTATATACCTGTAACCCCAATACTTGGGAAATGGAAACAGGAGAGTTGCAAATTCAATATCATTCACAGCCACTAGCCTGTGCTCCATGAGACCCTGCCTCAGAAACCAAACCAAACCAAAGCCCACAAGAGACTGGAGGTGTAGTTCAGTGACAGAGTGTGTGCCTAACTAGGACAAGCAAGGCTCTAGGTTCAGGCTAGGAACGCAGCTCCGGGGTCCATGCTTGCCTGGCATGTAAGAAGCCCTTGGTTCCACCACCAGAACCAACACAGGAGCGCACACACACACACACACACACACACACACACACACAAACACACACAAGCACAAACAGGCACACATATACACACACACATACAAGCACACACAAGCACAAGCAGGCACATAAGCACACACACACAAGGACAAGCAGGCACACACACACACACACACACACACACACACACACACACACACTTCAACCCCTAGCACTGAAAGGGGGGAAAGCCCCAAGGTTATTCTCTTGCCGCTCTAAAGCATAAAGTAGGCACACTGAGCTTGGTTACTTCTAGGAGAGAACCCACACTCTGCTCTCTGAGCTTCGAGGCCTACTTGCTCTCCTTGCATCACTCCAATCTTTTGCTTCCGGCATCCTGACTCCTGTTGATGGCAATGGCCATCCTTCGGATAAGACCTTCATATTCACCAGTCCCACCCAGTCATCTATGATAAATAACATCCTCTCAAGATCCTTAAACTGGGCAGTGGTGGCATATGCCTTTAATCTCAGCACTGAGGCAGAGGCAGGAGGATCTCTGAGTTCAAGGCCATCCTGGTCTACAGAGAGAGTTCCAGGACAGTCAGGGCTATGCAGTAAAACCCTGTCTTGAACCCCACCCCACCCCCCAAAAAAAGTTCCTTAAACTGAACCTTAAGATACATATCTATGATCCCAGCCCTCGAGAGGCTGAGGCAGAAGGATTACAAGTTTCAGGCCAACCTGGGCACCAAAGCAATAAATACATTGCTAAGAAAGGGGATCAGGGGGCTGGAGAGATGGCTCAGAGGTTAAGAGCACTGGCTCTTCTTCCAGAGGTCCTGAGTTCAATTCCCAGCAACCACATGGTGGCTCACAACCATCTATAATGAGATCTGGTGCCCTCTTCTGGCTTGCAGGTGTACACGCAGGCAGAACATTGTATACATAATTAATAAATAAATCTTAAAAAAAAAAAACAAAAAAAACAAGATTTCTAAAAAAAAAAAAAGAAAAAGAAAAAGAAAGGGGATCAGGCAATCAGAGGTGGGACGGGATGTCTTTTACCATATAAAGTAACATAGAGTGTGGTGGTTTGAAGGAAAATGTCCCCCACAGACTCAGACAGATGAGTGTTCCCTGGTGGTTTGGGGAGCTTAGGGAGGAACCACCTTGCTCAAGGAAGTGCCTCATCGGAGGCAGGCTTTGAGAGTTTAAAACCTCACCATTTCCAGTGTGCTTTCTCTCCTCTGTACTTCAGCTGAAGATGTGAGCTCTCAGCTTCCTGCTCCTGACGCCAGGCCTGCCTGCCACATGCTCCCATACCTCCCCACTAGGATAGAGTCAGCCCTCTGGACCTGCCAGCCCAAATAATGTTCCTTCTGTAAGTTGCTTTGAGTCATAGTGTTTTTATCACAGCAATGGAAAAGTAACTGATACATCCAGCCTCTGAGGATCGCAGGACAAGGACATTTGTGCTTGGGAACTATTCAGTCTACCAAGTCCCCACCCCAGCAACCCCCCTGCTCCCTGCTTCTCCACTTCCATTAGTGACACCTTTTGGTTTCTTGGGCTTTTGTCTCTTAACAATTTTCACTACTGCCCACCCCACCCCTATTCCTATTCATCACGTACCTGTACTATTGTGGTAGCCTCTTTGCTGATTTCATGTCCACCCCTGACCTCTCAGAGTCATTCTCCAGATCTTTGCAATATGTAAATCAGATATTGAAACTCCTCTCTCCCTCTGTGAACAGAATAAAACCCTGCTGGACCTACACAGTCAGTCCCACTGCCCACGTCTCTGGTCCTGTCTTCTACCTCTCTGCAAGCTGATGCATACATACTGCAGGGCTTTGTCACTGGCTGTTACCTCTGCCTGAACACTTTTACTCCAAACCTTGAGGTACCTTTTCTTTCCTGTCACTCATTCCAGTTCAATGCACCTGCTGCAGAGGCCTTTTCTGGTGGCTCTATGCCCCAGCCACTCCCTAAAATACCACTTATTTTTTTCCTACTTCTTTTTGTTGTTGTTGTTTTCTTTTCTTTTCTTTTTGGAGACAAGGTTTCTCTGTGTAGCTTTGGAGCCTGTCCTGGAACTCGCTTTGTAGACCAGGCTGGCCTCGAACTCACAGAGATCCGTCTGCCTCTGCCTCCCAAGTGCTGGGATTAAAGGCATGTACCACCACCGCCTGGCTTTTTTTCTACTTCTTATCAAACACTATCTTTAGTTTTTTATTCATTTTTTATCCATCCTCTTTCTGCCTAGAATGACAACTCCCTGAGAAAGGGGCTCTCAGTACTCACTGTGAGAGCTCAGTAAACACTTATGAATGAATGAGTGAGTGAGTGAATGACTGTATCCACCAAGACTTCACATTTGGAGGCTGGGCAAGTAGCTCAGTTGATAAAGAGCTTGCCTAGCATTCAGAAGGCCCTAGGTTTGTTCCCATTACTTCATAAATGTCTGACCACAGCACACACATGCCCACACTCATAAACACATCAATATAAATTTTTAATTAAAAAAATAAAGTTCAAGGCAGCCTAACATGCATGAGAAAGATCCTGCATAAGAAATAACCCTCTTAGCCAGGCAGTGGTAGCACACGCCTTTAATCCCAGCACTCAGAAGGCAGAGGCAGGCAGATCTCTGTGAGTTCAAGGCCAGCCTCAGCCACAGAGCAAGTTCCAAGGTAAGGCTAGAGAAAGAGAGAGAGAGATCTAGATGTGACTTAAGTCAGTCTCTTACACTGAATTCTAACCTGGCCACCCACCTCACCTTTCCATTGCCCTTAAAAAAAAACAAAAACAAAAAACAAGTTACAGCAGCTGGGTTGAAAGCTTCCTGGCAATTAGGAGCACTGACTGCTCTTCCAGAACACCTGGATTCAATTCCCAGCACACACATGGTGACTGGCAACTCCAATTCCAGGGATCCAATGTCCTCTTCCGGTCTTCAAGGTATTGCACACACGTGGTGTAGACATACATGCAGGCAAACACTCACACACATATCAAATAAAGTTTAAAAATCCAATTATAATAGGGCCAGCGAGATAGCTCCGTGGGTTAAGGCGCCTGTTGTGCAAGCTAGGAGACCTAAATTCGCTTCCTGGACCCATGATCTGTTCATCTCTACAGGTGCACCATGAGATGTGAGTGTGCATACACACACAATAATAAATATTAAAATAATAATTGAATAAAAAAAGGAATAAAAAGGAAAGGAAAGGACATGACAGCTCCCAGGTATGGTAAAGGAGAAAGTTTATTGTAGATATGTGGGAGAGCACAGCCAGAGGCAGAGACAGGACCAGACTGAGCTGGGCCAAGTGGAAAGAGGGGGAGGGGAAGGGAGCGGAGAGAAAGGGGAACCAGGTGCAGCAGCCAAGAGGGCAAAGGCACAAAAGGGGAGGACAAACAATCAAGAGAATTGTGACCACAGTCAGGAAAAGAAGCTCCCTAAGAGGAAAGACCGCCTCCTCGCTCTTTAGAGGGTGTGAAGACTCCGTTTTAAAGAAAGGGTGCTCTGAATACCCTAACAAGATTAAAAAGTGTATGCGCCTTTAAAAGGCGGGCTAAAAAAAAAAAAAAAAAAAGGAGGGGCGTGGCCACAAGAAAAGTCGTTCGTGTCTGAACCAGGTGTTAAGCAGAAAGCCCCGCCTCTTCTGCTTACGTTATCCAGCAAGATGGCGGCGTCCAGGGCGGTAGGTGACCGCGGGGCCGGGAGCCCTTGAACTACAGTTCACTTTGCAGTTCCGTCCTCGAACCCTCCGTCAGCCTGCGGGAACAGAGCGTCTCCTGCCGGGCCTCGCCCTGGGGACACCGACGGGGTTGTCGGGGACCCTAGAGGGTTTCGGGCCGCGCTGGGCGGAGGCTTGGTAGAGAAACCAAAGGATGAGAGCGGACTAGCCAGCTGGAGGACTAGGACGGCTCATCCTGGGAAAGCGGCTAGACTCGGACCTGGAGTGGGATTTGGGAGAGTGCAGAGTTAAGGATACTTTTGCGCGAAATTCCTAGAGAATTTAAGGATCTCGTAGTACCAGCATTTGGGATTGCGGAGTCAAGGGCATCATCAGAAGTTAATCCTTTTATGTATCGAGTTGGAGGCCAGGCAGGGCAACATAAAATCCTGTCGGTAAATAAATAAGTAAACCTTAATAGAAAGTGGAAGGACACGGTGTGCAGGTAGGAACCAGATAGTGAATATGGAGTTCCGAGGAAGAACCTGAGGGAAATTCATAGAACTTCCAATAGTCGTTAAATTGGAGAATGTAGTTAGTGGTAGAGTGCTTTGTTGATACTCATTGTTTTGGGTTCCATCCCCAGCACTACCTCTAAAAGTGAAGGTTACATGGACGAGATGGAGGGGCAGCAAAGAAATTAGTCATTTAGCAAGACCCTAGGGAGAGCTGGTTAGAACTTGGGCTGGGGAAATGGTTCATTGTTAAAGCACATGCCCTTGATGCATGAGCACCAGAGTTAGTAAGAGCCGTGCATGGCAGACCACTTGTAATCCCAGCACTCTGGAGGTGGAGAAAGCTGATTCCTCTAAATACATACATTTAGAGAGAGAGAGAAGGGCAACTGAGGAAGAACCTTGCTTCGACTCGCCTCCCTACACAGGCACATTAGTGCATGGACATCCACACATTCGAATAGACATGCACATGAATGCATATTGCATACATATGTCCTCCCCCCACCCCAAAAAGTGCATTGATGAGAAATTAAGGTATAATGGAGTTGGGGGGGGTAAAGATTTGAGGGGAAATTAGAAGATCTTGAGAAAACCAAGACTGGTTGCACTAAGGAAAGAATTTATGGTGGGTTAAATGGAAGAATTTGGAGAAATGTTTGGAATCCCAAAGGTAAGAATTGAGGAAGTGGACATGCTGGGGATTGACCACAGTGCCTTGTGCATATTAAGTAGGGACTCTAGCCCTGAGCTACACCCCAAAATTGGGGGATTTTGCCAGAAGGATTTCAGAAGACTCAGGAAGCACTGGGGTGAGATTAAAGGTCATGTTGTAAGACTTGGGGGTGGAATCAACCTCCAGGCTCACCCCTAGTCCTTTCCCTCTCCCCTTCTCCAGTTCCTGCGCCTGGGTGCCCGAGAATGGAATGGGAGAGCCAAGGGCATCCATAGCAAGAGTGAGTGGGTGACCCCAGACAGCAATCCGAAGAGACGAACGCTATTACAGTTCCTCTCAGACCACTTCCATGACATCCAGGCTCTGAGAGAGTATCTGCTCCAGAAGCAGGTATCAAAAGTGAACCGGAAGAATCGGTGAGAACCTGTGGCTGGCAAGACCCCAGGGAGACCTGCTGGCTAGACCTCCCAACCAGAGCCCCAACTGCTAGCATTACCAACTCACATCTTCATCTCTGCCCACCCCTTCTCTGAGACTCTACTTGTATAGGCTCTCCACCACCAGCCCTGCTTAGGGGTTAAGCTGGCTTCTCAGACATATGTGACTAAAACACAAATCTCTCACATCTCCCTTTTAAAAGAAATCTTACTCTCAAGCCATCGCCATCTAAAGAATGCCATTGGCCATCCGCTTGCTAAGGGTGAATTTGAAGGCATCTTCTCTGTCTTCTCTCTGCCTTCACATTTAGTCTTATCAGTTGCTAGAGGATTCTCAGTGTCAGTTCCCACCACTTCACTGTATGTGGCCTGCCGTGATACCTTTCATTTTAAGATTAGTGTCTTGGTCACTGTTCAGTTGCTGTGAGAAGATACCATGGCCAAGGCAGCTTTTAAAAGAAAGCATTTAAATGGGGGATTGCTTACAATTTCAGAGGGTTAGTCCATGACCATCATGATGGGAGCATGGCAGCAGCTGGCATGACACTGGCACAGTAGCTGAGATCCATAAGTTGCAAGCCTAGAGAGAGAGCATGAGACTGGGCCTGGCATGAGATTATGAAATCTCAAAGCCCACCCCCAGTGACACACTTCTTCCAAGAAGGCCACGCCTCCTAATCCTTTCCAAACAGTTCCATCAACTGGGGACCAAGCATTCAGACGTATGTGCCTATGGGGGCCATTCTTATTCAACCACCACGGTTATCACATTCATTCCCTAGAGCTGGAGTTCCAGGTGGTTGTGAGCCACTGGATGTGGGGGTGCTGGGAATCCAGCTGAATACTCTGCAAGAGCAGCAAGTGCCCTCAACTGAGCCGAGCCATCTCCAGCCTCATTTTTTGTTTTGTTTTGTTATTGAGGGAGTCTCTCATAGCTCAGCCTGGCTGGCCTTGAGCCCTGATCCTCCTGCTTCTATCTCCTGTGTATGCCACACATGGCCGAGAAGTGGTCTTTAACATCTGCCCTACATGAGTCTCCACTGTCAGGCTGCCCCTGATTGATCTTCATTTCAGAACTGGTACTCTGCGATTCGCAGTTACTTCCTGCTTTGTTATCTCTCTCCCTCTACCAGGTGGTTTAACAGAGGCCAAGACAGTTGTGTGCTCTGTCCATTGTGATCCCAGGACACAGCACTGAATAGGCACTCAGGTTTGCAGCGAGGCTAGTCAATAGCCTGTAATCCTGCTGCCCTGTCATCTGCCCCTCACAGAACTGGCACACAGTGAGAGGCCCCAGGCTTCACCTTTGCTCTCATTTTCTCCGCAGATCCTTCCCTAACATCCGGGAGAAATATGGCCCATATGTCGCAGGTGCCCTCTTCATCCTGAAACAGGGAGGCGCAGTGAAGTATGACAGCTATCATGACAGGGTGTGGGAGGGTGGAGCATCTCTGCTGTCTAGTGACCGTGTGTTGGGGGGACTTGTTTGTGGACTTCAGTTTGTCATTTATAAAATGAGGTGGTATGCAGAGCTGAGGAGAAGGCTCCGTTGGGAAAGTGCTTGTTATGTATACATGAGGACATGAGTCCAGCACCCCTATAAAAGTCAGGCATGGTGGGGTACACCTTAATCCCAGTGCTGAGGGAGTAAGACAGGTCGATCCCTGAGGCTCTCTGGCTGGCCAGGCAGCCTAGCCTGACTGGCAAGCTCTGGGTGAGCGATTCTATCTCAGAACGTATGGTGGAAAAGCAACTGATGGTGACGCCCAACATCAACCACCAGCTTATATGCATGCACACTTGTAGGCATGCACAAAGACATACAAATACATACACACAAATAAATTTTAAATTAACAGCCAGCCTTTAATCCCAGCAGGTGAGGGCAGAGGCAGGTGGCTCTCTCTGAGTTCTAGGCCAACCATGGCTATATCTTAAGACTCTCTTAAAAAAATAATTAAGAAGCCGGGCGGTGGTGGCGCACGCCTTTAATCCCAGCACTCGGGAGGCAGAGGCAGGTGGATCTCTGTGAGTTCGAGGCCAGCCTGGTCTACAAAGTGAGTTCCAGGAAAGGTGCAAAGCTACACAGAGAAACCCTGTCTCAAAAAAACAAAACAAAACAAAAATTAAAAATTATATACAGCTGGGCATGGTGGCACACAGCTTTAATCCCAGCACTTGGGAGGCAGAGGCAGAGGGAGTTTGAGGCCAGCCTGGTCTACAAAATGAGTAAGTCCCAGGCCAGCCAGAGCTACATAGTGTGACCCTGTCTCAAACACACAGCATCAATGAATGAATGATGTGTGGTATTGCTAATACAGGGTTTGCTTTGAAGACTGGGATTTCATTCTAAACGGCTGTCGTGAGGCATAACATCTCAGTGCTCAGTCACACCAGGCAGCTAGCTGGGTGATGTGCAAAGCCTTGATCCCAGCTACTCGTGATGAGTTCAGAGTCAGCCTGGGCTACACAGCAAAACCCTACCTCAAGTGTTTTTCTGCTTGGTATTGTGTCAAACTCCTCTAACCCCAACTCTGGGGAGACAGAGGAGGGTGGATCGAGTATCTCCTAGCCAGGCATGGTGGCACATGCTTTATATCCCAGCATTGGGGGCTGAAGCAGAAGAGTTAGAAATTATAGGCCAGAGACCCAAGACCCTGCCAAAAAAAAAAAAAAAAAAAAAAAACAAACCTCTTTATCCTTTCTCTCTTTTTAAAATATATATTTTTTAACATTTAGTATATGGGGGTGTGCTTTTGCCACTGTGTGTGTGTGTGTGTGTGTGTGTGTGTGGCGGTCAGAGGACAACTTGACAGAGTTAGTTCTCTTCCACCAAGGGGGCCCTGAGGAACTAACTGGCTGTTGCCCTTGACAGCAGGCAGCTTTATCCACTAAGCCATCTCTCATCAGATCCCTGGATATTTTGTTTTCTTCTTTCTGGAAAAATACGCAGTTTCTATAGGCTTTATCTACTCCTACCTTGTTTGAGCACTTCTGCCAACTCCTTAGGATCAGATGTATGTCTGAAAACAGCTGTCAGTAAGGACTCATGAATGTAGCTGTGTGTGTGTGTGTGTGTGTGAGAGAGAGAGAGAGAGAGAGGGTGAATGCACGCGCGTGCACGTGAGGGGGGTTGGCAGGGTCTCACTCTGCAGCCCAGGCTGGCTCTGAATTCCCAATGCTCCTGTCTCAGCCTCCCAAATGCTGGGCTTCCAGACATGCGGCCGTGCCCACCTCAGTTCTTGGCTCTGATGTTGAGCAGTATCTGGGGCTCCTAGTGTCCTGTGTGAAGGGATGATAAGGGTGCCGACCTGCTTCCGCTGCCAGGGTGACCACACATAGGAAGCCAGGCAGTGCCACTCACCCCACTCTTTATTCTAGGTTTCAGGACAAGGAGTGGATCCGGCCAAATGACCGTGGCCATTTTCCTGCTGAGTTCCTGAAGTTCCAGGAGGTACCTGTGGAGGCTGTGGATGCCAGTGGCTGTGCCATCAACTACCAGGGCATGAGTAACCTTTGTAAGTAGGCCAGAGTGGGTGGATTTCCCTTCGGTGTTGGGCTCCAGAAAGGCCCCCGGTGCCACCCGCCTCTCATCCACCAGTGCCCCTGAAGGAGCTGCGGTCTCTGTCGCTGCAGCGCTGCCCCAACGTGGATGACTGGTGCCTCAGCCGCCTCTACCTACTGGCTAACTCCCTGCAGGAGCTCTCGCTGGCCGGATGCCCCCAAGTCTCAGAACGGGGCCTTGCCTGCCTCCACCACCTCCAGTAAGATCTCTGCTCAGGCTGGCCCTGTGCCAGCAGAGCTGGGAGGGGATCCTAGGTGCTACTAGCCATCTGCCTCCCTGTCACCATCTAGTACCTGTGGTAGGTGAGCACAGCTGAGCATTCTGTGTCTTTAGAAGAAATAAGTGACTCCTGGGTTTGCTTCCTTTATGTATGGATGGAAACTCAGTGGTAGTCACACTATTGCAGGAGAATAGAAGCCAGAGAAATATTTAAAGTCAGCAATAAATTTCACATATTTAGATAGCTATAAAGTTTTACTGGAGGGCTGGGGGTGTGGTTCATCGGTAGAGCACCTGCTTAGAATCCCCCAGTGAGGGGCTGGGGGTGTGGCTCAGTGGTAGAGTCCCTGCCTAGAGTCCCCCAATGAGGGACTGGGGTGTGGCTCAGTGGTAGAGCCCCTGCCTAGAGTCCCCTAGTAGGGAGCTGGGGGTGTGGCTCAGTGGTAGAGCCCCTGCCTAGACTTCCTCAATTGAGGGGCTGGGAATATGGCAGAGCTAGTGTTTGCTTAGATTGTACAAGTAAGGGATTAGGGGTGTGGGTCAGCAATAGAATGTGTGAAGCCCTGGGTTCTATCCTTAGCATGTGCACACACACACACACAAACACACACAGAATAAAAAGAGAAACTATCTGTTGAAATTGGGGTCAGCTCAAGCCGGGCGGGGGTGGCGCACGCCTTTAATCCCAGCACTCAGGAGGCAGAGATAAGTGATCTTTGTGAGTTCAAGGCCAGCCTGGTCTACAGAGCGAGATCCAGGAAAGGCGCAAAGCTACACAGAGAAACCCTGTCTCGAAAAACCAAAAAAAAAAAGAAAAGAAAAGAAATTGGGGTCAGAACCCACCTCTACATACACACACACACACACCAGTCTCACATCTGTCCTTCTCACCTCTTCAGGAACCTCCAAAGGCTGGACATCTCAGACCTCCCTGCTGTGTCCCACCCAGGCCTCATTCAGATCCTGGTAGAAGAGATGTTGCCCCATTGTGAGGTCCTTGGCGCTGACTGGGCCCAGGGCCTGAAGCTGGAGCCAGACCAGCAGCCTCAGGACACATCTAGCCCAGCCTCTCCCTAGCCTGTAGCCCCACTCTCGCAGGATCTCGTGAGGCTCTGTGGAGTGTGATGTCTTCCCACTCTGGCTTCCAGTGGGGTTCATTCAACAGAGCATTGGCAAATAAGAAGGCCGAGTCAGGGTTTTGACTGGTGTTTGCCTGCAGCTGGCAGACTGTCGCCATGGCAGACAGCTCTCCATGCACAGCTGCGTTTGCCTGCAGCTGGCACAGTGTCGCCATGGCAGACAGCCCTCCAGGCACAGCTGCTCACAGCTCCATGGTTTCTCATTATCCCTGTTTGTCAACAACATCCCCCCAAACTGTCCACATGCATGTCCCCAGCAACTGTGGCTGACATGAGATACTGCTGGCCCTTTACAGTGGTTGGTTCCTCCTTGTACAGGGTTGGTCAGCACTACAGGTGGCCAGCATCCTTGGCCCACATTCATTAAAGGCCAGCAGCACCCCAAGCCCCATGGCATCACCCATTGATTTACTGACTTGTCAAATGTGGTTTCCCTGCTCTGTGAAAATGTGAGCTGAGCGGCTGGGAAAATGGTTTCTTCAGCTGGCACAACAGACTTCGTCAGTAGAGGATGCTGGAGATAACCCAGAGGGGTGGCTAGGACTGCATGGAGCCTAAAGTGGTTCTCCAGCTCCCAGATTGCTGGGTGGTTGGCACCCCTGTTGTCTGTGAATGACTCCTGGTGTCCATGTTACCAGTGCCTGTCATGACTAACACACCATACAAGTGTATGATTCTTTATATTAAACTTTCCCTGTTCACATTACCCTGTGGCATTTCCTCCTAACTGGATCCAGATGGCACTGGATGCATAGTTCTGGAGCTGAAGATTCAAAATGGATTTGGGAGGGCTGGGACTTTGAACATGAGCATAGCAGTAAGCTCCTTGCTAGGAAGAAAAAAAAAGGCCCAGCACTTGAGAGGCAGAGGCAGGCGGATCTTTGTGAGTTCGAGGCCAGCCTGGTCTCCAAAGCGAGTTCCAGGAAAGGCGCAAAGCTACACAGAGAAACCCTGTCTCGAAAAAACAAAAAAAACAAACAAACAAAAAAAAAGAGATGCCAAAGATCCTGGCATGCAGGGCATCCCAGATGAACTGTGAGTGGATGCCAACAAGCTGCCAACTGTAGCATGTGCCAGTGGCTGCTGTGCTGACAGCTGTGGCCACAAGGATGGTTTGGATGCTGGGATTTTTGGGAACACAGTTGAGTGCTCAGAGGTGTGTGTGTAGCCAGTCTGAGAACTTAGGAACTCCATGATAGCCCCAGAAGTTCGTTCTTAGAATAGGGTTGGACTCAAGAGTCATCAGGACTTGGCCCCTGCCCCTGGCCACTTCAAGGCTCTTTTGCCAATACCAAGGAGCCAGCAGAACCATCCGGTGATGACCTCATCTGGTCCCTGGCTTTGAAAGGAGTGCCTACTATTCTTTAAAGATTTATTTTGTAGCTGGAGTTATCTCCAGTCCCACGAGGCCTGTAGCCACTCAGACCCACATAAACACACAGACGCTTATATTATTTAAACCATTTGGCCTAATGGCTGAGGCTTCTTGCTATCTAGTTCTTATATCTTTTTTTTTTTGTTTTTGTTTTTTTGTTTTTTTTCGAGTCAGGGTTTCTCTGTGTAGCTTTGCGCCTTTCCTGGGACTCACTTGGTAGCCCAGGCTGGCCTCGAACTCACAGAGATCCGCCTGGCTCTGCCTCCCGAGTGCTGGGATTTAGTTCTTATATCTTAAATTAACCCATTTCTGTTCATCTATAAGTTGCCACGTGGCTTGTGGCTTACCGGTACTTTACACCTTGCTTCTCATGGCGGGGCTGGCAACATCCTGACTCAGCCTTCCACTTCCCAGAATTCTTCTCTCTCTTTGTCCCGCCTATACTTCCTGCCTGGCTACTAGCCAATCAGCACTTTATTTATTAACCAATCAGAGCAACACATTCACAGCATACAGAAAGGTACCCCCAGCATTATTTACTTATTTTTATGTGCATGGAAGCAAGCGCACGTGTGTGCAGTGCCCATAGTAGCCAGAAGAGGGCACTGGATTCTCTGGAGTTGGAATTACAGGTAGTTGTGAGCTCCGGTGTGGGTGCTGGGAATTGAGCCTGGGTCCTCTGCAAGAGCAACAGTTGCTCTTAACTGCTGAGCCATCCCTCCAGCCCCATGTGTCCATTATTCATAAGACTTCAAAAAGCATTCAGGAGGCAGAAGACAGGCAAATCAGACATGTCTACATAACAAGTTCCAGGCCAGCCAGAGCTACAGTGTGAGACCCAAAATCTCAAAAATAATTAAAAAGAGAGACTCAAGAGAGTCCTCTACTGCTAACAAAGCCATAAACCCTAGGATCAAATCCACTTGCTTCAGAGGGAGGGGGGCCTACTAGGCGCCTACTGATAAGAACAAGACACCAGCTGGGGTAACATCGCTCAGTGGCAGCATACACAAGGCCCTAGGTTCAACATTCAGTATTTCCCCAAAACCAATATCCCTGCACTAGGGAAGCTGAAGCCAGAGAATTACAAGGAATACAAAACAAGATAGTTAGAAAGAAAGAAGGCAAGTAAGGGCTGTGTAGTTAAGAACACTGACTGCTCTTGCAGATGACCCAGGTTTGACTCCTAGCACCCACAGGGCAGTTCACAACTATCTGTAACCCCAGTTCAAGGGGATCTGATGCCCTCTTCTGGTCTCCACAGGCATCAAGCATGCAACTGATGCACAGACATATTATGCAGGCAAGACACTCATATAAGAAAGAAAAAGGGGTTGGGGATTTAGCTCAGTGGTAGAGTGCTTATATAGCAAGCGCAAGGGCCTGGGTTCGGTCCTCAGATCTGGAAAAAAAAAAGGAAAGAAAAGAAAGAAAAAGATAATTTGAAATTTGTATAAGTAGAAACCTGGAAGTGTGTAGAGTATATGGCAAGGATACTTGGGCCAAATCTGCTGAACAGGTGAGCTTTTCAGAGCTAATGAGTTATCCTGTGCCACAGAGATGGTCTGGCTAGTTGGCTGGCTGACTGGAATATGGACCCAACAGTACCCTACAGTTAATAAAGCTGAGAAATTAGAAATTGCCTGTCTTGACATGGGAGCAGATAATGAAAACACCCCGAACTATGGTCCTCAAAAGTAGTCAGCCACTGCCCCTTCGTTACTCAGTCCCATGTTCTTGTTAATCAGGGCTTTCTATTTGAGCCCTCCTGGTTCCAACAGCTGGGTGGCTTGGCTCCTCCTAGTTGGACCCAGGCTGCACTCGGCAACCAGCACTGCTTTCTTCCCTGGAGACTGTAAGGCCCAGGGAGGAGGATGCCACAGTCACAGAGCCTCAGTGCCCTGGAGGGAGATGAGCCAGGACAGCTGAGGCCTTAACAGGCCTCTCCCACGGCCCTGGGCTGGATGGGCTTGGCCCTGCCTGGCTCTTGGCGATCTTCCCCACTCTCGCTCTTACTTATTCCATTAGCATTCACCATTTCCTCCCTACTGTCTTCCTCCATCTGTTCCCATGGGCTCCATTATTCAAACTTGGAGGGAGGAAATCAGGGCTGGAGAGATAACAGACTCTGGCGCTGGTACACTGGGTTCCTGTTATATCTGTACAGTCCTCCAAACCAGGTAGGCTGCAAGGGGTCAGCCCGGGCATGGGGTTGGGGAGCGGGCTTCATCCCACTGTACGTCCCCGAGATCTGGGAAGGCCCCACCTGCTGGCCTCCCCAGACTGCTGGCACAGCTTCAACAGCAGAGGCCCTAGGGTAGGGATGTAAACACAGTCAGAAACCTTCCTGCCCCAGGGGTGGGGCGTAAAGCCCACAGCATCATAGGGCGGGGCGCCTCCCGTCTGGATGGAGGTGGTAGGCCAGTAGTGGCTCATGCACAAGTTGGAGGAGGTGCGCACCTCTAGCTGGGGGCTCTCAGTGCACCTTGCTTTACCACCTTTTATTGCTCTTCTTGCTTACCCCCTCTCCCTAGTCCGTCCTTTCTTCTCTGGGTCCTCCTGGGCTCCTCCGACTCTTCTCTGGTTAGCTAGGCTCTGTTCTGACCCCTGCCACCTGTGAGTCTTTCTCTCTCCTGCCTTACCCTTTCTCTGCTCTGCTAGTTGCCTGCCGAGGTCTCTCAGGGTTTCTCTACTCGACGTCCCTCCACCCCCTCGCGGCCCCTGCAAACATCCCCTCCCCCACCCCCGCACGCAGCAGTCACGACGCCTCCTGGCGGTGGCCTCGAACCAACCCCTTGGCCTCTCTTCTCTTTCCTCTTTGGGACCCAGACTGCCCCTGGATCACTCTAGCCACCTGGCCTGGACCTCCCCTTCCCTGGAATTCTCCCCTAGGCCACGGCAGAGTCCAGGTCCGCAGCACTGGCCATACCTGCACCTTTCCCGAGGTCTCACCAGAAAGCCAGCCCTAACTCGCCAGGGCGCGCGTCTCCCCGTCTGCCTCCCCTGCCCCGCCCCGCCCCGACTCCTCCCAGCCCCTGGGGCCCTCCCGCCTCCTCCCCTCCCGTCCGCCCCTCCAGACTCCAGCGCGGGCTGGGCCGGCAGCCTGAGGACGCACAGCTGCGAGCAGGGAGTCCGGGCAAGGCTTGACCAGAGGACACCCCTAGAACTGGCGGAAGCCGAACCCAGAGGTACCCGGGGCCCCGGGCCCTTGGTTGGGGTTACTGGAGGAGGTAGGTAGGTTTCCAAGCAGGTAAAAGGGGTTTCCCCGGGGCGCTGGGACTTATGGGGAGACAGAAGTAGAGGGAAAGGGGTAGGAATGGCGTTGAAGCGATACTACATATAGATCAACACCTTGACTCCAGGAAAGGGCAAGAATAGGATGCGGATGGGGGCTCAGTCTAGGATAACGTGACAGTTCGGTACTGCAGGCCAGGCTGTCTAGGGTCAGGGTCTTAGAAGCCATTACCAGTTGGCCGGGACTGGGTAAACCCCAGGATGCTTGTGTGGGTTCAGCTGGGCCCTCTTTGGAGGGTCACCCTGCACCCTAAAGACCTCTGTGGCTCTTTGTGATTCTTGCAGCCCCACTGGTGGCCTTTTCCCTGGGCCGGGTCATGCGTTGCCGTAAGTGCCAGCTCTGCCTGTCAGCACTGCTCACACTCCTGGGCCTCAAAGTATACATCGAGTGGACATCTGAGTCCTGGCTTAACAAGGCTGAACCCCGGGGCACCCTGCTCAGTCCCACACCACCCAGCGCTGAGCCCACTCTGCCCATCAACCTCTCAGCACGCCTGGGTCAGACTGGCCCACTGTCCTTGGCTTACTGGAACCAGCAGCAGCGGCATCTGAGAGTCCTGCCCAGTACAGACTGCCAGACTTGGGGGACTGTTGCTGCCTCGGAGATCTTGGACTTCTTTATGTACCCCCAGGACCTTCAGCGCTTCTTGCTATCAGCAGCCTGTAGGAGCTTCCCACTATGGCTGCCTGCAGGGGGAGGCAACCCAGTGGCCAGCTGCTCTAATAAGGATGTCCCCTACCTGCTCCTGGCTGTCAAGTCAGAACCAGGACACTTTGCAGCACGCCAGGCTGTGAGAGAGACCTGGGGCAGTGCAGTCGCTGGGACCCGGTTGCTCTTCCTGCTGGGGTCCCCATTAGGAATGGGGGGTCCTGACCTAAGATCACTGGTAACATGGGAGAGCCAGCACTATGGTGACCTGCTGCTCTGGGACTTCCTGGATGTTCCCTACAACCGGACACTCAAAGACCTGCTGCTGCTGACCTGGCTGAGCCACCACTGCCCCGACGTGAATTTTGTCCTGCAGGTGCAGGATGACGCCTTTGTGCATATCCCTGCCCTGCTGGAGCACCTACAGGCACTGCCACCCACCTGGGCCCGCAGCCTCTACCTGGGGGAGATCTTCACCCAGGCCAAGCCGCTCCGCAAGCCTGGAGGACCCTTCTATGTGCCGAAGACCTTCTTTGAAGGTGACTACCCAGCCTACGCAAGTGGGGGTGGCTATGTCATCTCAGGGCGCCTGGTGCCCTGGCTGTTGCAGGCAGCAACTCGTGTGGTACCTTTTCCCTTCGATGATGTCTACACTGGCTTCTGCTTCCGTGCCCTGGGCTTAGTGCCCCGTGCCCATCCAGGGTTCCTCACAGCCTGGCCAGCAGACCGCACCAGGGACCCCTGCAAAATACGAGGCCTGCTGCTGGTGCATCCAGTCAGCCCCCAGGACACCATTAGGCTCTGGAAACACCTGTGGGGCCCAGAGCTCCAGTGCTGAGCCTCAGAGACAAGCTAGGGTGGGGATGCTAAGCCATCTTGTGCCCGTCCTCAACCCTCCCTAGTCAAGAACTGGGTAGCAGACAAGGTGGTAGACTGTGCCCATTCTTTCTCATTTTGAAAACTATGTTCTCCTACTCTGAGGCCAGGAGTTATCTTTTCATATATGGGACCCCTGCAGGGAAGGCAGATGCTGTTGTACCCTAACCTTCACACTGGACACTCCCTGGACACTTTGCTTGTACAAGCCTGTGGGAGAGTTCTGGAGGGCCATGTGCCAAAGCTGCCTTCCAGTTTGGCAAAGTTTATAGAAGTAGGTATCTCTAAGCCTTTAACTTTTCTGCCTAAAGCCAGGCTATCCCCAAAGGCTGGTGTGGTAGTCTAGGCTATCCCCAAAGGCTGGTGTGGTGGTCTACTCCTGTAATCCCAGAACTCAGAGGCTAAAGCGGGAAGATCACAAATTCCAGGCCAACCTGGGCTACACAGTGAGATCTGTCACAAAAAAATAGCACACACACACCCCCCCACAAACCAAATCAGCTATGCTGGCCTCTCCTCTCCCCTCCCCTCCATATGCCCCCTCAGACACACACCCCAGCCCCAAAACTTGAGGAGACAGAAACCAGGGGAAGCAGAAGGTCAAAGGCAGGGCCACAGTTTATTCACTCTGCTGACCAGCTCATACTCTGGGCAAGATCCAGGGCCACCTGCCCAGAGGGTCTTGCCTGGCCTGGGTCCCACCCCTAAAAGGCACTGTAACAGGTGAAGGGGGTGATGGGGCCTCAGTAATAGCTGCAAACATTGTGCCCCAGTGAAGTAGCCTGGAGGAGCAGGAATGGGGAGTGGGAGTCACCCCATGACTGTTTGCAGCGCCACCCTGGCCACTGAGCATGTTAGCAGCACTGACTAGGGGAGGGGCAGCATCCTGCCAGCACCCCTGCTCCACTCAGAGCAGGACCACCTCAGGGTGGCTAGGGCCTCACTTGTCAAAGTGGTCCAGGGGGTAGTGCTCCCCATAGGTCTGCAGATGTCGTGCCAGTGACTCCTGCTGCCTGCGGAGCTGGGCGGGCATCTCCTGGTACACGTCGGAGAAGAGCAGGTTTGGGTTGGGCTTTAGCTTCCGCTCAGCCTGTTCAAAGGCCTCCATCACCTGGGAGACACAGGGGGGTAAGAAGTGGCTGTCCCCTTCCCCTTGCCCTCTTCCATGGTCCAGCCTCTCCCCTCTGAGGCCTCAGCCTGCAATTAGCCAGCACTCCAGCTCCACAGCTCTGGCCTGCAGGGGACCTGGCACTGTACTGAGCAGCTCTACAATGGCGGGAACAGGAGTAGAGGACTGGGGCACAGAGAAGGGAAGGACGACTCCTCAGGATGATGCAGTCAGGGCTGAGCCAGTACCCACAGTGCAGCCTGAGGCCAGACCAGCCTCATCTTAGTGTACAAAGGATGGACACTAGCTCTAGCCACAGCCCAGGTGGGGCACTCCCACTTCACATACCCTGGGAACTTAAAGATGTGGACACTGGCAGATGACCTGCCCTGGGTTCCACTCTGAAGGCTCACTGAGGCCATATGGTCCAGGCAGCTTAGTTCCAGGGGACACTTATGGGGACTAGTTTGCCTGGGTCAGTGCGAGCACCCAGGTCTTGCACTCCCATCCTCCCAGGGTTCTCCCTGTGTAGGAGCCAGTGGAGCACATACCCTGGGGCTCCAAGGGGCCCTCACCTTCTTCCGTGACTGCTTCCTCCAGGCCTTCTCCTGCTCCTCATCCCACCAACCCTGGCTCAGCAGATACAGCCTCAGCCTGGAGATTGGGTGGTCCTGCTTGTCCCAGTAATTGACCTCGTCCACAGAACGGTATGCTGAGCTGTCATCACTGGTGCTGTGGTGCCCAATCCTGCTCAGAGGAGATGTGGATCAGCTGGTAGTAGGGCCAGAAAAGGACTGAGTAATGATGTAAAGCAAGGGGGGAATGCAGTACGGGTGACAAGGCGGTGTTTGGGGGACACGGACAAAGGGCTGGCCAGAGCTGTGGGTGGCAGTGATGGAAGAGAGACAGGCACCTGTAGGTCATGGCCTCAATGAGGAAGGGTTGGTTCTCAGCCACAGCCCGCCGTCGGGCCTCCTTAGTGGCATTGTACACTGCAAACACATCGTTGCCGTCCACACGGATTGACAGGATGCCATACCCAGGGCCTCGAGCCGCTGCAGGGACAGAGGGGATACCAGTCAGGCCTCAGGGAGGAGAAGGGAGGGAGGAGTGTGAAGCGTGCTCATTTGCTGCCTCCTGTGCCCCTTCTCTGTCAGATACCATGGGAAGAGAACGGGGAGGAGAGCTGGTGGGAGCAGGGTCCTTACCAATGCCATCCCCGCGGTACTGCTCGGAGGTTGGTGTGGAGATGGCATAGCCATTGTTCCGGCAGAAGAAGATGATAGGACACTCCAGGGTGGCAGCAAAGTTGAAGCCGGCATGGGCATCCCCTTCACTGGCTGCCCCCTCACCAAAGTAACAGATCACAATCCGGTTGGCATTGGCCCGCTTGGCAGCATAGGCTGCCCCCACCGCTGCATGGAAAGAGGGAATGAAGAGGAATAAGCAGCCACACACAGATGCACACAAACACACAGCTCCAGGCTTGGGAAAGTTGTCCCCAGGTACCGAGGGCCGACCCACCATAGCCTTCTCCCTCTCAGCTGACTAGAGTGCCACCCTTCCATCTGCATCCTCCCTGACTCCTGTCTGCCAGGTTTACATCTACACCACCTTCAAAGGCCAGCCAGATCTGGGCCTTCCCCACCAGGGTCAAGCCACCAGCAGTAATCCTAATTACTGCGTAGCCCACGCTGCCCCTTAATCTGTCATCCAAAGGACAGCTAAGGGATCTTACAGTGTGAGTCTGGCAGACTCCTTCCTAACTCTGGGCTCTCAGGCCAAAGTCCCTGCAATAGGCAAAGGCTACTGGGCCCCACCTGCTCTGTATGCCCCACCCCACCCCACCCTGCAACCCTTAGTTCCCTGGTCTGGTCATAATTAAACACATGACTGCATCATGGAGCCCACACAGCTTCCTTCCACACTGCTTCTAGTCTATTATTAATTACCCATGATGCCTCTTACACTGCCCCCCAAGAGACACCGCTCTGTCCTGGCTTTCTTATTACCTACGTGAAGCCCTCTTGGTACTGCCTCTTCGCTCTTTCCTACCAGTCTCCCCCAACCCAACATCAGTATCGACAGGGCTGACATTTGTCTCTCTTGTTCAGAAAGCCTAGGGTGACACATGGCACATGGTGGCCATTCCATATATCTGCTGACTGAGGGACCCCAGGGTGCCATGATGGAAGATGAGGCCAACGCCAGCTCCTAGAGAGCTCTGCCACACACCTCTCTCCCAAGAGGCCTGCAGGCTCACAAGCCACACAGCTACTGTGACACACACT
This sequence comes from Peromyscus eremicus, assembly GCF_949786415.1. Lineage (NCBI taxonomy): Eukaryota > Metazoa > Chordata > Mammalia > Rodentia > Cricetidae > Peromyscus > Peromyscus eremicus. Next base: position 166,463,007 of record NC_081416.1, on the reverse strand, counting down.
TCCCATCAGACTCTGGGTACAGGGGGCCACAAGAGAGCCAATCCTTGGTTTGTGTGTTGTGTGGGCACAGGTCCAGCATCCTGGCAGTCTCTGTAGTATGCCAGGGGCCTCAGGGCACCTACAGCATGCTCTGGGGAGTCTACCTGGCTCTGAGAACCAAGGCTAGCAGGGGCAGGGTAGAACTTGGGCTCTGTAATCACTAGAACTCATGAGTAAGTTCCTGCCCTCCTCCCTACCACAAGACGCTAGTAAGACACTTCCTTCTTCAACTTCAACTTCCTGTTCTTTGTAACAGCTATAGCAATACATGCTAGCATTTACCCCCACAGCAACTGACAGTGTTATTTGACAGTCTGAGTGTGGCAATGAGACAGTTCCTGGTCCTGCTGGCTTGGAGAGGAGGAGAATCAAAAGGAACAGCAGGAGTCTGGGAAATCCAGTGTGGCTGTGATGACTCAGGGCTGCTGGATGAGATGGGACACCATGGGCCCTCCTCTGAGAGGTCCCTTGAAAGCCCTATACACAGGTGAGGCTCTAATGGCAGCACCCAACAGTAGGCTGGAGAAGGCCTGGGCCCATACATGGAGGTGTGTCATAGGTTTGGCATGCATGAGGCACATGTCCTCACCCTGAGGGATCTGCGTGGCCAGTGGAGAGGAGATGGTGACGAAGTGGCGCTCCTTGCAGCCATAGTGAACGGGCATCTGGCGCCCCTTGCCTGGGTCATTCACGTTGCCGTAGCACTGAGCCATAAACAGTTCCAGAGGGTAGTCCCGGTACATGAGCACACCTGGCGGGAGGAGGCAGCTGTGAGCCTGGTAAGCAGTGCACTGGAGGAGTGTCAGACCCAGCCTGTGGGCAACCTGCACCAGCCCCTTCCTCCTAAGACCTTCCTACCTAGACCAACACAGCAGGTCAGTGTGGCAGGGCAGGCCTGTGAGCCCAGCACTCGAAGGCTAAGGCAGGAGGAATGTAAGCTGGAGGTTGGCCTGGACTACGTAGCAAGATGATGTCTTGAATTAAACAAACAATAACTAAGAACCAGATTCTAGCAGGTAGGCAACCTCAGGGGCTCACAAGGACAGGCAGATGCCACCCATATGACCTATCCCAGGAGAGACTTACGTTTGGCCCAACTGTCAGTAAGAGGTGATTGATTCAACACGTTAGCATCTCCCTAAGCTTGTCTTTGAATGGGTATAACTGAATTTTGCATATGACAGGGCTGCACTGCACAGAAAATGGCAGACAAAGTCTTTCCTTTTTTTTTGTTGTGTTTTTTTGTTTTGTTTTGTTGAGATAGGGTTTCTCTGTGTAGCCCTGCCTGTCCTAGAACTTGCTCTGTAGGCCAGGCTGGCCTCGAACTCACAGAGATCTGCCTGCCTCTGCCTCCTGGGTGCTGGGATTAAAGGTGTGCACCACCACCACCACCACCACCACCACCCAGCTCGAGGTCTTTTTTGTAAGAACCTGGTTTTGGCCTTCAGAGCACATGGTCAGTGGGGAAAGAACCATCAGATCATTCTATTTGTGGCTTTAAGAAAATTATTTGGAGCCAGGCAGTGGTGGCACACACCTTTAATCCCAGCACTCTGGAGGCAAAGCCAGATGGATCTCTATGAGTTTGAGGCCAGCTTGGTCTACAGAGTGAGATCCAGGACAGGCACCAAAACTACACAGAGAAACCCTGTCTCGAAAAACAACAACAAAAATTATTTGGTAATTTCATATATGAGTACAATGCGTTTAGGTCATCCCCACACCTCCAACCCCTCACCCTGATCCCTACCTCCAACTCTTTCTGGGACACCCTCCCACCTCCTGCTTCCAACTTCATGTTATTTTCTTTTCCCAAAGAACTCACTGGCCAGGCATGGTGGAGCACGCCTTTAATCCCTGCACTGGGAGGCAGAGACAGGTAACCTCAGAGAGTTCAAGGCCAGCCTGGTCTACACATTGAGATGCTGTCTCAATAAATACCATGAAACAAAAATAATTTGGCCGGGTGGTGGTAGCGCACGCCTTTAATCTCAGCACTCAGGAGGCGGAGGCAGGCGGATCTCTGTGAGTTCGAGGCCAGCCTGGTCTACAGAGTGAGATCCAGGAAAGGCACAAAGCTACACAGAGAAACCCTGTCTCTTGAAAAAGCAAAAGAAAGAAACAAAAAAAAATTCACTGAGTCCCTATGTGCTACCCCTCTGCTCACAGATATAGGGCACCATCCACTGGCATTTGGACCACAACACGGGTGTGTGTGTGTGTGTGTGTGTGTGTGTGTGTGTGTGTGTGTGACCCACCCTTCCTTCCCTATTAACACCCCCCCTTTCCTTCTTTTTTACAGTGCTGGACATGGAACTCACCTCAAGCAGGCATGCCAGCAAATAAATATTCTACCACTGGCACAGCCCCACCCTAAGACTTTTTTTCCCAATGAGAAATGGTGAGATTTGTTTCTTGAACTAATGCACCTCCTTTAAGTACAGGCCACCAAGTCACACATGCACAGACAGGAAAAGCCCGTCTATTCACAGAAATAAAATCTTTTCTTCAATAAAAGCCCTGCTGGACCCCAGACCACCATCAAAGGGACCCTGTCTGCTAAGTCAGAGGACTGGAGGTGTGGAGGTTTGAAAGAAAATGACCCCCAAAGGGAGTGGCACTATTAGAAGGTGTGGCTTTGTTGGAGTAGGTGTGGCCTTGTTGGAGGAAGTGTGTCACTGTGGAGGCAAGCTTTGCTCAGTGTCTCAGTCCACTTCCTACTGTCTGCATATCAAGATATAGCCAGCAGCATGTCTGTGTGCCCCCAAACTCCCACCATGATGATAATGGACTAAACATCTGAAAATGTTAAGTCAGCCCAATTAAATGTTTTTCCTTTATAAGAGTTGCCGTGGTCATGGTGTCTCTTCACAGTAATAGAACCCCTAAGACAGAGGGGTCAGTGATTGCTTCAGGACAAGCTGGGACTCTCTCAACATCACTGAAAGGGACCCCAACTACCTTGGGGCAACACTGTGGGACATGATGTCCTATGGTCCCCCAGGGCCTGAGCTCACACAAGAGCATCTTCATGACACCCTGTGGTCCCTGGAGCCTGAACTGTCAGGTGGCTGGTGCTGACCTTCCCCAACCCTTTACTACAGAGTTGTTCTTCATGTGAAAAGTTAATGGGGCTGGGCGTGGTGGCTCACTGCCACTTGGGAGGCAGAGGCAGGCAGAGCTCTGTGAGTTCAAGGCCAGCCTGGTCTACAAAGCTAGTTCCAGACCAGCCATGGCTACATAGTGAGACTTTGTCTCAAAACAAAAGAAAGTTAGTGGGATCACATGACAAGCAGCTTGTTTTTCTTGAGACTGGTCATACCATGTAGCCCTAGCTGTTCTGGAACTCACTATGTAGATCAGGCTGGCTTCGCAGAGATCTGCCTGCCTCTACCTCCCAAGTGCTGTGATTAAAGAAAGGTGTGTGCCACCACACCCAGCTGATCTGAACTTTCTATGTAGGCCAGGCTGGCCTTGAATTTGTGGCAGTCCTCCAGCCTCTGCTTCCTTGTGGTGGAATTATAAGTGTGCACTACTCTGCCTGGCTTTTTTGAGAGTGGCTATGTAGCCCAGGTTAGCCTTGAAGTGGAGATCCTCTTGCTTCTGCTTCCTCACGTGCCACCATGCCTGGTCTTTGAGGTCATCTGTCACATCTTTGAATGGGCACTATAAATCTGCAAAGGTCTGGCTACACTACATGGACAATTATGGAGGAGGAACTCTGGCAGAGGAGGAAGTGGGCCTTGAGACTAGCCCAGGAACCTACAAGACATAGGCACGGGGCTTCTACATGACAATCACAGCAGGGGTGAGAAGAGGGTGTTCATACAGAGTCCCAGGCTTGGGTGGGGCTCAGTGGTAAAGTGCCTGCCTGGTGTGTGTGTGTGTGTGTGTGTGTGTGTGTGTGTGGAGGCCCTAGGCTCCATCTCCATCGCCACCAAACACAAACAAAACTTACAGTTTTGGCTGCACACAGCACCCAGGTGAATCTGACCTGCACCAGGGACTGCAGGTCCTATGGGACCTACTGCTTTGCCTCAGCACCTGCTACTGCTTCCCAGTCCTGAACAACACCGCTCCCTGTCACCACCCCAGTTGAGAATGTCCCATATGGTCATGGGACGGCAGCCAGGGAGACAAACAGAGAAGGCTGTCACTGGGTCAGACTTTAGTGAAGAGGACTCACTAGGTCCTACCCCTTGGGAGACAGATGGCCCGGGGCCCTGGGACCTCACTCAGTCCCTGCTGCTTGCTTGCCTGACTTTCACGATTAACAAGGACAACTGCCTCATTGGCTGGGAAAGGGACCTCCACAAGTCACCCAATCCAGGCCAGTTCTGGCTCCAGAGTGCCCACGATCTGCTGCAAGGGGACACGACAAAGCTCCAATGTGTTCGGGAACTTGGCCTCCCAGAAACCAGAGAGAGCCACTTGCTGCTCTGAGTCCTCTCTTCTCCCCATATCATAGTTGGTTATTATGGGGTCTGCTGTTTTTAAGGGTTCTTGCTATGTAGTTCAGATGGGCATCAAACTTGCAGTCTTCCTGCCTCAGCTTCCTGAGGACTGGGATTACAAGCACATGCTACCATGCCAGGCTTCTCCACCTCCCAGTGAGAAGCAGCTCAACACAACAGGTGTGCTGTAAAGCAGGAGATGGGTGGCCTCACTCCTCTTCCTGCACTGTTGCCTCCACATACACAAGAGCTTACAGGTCCACAGTGCCTTGGAAACCTGGGTTTCCTTGCTCATGATGCCAAGCCTCAACCATCATAGGCTGTATGTCCTAACCCAGTACAAGAGGGGCTGGTACTGTAGGGGCTGGTCCATCTACAGACTGAATGCCTGACTTATCAGAGAAGGCCTCTGGACAGTCATCCTAGCCTACCCCACTTCTGAAAAGCTGTCCCTGAGAATGGCTCTAATAACAAGGGCCTATAACTCCAAGTGCTCAGCCTATACCAGGCTCTTTTCAGCAGCCAGCTGGAGCTACCACCTCCTTATCAACAGAACAGCATGGCTAGGCAACTTGCCCAAGATGTGGCAGGCCTACCAAGGCTCTAGACTTGCCTAGATGATCCCACCAGAGGCTGCTTAGTTGCAGGACCCCAAGCAACCACATTTCTAGGCTCAGCAAGCCTCTCACTCAGCCCCCACTGGTGGAGTCTAGGTAGGCACTCTACTGCCAGGAACATCCCCAGCTCCCAAAGAGGCTCTTGCCTTATTCTCTGTTCCTTCCTCTCACTCCGCATCCATCTCTCTTGCCAAAAATAAGATCCACACTGCACTCAGGACCTTTCCACTACCCCTGCTTCCTAGGGAACATAGCACCTCAGGAGAGTCCACAAGTGCCCTGCACTGGGTAGGCAGGTGTCCACAGAGTGTGCCATGCCCTCAGCCACACCTGATCCCCAGCAACCTTCTAGCAACCATTCACTTCATGTACCTCCTCACTACCACTTTGGAGATGAGGACATGGTGATTCAGAGAAGACTAGTGAGTTACCCTTCTCTGCAAGAAATGCTCCCTACACTTCCTGGCTCCGGGGGAACACTGCCTCTCCAAAGTCACACCTCACCCACCCTGCTTGCAACGCTGCTGCTGCTGCTGCCTGGACTCCGGAGGCCTTCACAGCACCATGCTGCTCCTGTAAGAGCACTCAGGGAAACTGAACTATGGGGCTCAATGAAGACCCTAGGAGTAAACTACCAGCAGACATACCTGCCTCCCGGTACTGGCCAAACACCAGGTCTGTACGGTCCAGGGCGGCGGCACTCCCCACATGTGTCCCTTCCTCACCATAGTTGGTCATGTAGAAGGAGATCCGGCCCTGGGGGTGAAGGGGCCAGAGGCCCAGGCTTGGTTAAGGCAGTCCTTGACAGAGAACCCTGCCTGACTTTTTTGTTTTGTTTTGTTTTTGAGACAGGGTCTCTCTGTAGCCCTGGCTATCCTGAACTCACAATGTAGAGCAAGGTGGTCTTGAACTCATAAAGATCTGCTTACCTCTGCTTCCTGGGTGCTGGAATTAAAGGGGTGTGCCACCACACCCAGCCCCCTGCCTAACTGGTAATGATCAGCCATCCCTAAGGCCATCACTGTGCTGGGCTACAGGAGCTCCTGCCTCCAGAAGGAACTGAATGGACAGTGGGAACTGCGTGACAAGAGCCCAAAGGAGGGTACAGGCATAGGCAGGTGTGGAGAGAACCTGCTGCTCTGGGCAAAGGAGGCGAGTGGAAGACCCGGACAAAAGGGCAGAGAAAGACAGGAGGCCAAAGAGCCATGACATGAAGGCAAGAGGAGATGAGGTGGGGGGCAGCTCCCGGATGATGGGGACAAATGCCTGGACTGTCCTCTAGGGCACTCTGCAGAAGTGCTACAGCCACACTTCGGTCACTTGGAATCTCTCAGGCAGCTCTACAGGGAAGGGATGGAGAACAGGCAAGAGAGCAGCAAGCTAGGAGAGGGGGACCGGTGGCCTGTCTGGGAGCTGAGGAGACAGCAGGAGGGACAGATGGATGAGTCCTCAAAAGCCGAGTTAGTGGTGCTGAGAGTGACCCCCCAGGCCACCTACCTTGGCCTCTCTATCCTGGACCTGGAAAAGACATTGGGCTTCCCAGCCTCCCTTGCTAGCCAGAGATGGTTAGTCAGGGACAGTTTAAACGCGAAGCTTTAATAGAATCTGCCTTTCGGGATAAGGGAGACTACTGCTGGCACTACCCCTACCCTCACCATCTTCCTGCCTTGCTCAGAGCCATGATGTCTGGACCTGTGGCAGCCATCCTGTGAGCCCGAGGCAACAGGCACAGAACAAACAGAACAAACACCATTCCGTTAGAAAGGATGGAGCAGAGGGACAGGGGTGAGTTTCCAACAGTGCTGCGGAGCTGCTATGAGACTCAGGGTGCCAGGGTAGATGAGAAGAGTGGCTGGCAGTGCCCAACACTGAGAAATGGGTTAGAGGAGGAAGGGACGCAGGTCAAGTTTGGTCAGGCTGTCGGCTGTGGGGTATAAGCAGAGATGATGCCAACTAGGTCTAGGGTGCCAAGATTGAAGTCTGGCTGGAGAGCTGGGGAACCCCTGGTATATGATGAAATCCAGATCACCCAAGATCACATGGAAGAGCTCTTCCTGATTGCCCCTCAGGATTCTTCACCCCTGTGGAGCTCAGCATTGCTCCTGGAACCTGGCTTTCCAGCTGCCAGGGAAAGTGATGAAGAAGGGCTTCTCTAAGTGGGGAGCCAATTAAAAGTTAATTAACTTTCTGGTGCCAAGTGGGTGGGCGGGTGTGGGATACAGAGGGCCTGTAAGGCTGTCAAGTCCAGCCTGTGGAAGAGCCTGAGATGCACCCCCACCTTGGGCTAGTGGCAGAGCCTGTCTACCCAGAGTCCTCCCCGCCTCCATATTCCTCCCCACCTCCCATTCTACGATAGACAGGAGCTACGCAGATGAAAGGGCTATTGCCAGTCTCCCTGGCAACCAGGAAGGGCTGATGACTGTGTGCACATGTTACTCAGGGGGATGCCCGAGAAAGCTCTATGAAGACGTAAGTGAGGAGAGAGATGGGATGTGCAGTGTTCGGCCTCCCCGCTTCCTTCTACTTGCTGCCTGGAATGAGACTCCAGCAGCCATCTGGATTGTGAGAAAGAGGCCAACGCTGCAGAGCAGAGCAGAGCAACAGGAGGAGAAAGGACAAGCAACTGACACTCAGCTGCCACTGGATGAGTTCCAGGCCCCCATCCCTAGCTTCTTTTATCCAAGAGGACAAACCAGTCACCTGTTAAGTACTGCTTTTGATTTTGTTTCTTAAGCTTTCCTTTGGAGTGAGGAGTTCTGTCCCTTGTACCTAAGCACAATCCTCAAACGCAGACTGTACTGTGCATGTTAGGTAAGCTCCTTCCATCCTGGATAGCTAATTCCTTCCCATACCAACCCTACAAGTTAGAACACTGGCTCTCACTCACGGATTTATTGAGTGGGGATGGAGAGGCAGCTTTGAGACAGTGTCTCACTTTGCAGTTTAGGCTGGCCTGGAACTCACAGCTACCTACCACCTCAGCCTCCCACGTACTGGGATTACAAGCATGTATCACCATGCCTGGCTTTTTAAGTATGTTTTTTATTTATTTGTAGAGCTAGTGATGGAACCCAGAGCAAGTCAAGAATTCTACCACTGAGCTCTGTACTCAGCTAACATATAGTGTTGAGACCAACATAAAAACAAGAAAAATGTCTTGCCTGAAGTCATGACTGTGACTAGGCACTTCTAGAACTTTTCTCTGCTGTGCACATGGCAAGTATTTTTAGTGTCCCTTCCCACATTCTTCCAGTGCCCCAGGAGAACCCCACAGAACTCTCATGACACCACTGAAAGGATCCCCATACCTCCCCCTCCTTGGTGCATTCTTGTATACAAGCACAGGTAGAGATCCGGGGTGACCCCACCCTGCTCCAGCCTGTCCCACATACCTGCCGTTGGGACTCATAGAGAATTCGGTCCATGGTGTTGAGCAGCGTCATGCTCCTGTATAACTTCAGTACCTCCTCCTGGGGCAGCTGCAGGCAGAGGCAGACAGATGGGGAAAGTTGGGACCAGAAGAGTCAGGCAAGGGACCTGAGCATGAGGGACCAGGACGGGGGAGCAGCCTCACATGGGGGTCTTCACTGGGGTTGATGATCTGGCCCTGGCGGTCCATGACACGGTAGATGGGGATACCAGAGATGACATTGGGTTGGATGAACTCAAGCTTGTCTACAAACTCTGCCGAGGCCCCTGGGAACTGGGGCTTGTCGTCCAGGGATGGGAACTGCTGCTGCTGCCTGCTGGGTTGCTGGGGAAGAGAAGCAAAGAAGTGCCTCCGTCAGGAGCAGCAGAAGCTTCAGCTGCCTCAACCCTCCCTGGTGGCTGACACTCTGGTGGGTAAGGAGCCCAGGTTAGCTTCAAACTTGCTTCTTTCTGAGACTAGCTTTGAAGTCCTAATTCCCTCGCCTCCAGAGTGCTGATTACATATATGTGACTCCATACCCAGTTTTTGTTGTTATTTGTTTTGTTTTTCCAAGAGACAGGGTCTCTCTGTGTAATAGCCCTGACTGTCCTGGATCTCACTCTGTAGACCAAACTGGCTTTGAACTCACAGAGATCCACCTGCCTCTGCCTCCTGAGTGCTGGGATTAAAGGCATACACCACCACTAACTGGCTGGGATTGCCTCTTTTAAAGACAGATTGTTGTTGTGTAGCCCAGGCCCAGTTTTGGTTTTTTGGTGTGTGTGTGTGTGTGTGTTTGAGCCCAGGCCAAGTTTTTTTTTGGTTTTGTTTTTTGTTTTGTTTTTGTTTGTGTGTATGTGTATGTGTGTGTTTGAGATAGGGTTTTCCTGTGTAGCCCAAGCTAACCTTGAACTCATGGTCTTCCTGCCTCAGCCTCCCAAATACTGACATTATAGGTATGTTCCACAATGCTTGCTATTCTTTTTAACAATATAGTGCCTCAGCTGGGCAGTGGTGGTGCACACATTTGATCCCAGTACTCGGAGGCAGAAACTGGTGGATCTTAGGCCAGCCTGGTCTACAGAGTGAGTTCCAAGACAGCCAAGACTACAGAGAAACCCTGTCTTGAAAAAAAATCAAAATAATTAAAATAAAAAAGAAAGGAAGGTATGTTTATATAATGCCCCAGAGGGCATCTGGAAGTCTTTTTGAGACAAGTTCCTGCTACATAGCCCAGGCTGGCCACACTCTCATGATCCTCTTGCCTCAGCCTCTGGGGCTGGGATTATAGTTTATGGGTGTTACCTGTAATGAATTCTACCACACCTCTGACCTTCCCTTCTCTCATCTGGCAAAGTGCATCACATGCATCAGTACCCTTTCCCTGCCAGGGCAGCTCCTGTGCTAAAGTCAAACGGATCCGGTCAACAAATATTTGAGCACCTGCTTCGCTCCCAGCCCCGTGCAGGGCTCTAGGAACAGCAGATATCTGTCCTTGTAGCCTAGAAGGGGAAGGCATACCAAACAAGCAGGAAGGGGGGTGATTCCTAATACCTCACAGCCAAGGGGACAAACGCAGAGCTTCTCTGAGGAAGTCACATAAAAACTGAGTTCTGAGGTAGTGGCACACGCTTTTAATCCCAGCACTCAGGGAGCAGAGGCAGGTGGATCTCTAGGTTTGAGACCAGCTTGGTCTACAGAGCGAGTTCCAGGACAGCCACACAAAGAAACCCTGTCTCAGAAAAACAAAACAAACGAACAACAGAAAAAACAAACCTGAGTCCCATAGAGTAATGAGCAAGCAGGGAAGGAGCGTTGCAGGCCAAGGGGAACAGGATATGCAAACCCCAGAAAGTGAGGGCTGGTACATGTTCTCTGTGGAAACCTATAGTGGGCTCAGAGTAGCCAGAAGTCCTGTAGGGACATTACACCTCTCAGATCATAAAACTGCATAAGCTCCCCTCCATGAAGATCTGGTTTCCACAAGTTTCTCTTTGCTCCTGCATGCTCTACCTTTTATACATAAACTGAACATGGAACCAGGCACAGCAGCACATGCCTGTAATCACAGCATGCAGGAAGCTGAGGCAGAAAGATGTTGAGTTCCAGGACAGCCGCGAGACACAGAAAACCCCACCACAGACACAAAGCAAAAAGCTAAGTAAGGCGGTGCACACTCATAATCCCTATATTGGAGGGGGCGGTGTTTGAGGGAATTAGATAAGACAAGTTCAAGGCCAGCTTAAGCTACAGTTTTCTTTCAAAAATAATCAGTTATTTAAAAAAAAATAGTCAAGTTGTATTTGGTAGCTCAACTTCTAATCCCAGCACCTGGGAAGTGGAGACAGAAGAATCAAGAGTTCAAAACCACCTTTGGCTACATACATAGTAAGTTCAAGGCCAGCCTGGGCAACACAAGACTCTATCTCAAAAAATAAAAAATAAATAAGGCCAGAGATATGGCTCACTAGATAGAGTATTTGTCTAGTGCGCATGAAGCCCTAGGTTTGATTTAGAGTGATGGTGCATGCCTGGGAGGTAAGGGTGGGAATATCACCTGCCTGGGGCCAATCTGAGCTACAGAAGACTCTTGTTTCAAAATGAAAAACAAAACACAAAAAATAAACCAAATAGTTGGACTGCACACTGATGTTATATAGAAAGGAACAAATCTTCCTGCCTTACCCAAGCCTACCCTAGTGCCAAGTTCCAGGAAAGGGCCACCTGCCAGAAAACGCTGACCACACAAAAACCAGGCTCATATTTCTTTTGTTAACACAGAGACTTTGGCCTTCTGTCTTCAGACTTTCTGGAGGACCACTCTCCTCCACGTCCACGAAGATTAGGTGTGAGCAGCCCATTCCAGAAGAGGCTACCAGCTTGGGGGGAGGGGGGTACTCCAAGACATACTGGGGGACAGATAGGCCCACCTGTCTGGGGCTCACATGTCTTCCCACATTGTCTTCCCTTACTGAAAACCCATATAAACAACTCGACCTCCAGGCAGTGGGGAGGATGGCCGAAGGGAGAGATAGATTGCCATCTTCCAACAATGCTAGTTTGTTGCTAACTAAACCTTTCTGGATCATTCTGCCACAGCAGGTAACAGAACCTCAAGAGGCTACCATCGGAGAAAAGGATGGCTGGCAAAAACCATCAAGAAGCCCAAATGCTCAGGTGACTAATGAGCAGGGTGCCAGGCTGAGCTGAGCTTCCTTGGGGCATCAGTGAAGATTATATGCCACTGCCTGGAAAGAGGTGAGCTAACAGGCTTAGGGAGGTAAAGCAGCCTGCGCCAGGCCACAAGTCTGAAAATACGCATAACAAGTGGACTCCCAACCTGGCAGGGCTGTGTTTCCAATCTCAGGGCCCCGAGCCCCAACTGCCACAGCATGTCCAGTTCCCACATATCTGCGTCTTTTCTCCCCACAGCAGCCAGGCTTCCCCTCAGGTCAGCAGTTTGTGACTTCACATCTAGGGAAGCCACAGAAACAGTGGGTTCCCCACAAACTTGGTCTCATGTGTGTCCCCTCCCTTTTTGTAATTGGGGTGGCCAAGGCGCCGAGGCTCCAGCGGGCAGCAAGTTTCCTGTGCATGATTATCGACATTTGTGGCTGTGAGGAAATTATCACTCCCAAAGGCAGGGCAGGTTCAGACTGGCACCACTCAGGCAGGCAGACTGTTCGTGCAGGGAGGAAGCGAGCAGCCTCTCCTCACCCTGAGGTCCAGGCACAGTGTGGGACCTTGATACCTACCTGGAAGGTTCCTTTGTTCTGTGTCTGCCTCCCACACACACCGCAAGGCAGGGGAGGTGTCCAAGTTGGCTTACATAACAAGCACTCCATAGTAATTACCCAACACATGGGTGAATGAGCGGTTGGTTGAGTTCAGCGGCTCTTGAGTCAGACAGACCTGGGCTCCACTTTCTGAGCTCAAAGTGTGGCTCTCCACAAGCACTCTGAATTTTCTCACATCTAAATAGCTGCAGAGGGCTATGTGCAAAGTTCCTAGGGTGATTTACAAAGGGATTCACGCAGGCCTGGGCATAACATGTGCCTGAAAAGTAGGAGGAAAGCAGCAAGCGCATGGTAATGCCACTAATGCCAGGAGAGGAGATTGCAACTAGAAGACCACACAGGCTTAGACAATGAGAGCTTGTCTCAAAAACAAAGAAAGATAGGCATGACGGATAATGCCTAGAATCTGAGTATTCTCAAGGCTGAGGCATAAGGATCATGAGTTCAAAGCCAGCCTGGACCACATAACAAGACGCTATCTCAAGAAAAATAAATGTTTTTAATTAAGAAAACAAAAGCAAGGCAAGGCAAAGCACATGCCTTTAATCTCAGCACTCAGGAGGCAAAGGCAGGCGGATCTCTGTGAGTTGGGAGGCCAGCCTGGTCTACAGAGTTTCAGGACAGCCAGAGCTACACAGAGAAACCCTGTCTTGAAAAAAAAAAAAGAAAAAGAAAAGAAAAGCGGACTAGAGGGATGGCTCAGAGGTTAAGAGCACTGGCTGCTCTTCCAGAGGTCCTGAGTTCAATTCCCAGCAACCACATGATGACTCACAACCATCTATAATGGGATCTGGTGCCCTCTTCTGGCCTGCAGGCAGAACACTGTATACATAATAAATAAATCTTTAAAAAAGAAAGAAAGAAAGAAAGAAAGAAAGAAAGAAAGAAAGAAAGAAAGAAAGAAAGAAAGAAAGAAAGAAAAGCAGGGGTTGGGATGTAGTCTGTCTGGCTGAGTAGATACTTATTATGTACAAAGCCCTAGATTTGATCCCTAGCACCACAGCAAGCTATCATGATGACACATCATGTAATCTCAGATTGTAATCAGTCTAGAGGTAGAGTCAGTTCAAGGTCACTCTCCCCTACATAGTTCATTTCAAGCTATCCTGGGATATATGAGACTATCAAAACAAATAAACAAGTTAGATGACACATGTCAAGAACTCCACTGTGGTGGTTTGAATGAGAATGGCCCACACAGACTCATACTTGAATGCTTGGGAAGCAGCATTAGGAGGTGTGGCCTTGTTGGAGGAAGGGTGTCACTGGGGGTGGGCCTTGAGGTTTCCGATGCTCAAGCCAGGCCCAGGATCTCTCTCTTCCTGCTGCCTGTAGATCCAGGTGTAGAACTTCAGCCCCTTGTGCAGCACCATGTCTGCCTGTGCACAGCCATGCTGCCCACTATGATGACAACAGACTAATCTCTAAAACTGTAAGCCAGTCCCAATTAAATGTTTCCTAAGAGTTGCCATGGTCATAGTGTCTCTTCACAGCAATAGAAACCCTACCTAAGATACCCACTCAGGAGGCTGAAGCAAGAGAATAATGAGTTCAAGGCCAGCATGACCCACATAATGACTCACATACTGAAACCTTGTCTCAAAACCAAATCAACCCTACCAAAAGACACAAAGGCTGCAAAGGTAAGAAAATGGGAAAATCAGAGGTGACAGGCACCTTGGGAAGATAGGGAGAGTGGGAAGAACCACTGCACCTTTGGTTGGAATTTAGTAACAGACTTTGGCCCTAGCAAACTTCAAAGAGCAAGAAAGGGAGGCCAAGTGGTTCTATAAAAGGTCTAGAAGCTGAAGTCAGAGGAGGAGAGCTAAAGGAGTAGTCTAGCAGTGGTGAGGGTCAGCAGGCAGAGCTTGCGGGCTGAGAATGAGCTAGGGTATCCAAGAAGGACACACTGTCAGAGGATCCAACGCAGCCATCCAGACATCCAGGTGTGCTTCACATACTGGAGCGGGCCCAGACCATGCTCTCCAACCCCCTCTTTCCAAACCTGTAGATAGGAGGGCTGTCCTCGCCCCCATGGAGTCACTGTGCTAATTCAGTGAGTTCCAAAAATGGCCAATAAGCCGGGCAGTGGTGGCGCACTCCTTTAATCCCACTCGGAGGCAGAGCCAGGCAGATTTCTGTGAGTTCGAGGCTAGCCTGGTCTACAGAGTGAGGTCTAGGACAGGCACCAAAACTACACAGAGAAACCCTGTCTCGAAAACAAACAATCCAATAATGAAGATGCTGGATTATGGGATGGGTGGTAAGATGCCTACAGAGAAGGGATATGACCACATCCAATTTTTCCGTTAGCCTGTTCTTGGGAGGGGCTGGGAGAGGTAGCCTGGTGGCCAGTGACATAGAATAGCAAAGCTGCTCAGACTGGAACCAGCCCTGAAGCCACGAAGACCAAGCAGAAGCTGGGTAGCCTGGTCCACCTGCAGAAGTATCCTCATGGCCATTCCCTAAGGCACCTTGGGAATAGCACAGGCACAAGCAAAGCACTGCATGACGAAAACCCCCTGAGCCTTAGTGTCTTCTTACAGTGTACATTCTCATGAGCTATCATGAGGGTGGCATGAACTGACCAGTACATGTGATTCAGCCCAGTGCCTAACGCATAAGGAATGCATGGCAAACATGGACCACTAATAGGTATGTTTGATAACTGTTCCCGTCAAACAGGTAGACACAAAGTGTTTGCTCTAAGTGAGGCCTGGGTGAGAGCTCACACAGGGAGCATGGGCAACAGATGCTGAGGGAAGCAGAGTATCATCACAGCTCCAACTAACCTGCCTGGCTGGAATCCCAGTTCTGTCCCTGTCCAACCATATGATAGGGGACAGGAACCCATACCCCATAAAGAGAAGAGACCTGCCTTAGGGCTGCAGGGAATAATACACCAATGAAGCCCATGATGGAAGTGTCACCAGCCACTCCAAGTGGAGTGACAGGAAAGTTCTCTGAAAGAGGGGAGTTAAGCAAGGCTGCTGCACAGGCAGAGAGAGGCAAGGGTGAGGAAATGCTCTGGGCCCAGGGAACAAAGACTGCAAAGCCCAGTGTGGTTGCACAGACATGTCAGGTCAAGCATCAGAAGGGTGAGGCAGGAGGATCTCAAGTGCAAGGCCAGCCTCTCAAAACAAAAACAAAAACAAAACAAAACAAACAGAAAGGCTCCTGGCAGTCTGGGATACTGGAGACCAAGACGACTAAAGCAAGTCAGTTAAGAGGCAACTATGGGCTGGAGAGAGGGCTCAGCTGGGAAGAGCACTGGCTGCTCTTCCAGAGGACCAGATTTGATTCCTGGTACCCATATCAGTTGACTCACACCGCCTGTAACTCCAGCTTCAGAGGATCCTATACTCTCTTTAGTCTTCACAGACACACACACACACACACACACACACACACACACACACACACACACACATAAAATAAATCTTAAAAGACAAAAAAAAAAAAAAAAAAAAAAAGAGCCAGGCAGTGGTGGTGCACATCCCTAGCACTTGGGAAGCAGAGACAAGTGGATCTCCGAGTTCAAGGCCAGTCTAGAGTGAGTTCCAGGATAGCCAGAGCTACCCAGTGAAACCCTATCTGAGAAAACCAAAACCAAACAAACAAAAAAAAAGAGCCAACTATGAACCCAGGTGCCATATGAAGCGCTTTCCTCTGCATTCACTGAACCCCACAGCCTCCTGGTGAAACACCTCCATCAACAAGGTGGTATTTGAGGCTCACGGAGCTAAGCAACTTGTCCAAAGCCACACAGTTCACAAATGGTACAGCTGGCATGTGCAGGGCTGCATGACCAAGGAAGGCAGAGTTTAGAACATGTGTATCATTTGGGGTGGGCCTGCTAACTTTAAAGTCTGTCTGTGGAAGAAAGCCAATAACATGCACACCCACTGATCCTTGAGCCTGAGGCTAACACAGCAGAGAGCTACATCTGCCTCTAGAGTAGCCACTCAGGTTGGAAAGCAATCACGCTCTCTCGGCTTCAGGGAACCAGCAGCTTTAAACTCTGGCCGCCACACGCCCCCACCCCACCCCCCACCCCACCCCACCCCACCCCACCCCCCACCCCCGGTGCTGCAGGTGTAAAGCCAAAGAGGGCATTTCACTCTTTCTCTGAATCGGTCAACATCAAACCTGTTACTATCTGACTTACTCAGTGCTCGGAATACAAAGTGCCCCTAGTGGCTCAGAGGTTAAGAGCACTGACTGCTCTTCCAGAGGTCCTGAGTTCAATTCCCAGCACCCACATGGTGGCTCACAACCATCTGTAATAAGATCTGGCAACTTCTTCTCTATACCTAATAAATAAATAAATCTTAAAAAAAAAAAGAATCTCCCTTGGCACACGCCTTTAATTCCAGCACTAGGTAGGCAGAGCCAGGAAGATCTCTGTGAGTTTGAGGCCAGCCTAGGCTACAAAGGGAGATCTAGGACAGGCACCAAAACTACACGAAGAAACCCTGTCTCAAAAAACAAAAAAAAAACAAACAAAAAAAAATCCTTGGAGCTGGACAGATAGCCCAGATTGGAGCTGGAGAGATAGCCCAGAAGTTAAAAGCTCTTGCTGCTCTTCCAGAGGACCTAAATTCAGCTTCCAGCACCCACATGCAGCTTGCAAATCAAATCACCTGTAACTCTAGCTCCAAGGGAATCTGACACCTCTGGCCTCAGCAGGCACACACCAGCACACCAACACACACACACACACACACACACACACACACACACACACACACACACTCTAAATTGTTAAAAAGGAAAAAAGAGCCAGGTATGTATGCTGCACACCTTTAATCCTCATACTCAGGAAGCAGAGGCAGGAGGACTGCATAACAAGACCCCAGGGAAAACAACAAAACCCACACTCTTTAGCTAGATAAGACAGCCCACACTTGTAATCCCAGAACTTGGAGGTGATGGTAGCAGGATCATGAGTTCATAGGGACTCTCACCTACATGAGATCCATCTCAAAACCAAAAAAAAAATCCCTCTTTAGCCCTAGCCAGCATGCTCTAAGAGAAGTATTACTCTGGTTTTACCAATGGAAACCTAAAGTGTATAGTCCCTAACTGCTCTGAGGAACTAGCAGGTCAGCCAGCCAAAACAAGCTGAAGGACCCTGATGGTGACCACCAGTTGATTAGTCCTCCACTGTTACCGCTCCTCTGTCCCTACAAGAAGAGCTACCGTGAACGCATCACTTTACCCTTTGTTCTTTACACTTTCTTCAGCCTTGCATTGTCTATCAAACAAAGCTACTGGGTGACTGCAATACTTCCGTTCCACGGGACAACGTCTTCTCTATCCTGAGGTGGAGCTCAGCAGTAGCATACTTGCCCAGCACCTTCTAACTCATGGTTCGATCCCCAGTACTGAAAACAGAGCAAAACAAAAACCAAGCACACTGGTGCACACCAGTGACCCAGTACTCAGGCATGAAGGTGAGAGGGTAATAAGTTCAAGGTCAACCAGACTACAAAAGACTGTACCTAAAAAAAAAAAAAAAGAGAGAGATGTTTCATCTGGTAAAGGCACTTGCCACCAAGCCTGATGGACTCAAGTTTGGTATCTGGGACCCCAAAGTTGTCTTCTGACCTCCACAGTGGCATGCACATGCCATCTCACCCTCAAAAAATAAGTTACTTGTTAGGTTAACAATATTGTACTAAAGATATTTCAAAACAAAATACTTGAGTGTAGTGGTGCACACCTTTAATATCAGCTCACAGGAGGCAGAGGCAGAGATAGGAGATAGGCAGGTCTCTGTGAGTTTCAGGCCAGCCTGGTGATCTTAGCAAGTTCCAGGCCAGCAAAGGACTACAGAGTGGGCTGAAGTCTCAAAAATAAACAAACAAAAAGTGACCAATGTGGATGAAAAGTGGGGAGAGGGGCATGTCGGGGCCTAAGCCCAGCTTTTCTGATACTAACCCAGCCCAAGAGAAGCAAGTGTCTTGACAGGCTGGTGGGAGCAGCAGGACGGGGCTGAGTGTCCAAGTGCTGTGAGACTGGGACATGACTAAGCTTCCTCCCCTTCCTGGAGCTAAAAGAGAGTTAGGTTTTGGGATCCAGGGCTCCATGCTCAGACTTTTTATCGCTGAACCTCAGTTTCCTCATTTTTAATAGCAGGGTACTAGCACTTTGTGACTGAAATTGTCAGTCTCAAAGTGTTTCATGATGTGAAAAATCCAACTAGGTTTCTTAAGACATCAGCCACCCTCAGGGGTGTTCAACCATTTAACATTGCAACACAGTGCTGTTGTCTACAAAGTTCACACTTAGAACGTCACCACAGTTAGCAACACACACACACTGACACCTCCTTCCCTCTAAATCTCATCATGTTTTAGCTAAGTTTATAATTTCATGTCTGGTTATATTCACATCTGTCCTTGGCTACATTTGGTCTCCAGGCCAAAGTTTAAACATAATAAGAGAGAAATCAGTAAGAACCATCCCCTCTCGACCCACAATACCCACTGAACATGTTCACATCACTTGGAGAGCCAGGCCAGCTGCCTGAAGCAGGACCATTAAGGATGTCACGTGAGCAGAGACCTGGCTCTACCCACCCCCTTACTCCAGGGGCCCTGCCCACCCCACAAATGAGGGTCGGAAGAGAGTGGATTTGTTTTTTTAAGTTTTTAATTTTTTTTAAATAATTTATTTTTATTGTATTGGTGTTTCACCTACATGTATGTCTGTGTGAGGGTGTTGAATGCCCTGGAACAGGAGCCACAGACAGCTGTGAGCAGCCATGTGGGTGCTGGGAACTGAAACTGGGTCCTCTGGAAGAGCAGCCAGTGTTCTCAACCACTGAGCCATCCCTCCAGGCCCAAGTTTTTAACTTTTTAAATTACATTTTTATGTATTGTGTGTGCAGGTGCATGGAAGTGTGAGATGACTTCTAGGAGTTGAGTCTCTCTTCACCATGTGGGTCCTGGAGATAACTCAAGTCACCAGGCTTGATGGTAGCTGCCTTTACTCTCTGAACCATTTCAATGGTCTTAAGGGCAAATCTTTTTTTTTTTTTTTTTAACTTTCAGGGTCTTACTATGTAGCCTGGCTGGCCTGGAGCTTGATGCAATCCTCCTGCCTCTGCTTCCTGAGTGGGGGAATTATACGCATGCACTACCATACCCAGTTGGCACAGGACTAGCAACCGAATGCACAGCTTTGTGCCTGCTGGGCACCATGGCATTCTACCAACTGAGCCCAAGAGAGTAGTTAGGTTTTTATCTTTTGATTGTGTGTGTGTGTGTTTGTGTGTGTGTGTGTGTGTGTGTGTGTGAGAGAGAGAGAGAGAGAGAGAGAGAGAGAGAGAAAGAGAGAGAGACAGGGGGGGGGGGAGTTTTACAGTGCCACCCCAGGCCTGGCTCTTACAGTGAGCGTTTCTTTCCTCTTTCCCCTGAGCTGTGGAGACATCTGCTATAGCAGCAGAGGGACAAAGAGAAATGAACACCCAGCACACCCCCCCAGGGCAACCGCACTGAGTGAAGGGTGATGAGAGGAGGGTACTGGGTCTTCTTCCTGATCCATCTGCCCCAGTAATCCCCTCTAACCAATCCACAGCAGACAACCTCCCCACCCTCCTCCCATCTCCATCTGGATACAACGGCACCTTCCAGTCATGGATGGTGGCTCATGCCTGAAATCCCACCACTTGACCACTTGGGAAGTATTTTGGTGGAAGGTCCACCTCATCTCCCCCCCCCCTCTTTCCCCAAACCTGGCCCCTCAAAGCCCGTTAAACTCCTCCCCTAGAGATGCTCAAGACCACTCCCATAGGGTATTTAAACTGCATCCCAGAAAACAGACATGTGGTTTTTCGGTCTCTCGTCCGTCCCTGTCTGATTTGGTCTGATTTGGATAGCTGCGTGGGCAGAAAGGCCTATCAGGGTGCAAACACCTTTCAGGAAGCTAAGGCAGGAGGAATGCCACCAGTTTGAAGCCATAACTGGCTACACAGTGAGTGAGTTCCAGACCATCCTGCACTGGGGTGAGATTATGTCTCAAAAAATAAAGATTTTCTGTGTTCCCAAACCGAGCGTGTGGTCCCTTCAGCAACAGGGTCTAACCATCTAGTCACAGGCAACCAAGAGCAGCAAGAGCCTGACCAATAGCAACCATGCCTAACAATGACCTCGTACTTCTGGGAGCAACAGTGTTTACTAATGTCAAGTACTTCTGTTTAAATTTTTTTTTTTAAGAAAAAAAATTTTGCCAGGCGGTAGTGCACATGCCGTTAATCAAAGCACTCAGGACGCACAGATCTCTGTGAGTTTGAGGCCAGCCTGGTCTACAGAGTGAGTTCGAGGGCAGCCAGCGCTGTTACACAGAGAAACCCAGTCTTGAAAAAAAAAAAAAAAAGAAAGAAAAAAAATTTTTTAATTAGCTTGCAAACTGATGGGGCTTCTTCATAAGGCTTCTTCAGAGAGTCTTCGTTTTGGCTAGCCCACTCCTACCTCTCCTCTCCTTCACCTCCCTGTCCCCATCTGAACTTAAACCTCTACCTCCAGTATCTTCCCCAGTCTTTCACAGTATGTCAATTCTGCCCCTACTCACTGTGTTTTTTCACTTGGATTGCCAAGATCACACATTCTGAAGTGTTTCTTCACGCACACTTCATTCTGTTCCCTTTCCCTGGCCTCTCCCTTCTCCATCTCCGGCACAGCGCTATCTGTTTGAACTCTTGCCCCACTTCCAGTGTTCCCATCTCTATTTCATGTCGCCTGTATCCTACTGTCCCCTTCCTTAAATGCATCCTCTTCTCACTCCCTTTTTACTTCCCTAGCTTCCACATGCACTTCAGGTTAAAAATATATGATTTTAAGCAAGAACCTTCATATGAGAATGTACAATAACGCCTTTTGTGGCATTACGTAGTATAATTTATTTCCAGCTCCATCCATTTACCTGCAGATTTCATGGTCTCAGTTTTCTTTACACTTGAGTAATATGCTACCGTGTGTGTGTGTGTGTGTGTGTGTGTGTGTGTACCACATTTTCAATATCCATTTGTCAGTTAATGATCATCTAAGTTGAGTCCATATCCTAACCAGTGTGAATAGAGTAGCTGCACCAGTTTACACTCCCACCAAAAGAGGAGAAAAGTTCTTTCATAATGCTAGAAAGTGCTGTGCAAGAAGCCTGGGGAGAAAAAAACATCAATTTATCCAGTCTTGAACCCTGTGTGCTACAACACCCACCCGCCAGGTAAGATGTGCCCATCGGTGCACATCTGTGGCAAGATTACTCTCTTGATTGAATGAAAGGCCTGTTCCACAGGAGGGAGTTCATACCTGGTACTGTAACCATGGCCAAAACACACAGCTAGGAAAGCCATAGAAACTAAAGGAGAAGAGAGGAAAGAGATGGCTCAGTGGTTAAGAGGACTGAGCAATGTTCCAAAGGACCTGGGTTCAATTCCCAGGCCGTCCAGTGTCCAATTGTGCCAGGGTTAAAAAAAAAAAGAAGAAGAGAAACTAAAGGAAAACCTATTGATGTTGTTTTCCTAAATGGTCATGTTGTCAAAGTGTCTTCTAAATATTAATGTTTATATCCATGGATCTGTGCTATTCCCAACCTTGGCCAGAGAAGCTTTGTACTGCAGTGGGGAGTGGTTAAAGCAGAGACAAACTATTGTCCAGAATGCTGAGGACAAGTGGCTGTGGGTGCTCAGCTGTAAACGAGACATTCTATCAACTCCCCCTCCAAAGCTCAGGGACATTGTGAAAGAGGGGAGAGAAACAATGTAAGAACTGGAGGGTGGGAGGGGGTGCTCTCGTGACACAGCTATTGCACACATAGTTCACCAGGCAGTTAAAAGTTCCAGCAAGGTTTCTGGAGACCCCATCCCCAAATGAAGAGCTATTAGCAGTTTCTAGCTTCAGGGGAAGGAAGACTCATTTTTCTTTAGGTCACCGGTAGGTTCCCCATGCTCCAGTGGATGAGTCTACACCCATTTATGTATGGCAACATTAACTGGACTCAGTGGATTAAAAAATAAATAGAGCCAGGTGGTAGTGGCGGCGCAGGCCTTTGATCCCAGCACTTGGGAGGCAGAGCCAGGCGGATCTCTGTGAGTTTGAGGCCAGCCTGGTCTACAGAGCTAGATCCAGGACAGGCACCTAACTACACACACACACAAAAAAAACCCTGTCTCAAAAAAAAAAAAAAACTAAATAAATAAATAAATAGATAAATAAATAGGTAAGTGGATGCCTTTAATCCCATTACTTGGGAGGCAGAGGCAGGCAGAGCTCTCTAAATTTGAGGCCAGCCTGGTCTACATACTGAGTTCCAGGACAGCCAGGGTTTTGTAGCTAGACCCTGTCTCAGAAGAAGAAAAAAAGACAAATAAATAAACAAACAAGTGTAAAAGGACACGAAGTTGGAAGGGATATGAGAATCTTAAGGGGAACTGGAAGTGTTGGGGAGAGGGTATAAGCAAAGTATAGTGTATATATGTATGAAATTTTCAAAGAATAAATATACAAATTTTTAAAAAGAACAATAAACCTTTGAGCTGAGCACACACTTATAATTCTAGGATTTAAGAGCTGAGCCATGAGGACCACCCTTCCAAGGCCAGCCCGGAGTATATTACAGAGAGGATGACCCTGTCTCAAAAAGAACAAAATCCACTGTTCTCAAGTCGCACTAGACACAATCAAAGTGTTGGGTAGCCACATATGTCTGGTGGCTACTGTACTGGACGGCACAAATATAAGACATCTATACTGTCTGGGAAAGCTCCATGGGATAATCCTGGTCTAAAATCTTCTTTGGCTACTACCCAAGCCTGTTGTTACCACTCAAAAATGTAAAGGGGTGGGCATGGCAACACATGTCTGCAATCTGAGCACTCTGAAGGCTGAGGCAGGAGGGGCTAAAGCCGGAGGCTCAGGAGTATGAGCCTGGGATAGAAAACTCTAGGTGAGCCAGGCTATACAGCAAGACTTGGTCTTTAAAAAAAAAAAAAAAAAAAAGCAGTAGGTTTTAAAATCATACAACCAGTGAAAGAAAAACAGGTAGAGGTAGCACTGTGAAATATGTACGAAAAGAAATTTAATAAAAAAATCTTTTTAAAAGCCAGAGCTGGGTGTGGTGGCACACACCCTTAGTTCCAGCCTTGGGAGACAGAAGCAGGCAGATCTCTGTGAGTCTGAGGCTAGCCTGATCTACAAAGCAAGTTCAAGAACAGGACAGCCAGGGTTACATAGAGAAACCCTGTCTCAAAAAGACAAAAGAAAAAAAAATTGGAAGAGAATATAAAGCCAGGCATGATGGCAAATGCCTGAAATTCCAGCATTTGAGAAGTAGAAGCAGGAGGATCAGGATCCTCCCCACTCCACCATCCCCCCACACAAAAAAAGGAAGGAAAGAAATGGGGGGGAAGGATGAAAGAAGGAGGGAGAGAAGAGGGAAGGGACTAGGGATGTAGCTCAGTAGGTAGAGCACTTGACTAACATATATAAGTCCTGGGTTCGATCCCCAGCACCAAATAAAACCAGGCATGGTGATGAACATTTCTAATCCGAACACTGAGATGGAGGCAGGAAGAGCCAAAGTTCAAGGTCACCCTCAGCTATATAATGAGCTGGGAGGCCAGCCTGGGATACATAAGACACTATCAAAAAGGAAAAAAGGGGGGCGGAGATAGAAAATTTAAATACACAAAGATTGCTCCCTCCTGCCATTCTTCCAACTTCCTCTCAGATAAGTAAAGAAATAAAAGAGACAACAACAGAAGACTGAGCCAGCAGGAAAAGGAATGTAATCAGCCACAGTGACCTTTCCCTAGGATACCTCACTTTTGTTCACAGCTCAGCCTACTTGCCCAGCCAATGAGTTCAGGGGCTGAAATTAGCTGTGAAGGTCACCCTTTCCTCTCTCCCAATCTCTAAGGTCTCTGTCCTCACCACTAATGTAAGGCTGACATTGCCATTGCCCTTTTATGCTGGGTCCAATTTGTAATGCTTCCACAAGCAGGTATTTCCACAACCACCTTATGAAGTGGCTACTATCAACACTGTACAGAGAGGTGAAAGTAGTTCCTTGCCCAAGGCTGCACAACCAGAAAGAGGCAGAGCAGAAAAGTGAAATCATATGGTCCAGCTCCAGCCAGCTCCAGAACCCAACCACTTAACCAGACCTGTTTTCACTGGCAGTTTACTTCAAAACCCTCTAACCAGGCATTACCAACGAAATCTTTCTTTTTTTTTTTTTTTTTTTTTTTTTTTTTTTTGGTTTTTCGAGACAGGGTTTCTCTGTGTAGCTTTGCGCCTTTCCTGGAACTCGCTTTGGAGACCAGGCTGGCCTCGAACTCACAGAGATCCGCCTGCCTCTGCCTCTGCCTCCCTAGTGCTGGGATTAAAGGCGTGCGCCACCACCGCCCGGCTTCTTACTTTTTTTTTTTTTTTTTTTTTTTTTTGAAATCTTTCTTTTTTTAAGAGATGGTCTCACTATGTAGCTCTGGCTAACCTGGAACTCTACATAGACTGGGCTGGCCTTGAACTCACAGAGATCCACCTGCCTCTGCCTCCTAAATACTGGGGTCATAAGTATGCATCACCACACCAGGCCCTCACTTGCTTTTTTTCAGTCTTTTTGGTTTTTTAACAGGGTCTCATGTAGCTCAGGCTGACCTCAAATTCCTGACCCTCCTGCCCCTACCTCCCAAGTGCTGGAATTAGTCATGTGTCACTATATCCACAGCACACAGGGATAGTAGCCCAATTCTGGATATAGCACATGCTAAGCAAGCACTCTGTCACGAAGCTACATAGCCAGACCTCAACATCAGTTTTGAAAGTGTTATCCTGCACCCAGCAACAATAGATCAAAAGGGACTCTTGAGTTTTCTCAAGTGTTTTCAAGAAAAGTGGGCAGCCAGGTGCGGTGGCTCACAACTGTGACCCCAGTACTTGAGAGACTGAGACAGGACTGTCTCCAGTTCGACGCCAGTCTGGGCATCTGAGTTACAGGCCATCTTGGACTACTCAATGAGATCTTGTCTCAAACAACAGCGTGGATAAAGGGTCCTGTCTGGATTTCTCGCTCTCTTTGTATCCCTTCATGAAGTCAACAAACACATACTGATCGCCTGTAAACAACAGTCATGGCAAAGTCCCCTACCTTGACTTTTGATCAGGGGACATAGGAATCAAACCAGTTTCTTGCTCAACTCGCTTTAGAATTGAAATTTAAGTAAAGGAATAAAGAAATGTAGAACTCTATGAAAATCTGATCTGCCTTTCAAACTCCTATCTCATCCCCTGACTTGTCTCCCTCCATCGAGGCCCACAAGAAGTCTCCGGGTCCTTTCTGAGTTGGTCCTTCCTTGACAGCTCGCGGTGACCCACACACACTGTAAAAATAACCTTTACGTCTTTACTTCTTCTCAGGAAAGACCTCGTGGGGCCCAGGTACTCACGGATCTAGCCAAGCCCCGAACCCCAGGCCGCCGCAGCAGCAGGAGAGCAGCCTGGCCCAGCACACGGCTCGGCCTCCAGATCTTTGCCATAGACATCGCTACCGCCATCTTGACTAATAACCACGCCTCCTTTCTCACGGGATAGATGTAGGGCTGCCCCATCAGTTGCCTTATTCTAGTGGCCGCACAACTAGACCAACAAGCTATCTAATTCCAACCACCCTGAGTCAAAGACACATACATAAGTTCATATGACAATTATTACTGTCTAAAATTGCTCCAGTTTCCTGCTTATAGTTGCTCCAATATCAGGCAGAAAAAGGACAGCCTGACTAGCGTCTCCCGGATTTAGGGCCCGGGGGCCTTGGGCGAGATGGGCCCGTTCCGACACCTCCCCCCCTATTCTTTATTGTCCAATGGCTTTACCAGAATTAGGAGGTGGAGGTGGGCGGACCCCGATTGTTAGTAAACGTTGAGCCACGTGCGAGGGTTAATTCGGGCGCGC
The DNA here is from genome assembly GCF_949786415.1 of Peromyscus eremicus. Lineage (NCBI taxonomy): Eukaryota > Metazoa > Chordata > Mammalia > Rodentia > Cricetidae > Peromyscus > Peromyscus eremicus. The sequence continues at coordinate 166,436,736 of NC_081416.1, read as the reverse complement.
CCGAGAGTAGCGCATGCGCAATAGTTATGCGGCCGGGCGGAAGCTACGGTAGGATCTCTGCGCGCGTGGTCGGCGGCTATGGAGGTAACTAAGCGTGCAGACGCCGAGGCAAGTACTGACACCGGAACAGAGTCCAACCCTCGAAATCCAGTCTGCAGCCTCCGGCATTTTGCTTGTGAACAGAACCTGCTGTCCCGGCCGGATGGGTCTGCTTCTTTTCTGCAAGGTAAGACCCTAACCAGGTTTAAGTGCGTGCGCCATCCTCACCCAAGTGGGGTTTGTTTTTTGAAGAGCGGTTACTGTGTGGTGTGCAACCGAGTGCGCCCATCACCTTGAAAAAACTATTTCTAAATATTGGGGATACACACCTCTCCCGACTCGAAAAGAAATGATACGTCCAGTCTGGTTAAAGAAAAAAAAAAAAAAAACCTCTCTCTGAAGGAATCGGGTCAGTACCACCCTAGTAAGAGTGAATATTACAGAAGAGGTGAAATATTTCCCTTGCTAGATTTCCCCCCACACACTTCTTCTGGGTTCATACATCACTGGTTGAGGCTAAGATGTTCATTTGCATACATACCCTTTGAGACAGACTCATCACCAATGGTTTAAATGTAATTACCGTGGCAGATGATTTATCCAAGTAAATGCTCTTCAAATTGGATGTGATATTCCCGTCCTGGGCTGACAAGTATCTCCCCCTTCTCCCACTCCATATTTGAGTAAATGTGCCTTTGCTTGGTATACACAGCTCATCAGAGTAAGCAAATAGAGAGAGAAAAGGGAGGTCTCATGACTGACACCCGCACATCCTTACTCCACTGCGGGTCAACCACCTTTGAGAGGCCATGGGAATGTGAGGAACTATCAAAGCAGACATTGGAAAGAGGGCAGTGAGTTGGTGTCAACATTGGTGAGCTGTGTTTGAGATGTAAGGGCTGACCACTTTAGGGCTAATTAAGTTGGAGATCATTGCTTCTAGTGCACTGTAGTGTTGGGGTCAGAGAAAGGGAGAAAAGACAGAGTGGAGACAACTCTTCAGGAGTTTTCCTGTGAGAGAATCAGGTAGAGGGGGCAAAATGAAGACTGATGGGAGGTTAAGAAAGGAGAGAACTGGGGGCTGGAGAAATGGCTTGGTGGTTAACACCTGTTGCTTTTGCAGCCAGAGTTAGTTCCCAACATCCATGTAACTCTAGATCTAAGAGATTAGAAGCCCTCTTCTGGCCTCTGAAGGCACCTACACTCAGGAGCAAAACCCATGGGGCCCTAGTGCAAATGAAACACTTTTTTTTTTTTTTTCGAGACAGGGTTTCTCTGTGTAGCTTTGCGCCTTTTCCTGGAACTCACTTGGTAGCCCAGGCTGGCCTCGAACTCACAGAGATCCGCCTGGCTCTGCCTCCCGAATGCTGGGATTAAAGGCGTGCGCCACCACCGCCCGGCCGAAACACTTTTTTAAGACTTTCAAAAAGTATGTTCCAGACACTTCTGAACTCAAAGTCTATGGTGAGTTTACAGAAACTACAGAAAGGGGGGGGGCAGTGGCAAACAATGCAAATTGATGGGTGTATATGACAATGACAGAATGAAATCTGTTATCTTGTGTGTGTCCTCATTAAGATTCTGTGGCTGAGATAAGGGCTGTGACCAAAAGCAACTCAGGAGGAAAGGGTTTGTTTGGCTTTCATATCCCAAGTTGTAGTCCATTGAGGGAAATCGAGGCAGGAACTGAAGTAGAGACCATGGAGGAACCCTTGCTTCTCGTGGCTTGCTCAGCCTGCTTTTGTATACAACCCAGGACTACCTGCCCAAAAGTGGCACGGCCCACAGTGAGCTGGACCCTCCCATATCAATTATTAGTCAATAAAAAGCCCCTGCAGGCAGTTCATCAGTTGAAATTCCCTCTTTTCAGATCTGTCTAACTTGTGATGAGTTGACAAAAGCACAATATCTTAACTTAAAAACAGAATTAATAAAAAAAAAACTGCTGGTATAGCAGGGCTCTAGTGGCGCACGCCTTTAATCCCAGCACTCGGGAGGCAGAGCCAGGCGGATCTCTGTGAGTTCGAGGCCAGCCTGGACTACAGAGTGAGTTCCAGGAAAGGCGGAAAGCTACACAGAGAAACCCTGTCTCGAAAAACAAACAAACAAACAAACAAAAAACTGATAGTACATTCCCCTAATCCCAACACTTGGGAGGTAGAGGCAAGAGGATCAGTTCAAGGCCAGGTTCACTCAGCTACATAGCAAGTTCAAGGCAACTTAAACTGTATAGAGCCTAAGCTCAGAAAATCCAACAATAAAAACCAACAAAGCCCAGGAGCCTGTCACCTGCTTTTGTAGGCTAGCCATCTTGGGTTTTGGTTTTTGTGGTTAATTTTGGTTTTGCTTTTGATTTTTTGGGGTTTTTTGCACGTGCTAGGTAAATGCCATACCCTTGAGCTACATCCCTAACCCCTTGGTTTTTTTTTTTTTTTTTTTTTTTTTTTTTTTTTTTTTTTTTTTGGTTTTTTCGAGACAGGGTTTCTCTGTGTAGCTTTGCGCCTTTTCCTGGAACTCAGTTGGTAGCCCAGGCTGGCCTCGAACTCACAGAGATCCGCCTGGCTCTGCCTCCCGAGTGCTGGGATTAAAGGCGTGCGCCACCACCGCCCGGCCCCCTTGGTTTTTAAATTATTTTTTTATGGCTCTCCCTGGTGCCCGAGGAGCTCAGAAGAGTATGTTAGGTCCCCTGGAGCTGTAGTTACAGATGCTTGGGAGTTGTCCTCTGCAAGAACAACAAGTGCTCTTAACCGCTGAGCCATCTCTCTGGCCCCAGTGATTCACTCTTATACACATACATTTGTCAGTTTGGAGTTGTGCTGTGAAGTGTGTTGGTTATTGGGCATTACGGTCAGAAACATGTGGAAACCACTGTTTGAGTGCGGTGTCTTCACTTTGTAGATGGCCTGTCTGTTGCCTACAGAAGTTATCAAAGTCACACAAGGGCCAAGAATAGGCAGTCAGGAACAGAAGCCGGGCTTTTTATTCTCCAGACCCATTCATATCCTTTCTGGGAAAATGAGTACAAAATAGACCCCTACCCATCGCAACTATAGACCCTTTTTGTCTATTTTTGTTAGGCCTTTTAAAATATTTTTATTAGTATAGATTAAATATATGTAATAATGGGTTTCTGTTTGAGATGGTCTCGTGTAGCTCAGGGTGGCCTCAAACTCAGTACGGAACCAGGGATGACCTTGTGTGATGCAAGAGACTCGGGGCTTCCTGCTTCTGTGAACTATTGTCATGTGATCCTCACAAAAGTGCCACAAGGGAGGGACTAGAGTGAACCCCTCTTAAAGATAAGAAAGCAGAGAGGAGAATTGGTAAGGGTGGCATGGTGTGGCAGAGGCCTCCGCTGATGTCTCCCCAGGTGACACCTCTGTCTTGGCTGGAGTGTACGGGCCGGCTGAGGTGAAGGTCAGCAAAGAAATCTTCAACAAGGCCACACTCGAAGTGATCCTGAGGCCGAAGATTGGGCTGCCTGGTAACTGGATTCAGCTGAACCTCCGAAGATCCCGTCTGTTAGGGCCTTACCCGATTCCCGCCGCTTGCTGTGTCCAGTCTCCACTGCCCCGCTTGTTGCCCAGCGCTCTTAATTGGCTTTGTTTTAGTTTTTGCTGCACTAGGGATGGAATCCAGAGCCTCACGCCTGGAATCCAGGAGCCCACACTCCTGGGCTCTCACTGGTGGATTCTGGTCCAGCCTTGTTCTGCTTAGGCCTCCCAGGTCCTCCGTGCTGGGCTCCAAGCAGACATTCTAAGACAGAGCCACAGCACCACCTTTCCCTGGTGAACTTCAGGCTAGGTGGCTGGGCTATGCCACCAGCCTTTTACTTTTTGAGATGGGGGTCTTAAGTTGCTTAAGCTGGTACTGAGCTCTCTGTAACCTAGGCTGCCCTCAAATTTGTGATCCCCCTGCCTGAGTGTCTCAAATCCTGAGATTGCAGACCAGCACCACCAGACCCACCTTCTTGAGCTACTTCTTTGGCTCTGTTCTTCCCTTCTGTGCCTTCATTTCTCCTTTTACCACATCACCATGTGTATGGTGGGGTGGGCCTGCTCTGGTGGGGTCGAGAAGGCCAATAGCACAGGATGTGGGCACTCCTGGGCATTCCTCCTCGGGTGGCTGGCTGGCTGGTGGACCCTTAGAAAGGTTCAGGCCCTGCCTTCTCTGTCCTGGGAGTGTGCACACCTTTCTGGGCTGAGACTGTCAGCCCCTTCTGGAAGTCTGCTTCCAGAGGCTGGATTGAGCAGAACAAGATGATAGGGTAGAGGGGAAGAGCCTGACAACTTCTGTCTCCCCAGGCGTGGCCGAGAAGAGCCGGGAGCAGCTGATCAGGAATACATGTGAAGCCGTGGTTCTGGGAGCCCTGCACCCCCGCACCTCAATCACGGTGGTGCTGCAGGTGGTGAGCGATGCTGGCTCTGTATCCTTTCCCAGTCCTCTCCTCTAGGAAGTGCCCAGAACCTCCCTTGTGGCTTCCCTTCTGGTGACCTCTCAGCCACGCAGAACCCATGCCAGGAAGCAGCTCATAAAGAACATGAAACAAGGCCAGGGCCAGCAAGAGGGCTCAACGGGTAAAGTGCTCGCCGACAACCTGAATTCAGTCCCCAAGACTCACATGGTAGACAGAGAAACCAGTTCCTGCAAGTTGTCCTCTGACCACCACGTGAGCACCACGGCACACACCTGCCATGGACACGCACACACACAAAAACAATTTTTACAAACTAGCAAGCAGGGCGCACTGGGTGCTCTGAGTGCTGTCATTTAGTTCCCACAGGACTTGTGTTGAGTAGCATTGTAATTCCTGCGTAAATCCTAAGGCTCAGGCTTTCTGGTTCGAGAGCCCAAGGACTCATTCGTGTGTGTTTCTTATGTTTCCCTGTTTTGTGGTGAGGAAACTGAAGCTCAGAGAGGGGCCGTGTCTTGCCCAAGGGAATAGGATGGTGGCAGCCAGAGGCTGCAGAGGTGGGACTCAAGCTCAGGCCTGTCCAAGCCCAGTGCCTGAGCCAGGGACATCTCTTCACCTTGGCCTGAGTTTCTGGCTCTCTGCTGGGGGAGCACCAAGCAGGTAGGATGGTCATTGGCTCCGTTATCTAGCACAGTACCTGCCCACTGGATCCCCAGGTGGTGGGCCTGGCTTTGCCTGTGTCTTCCCTATGTGACTGGGAGATCCCTCTTTCTCTGACCGGTTCACTAAAGGTACTTGGTACATCCTTTAGTTTATGTATCTGTTCCCTAGCAACATCCTATTTAACACAGGGAGACTGGGAGCAATTGGCCTCCTAGCTGGAGGGAGGTGATTACGCCCGGTATGGAACAGTGGCAACTACTTAGTGCCAGAACCACATAGCCACCCTGCCGTGCTGCTGCTCTGTGATCAGTTAGTGATGTCAGCGGGTAAAGGGACATGTGGATGTGTTCTGCTGGCCAGTCCCACAGAAGACACACTTCTTAACCACTCTGATGCTCAGCTCTTGGCCTGTTGCCTGAATGCTGCCTGCATGGCATTGGTGGACGCAGGTGTGCCCATGCGGGCTCTTTTCTGTGGGGTCAGCTGTGTCCTGGACTCTGATGGCAATCTTGTGCTGGACCCCACAACCAAGCAAGAAAAGGTAGGCGTGGAAAGTTAATGTTGGTGAAGGGCTGCAGCCCAGTGGCCTTCCTTCTGTGCAAGTCAGTTGGCTCGTGCACCCTGGCCCATTTGGCAGGTTCTGCCCCATTCATCAAGGTTCACTCAGCTTTAAGTGCTAGATACCCAACTCACACTTGCACAAGCCAGAAAAGAAACTTGCTAGCATTCATTACCAAAGTGTAGACCAGACCTCTGGTTCTTGTGCTCCATGTTGGTCATGATGATGACAATTAGGGAAGCATGTCATTTTCAGCACTTCACATGAAGGGTGTGATGCAGGGGTGGCGACAACGGTGCCAGAGAAGCCAGGAGGAAGAAGAGATCCAGTGCAGGCTGGGCCCCAGCCAGGTCCTGCCATGATATCATCATCACAGTTGGTTGCAGATGTACACACAGAATAGAGCTGGGGGACAGGGTTCTATCTTGGCTGTGGGAGTTCAGAACCCACCTCACCTCTGTGGCTTTTACTGAAACTGCTGGTGTCAGAGTGGGGACCACAGTGCTTCTCTCAGGGCTTCCTGGGCTCCCCTCAGATAACTGGGAAAACCTAAAGGCAAGGGAGCTGTGGGGACTGGATCACTGGTTTGTCTGTAGTACAGAGCAAGGAAGGGAGAGGGCGGTCGAGAGGCAGCCAGGAAATGACCAGCACGGTGGCTCCCCCTATGGGATGGGAGAGCTGTCAGAATAAAGGCAAAGAAGAGAAACAGTTACCCTGGGATTGGATAGTGTGCAGACAGACAACTGCAGTTGACTTAGAAGCTAAGGGTCCAGTTACCCTTCTTCGAGACTGGCTGAGATCTTAAGAGAGGAGGGTCCCGGGACACTTACTACATTCTACCTCTTGACCCTAGGAGGCCCGGGCCATCCTGACCTTTGCTCTGGACAGTGTGGAGCAGAAGCTGCTGATGTCCACCACCAAGGGCCTCTATTCTGATGCCGAGGTACCAGTGTGGGGGTAGGGGCACAATCCAGAACGTTCTCTCATCAACATACCATCTTGTCCCAGCTCACAGCAAGCCCTTGTTTACATCCCTGTTGGGTGGGTAGGTTACGTTTTCAGGACTTGGTTCTTAAAGTGCTTGCGTGGCATGTACAACGTCCCAAGCCACAAGTTTAATCTCAGCACTTGGGAGACAGAGGCAGGCATAGCTGAGTTCAGGGCCAGCCTAGTCTACATGGAGAGTTACAAGCCAGCCAGGGTGACATTGTGAGATCCTGTCTTAATAAGCAGAAAAGCCAAAAGAGGGAGTTTCTCTGTAGCAGTTTTAAAGGAATGCCTGGGTGACAAAATCAGAAAACAGGGTTCAGCTTGAATGAGGTAGTGTGTCTATCTTAAGGTCCCTGGTCGTCAGCACAGAACAGTGCCACCTAGAATTCTGGGTTTCCAAGGGACAGGGTTTGGCAACTTATTCCGTACCTGTATTTCTTCTCTGGCCCTGTGGAGCTAAGCCTATGTGGAGGTAGAGATTTAACCCTAATTTCATGACTCTTAAGGTTATTTGGGTTGGGCATGGTGGCTTACAGCTATGATCAAAGCACTTCAGAAGCTGAGGCAGGAGGACTGCTTTGAGTTCCAGGCCAATCTGAACTATATAGTAAAAAGTTGTCTCAGAAAGGGAGAGGAGGGGCTGGAGAGATGGCTCAGCAGCCAAGAGCTCTGGCTACTCTTCCAGAGGACCCAGGTTCAATTCCCAGTGCCCACATGGCAGCTCAAAACTGTAACTCAGAGCTGGGTGGTGGTGGCACCCGAGAGGCAGAGGCAGGTGGATCTCCGTGAGTTCGAGGCCAGCCTGGTCTACAGAGTGAGTTCCAAGACAGGCTCCAAAAGCTACACAGAGAAACCCTGTCCCAAAAAAACAAAAAAACTGTCTGTAACTCCTGCTCAGAGGGTACAACACCCTCATAACAGACATACATGCAGGCAAAATACCAATGTATGTAAAATAAAAATGAATAATAAAGAAATAAAGTGGGGGGGCAATAGGTAGGTCTAGTGGCTCTCACCTTTACTCCCAGCTCTCAGCAGACTAAGGCAGGAGAATCACTAAGTTCAAGATTATCTTGAGCTACATAGATCTAGGCCAACTTGGGCTACATAGTGAGTTACAGGCCAGCCTGAGCAATCTTGTGAGACCCTGTCTCGCGCAAACAACAGTGAAAAGGATTTGAAGGTTAAAGGGTTAAGCTCTAATTCTCGGGAGTTCCAACTCCGAGATCTTCCGTGGTGTCAGGACTCTGATCTCACAGCTTTGAGGGCCTGTGGCTTTCAGAGTCTGGTCCCCCACACCCTTCTGCTCTTTTCATTAAGATAAAACTTAAGGGCTTGGAAGATGGTACTGAAAGGACAGACTTGCTGCCAGACCTGCCTGACCACCTGACTCTGGTCCCCAGGACCAACATGGTGAAAGGAGAGAGCCAACTCCCCAATCTTAGATTGTCCTCTAATCTCTACAGGCCACGAGCATGTGCAAGTGCGCATGCACGCACACACACACATACACACACACGTGCGCGCACGCTGTAAATTGCATATTAAAAAGGGGAAGCAAGCTTAGGGGTCCTGAGGATGTGGCTTTATTGGTAGAGGGTTTGTCTAGTATGCATGAGACCTTGGGTTCCATCCCCAGCGTCCTATAAAACCAGATGTAGTGGTATACTTAGGAGACTGAGGCAGGAGGATTGTTCAGGGCTGTTATGTGTATATCTCATTACAGATAAGCATCAGCACCATTATGGGGTGGGAGTTAGGAGGTAGTGAAGACGGAAATGGCCATTGTAGTGAGGAGTAATGGGGGGGTGCTCTGTTTAGGGACTCATTTGGGGAGTAACCCTGGGCACTAACTGGCTTCTCCCTTCCCAGCTCCAGCAGTGCCTGGCTGCTGCCCAGGCCGCCTCACACCACATCTTCCGCTTCTACCGGGAATCACTGCAGAGGCGCTACTCCAAGAGCTGAGACAAGGCAGGGCAGGGCGCCCCGCCACCACGCCCACCACCTCCAGCTGCCACAGGCCAGCACCCCAGTTTACCTCTCTCTGTGCCCATGTGGCTTCCAGTCCTACAGCAGCAGGGGCTCCTATACCAGACTGGGGAGGAGGCTTAGGGACATTTCCAAGCCTGGTCACAACCCTCCCCTCAACAGGACACCATTAAAGGGAGCCTCACCTGTGTTGAGTGAATGAGTCAATAGCCACTGATTCTGATGTCTGGCGAGCACTTACTCATTGGGCCTGCTGGGTGCTAAGAAGCTGGCACTGAATGAGAGAGAGACCCAGGTCCCATGTTCCAGGGTAAGAGAGAGGCGTGGTGGTACGTGCCAACAGTCCTACCATTTGGCGTAGTGAGACCAGCATGGGCTACCCGAGACTGTCTTATTTTTAAAAAGAAGGTGATCTGGAGAGGGCTCAGCAGTTAAGAGCACTTGTTGCTCTTCCAGAGGACCTGAGTTCAGTTCCTAGCACACACATCAGGTGACTCATAACCATCTGTAACTCCAGCTGTTGGGGATCAGACATCTTCTTCTGGCCTCTGGGCACTTGTACACACAGACAAAATTAAATCTAAATGGGGGGTTAGTTTTGGGGGGTAGTTAATTCTGTATCAGGATGCCTTCACAGGCAAAGGTGGTGCAGCTGGAGGAGGAAAGTGGCAGTGAGCTTTGGGTGACATGAAGGGGAGCCCAAGGGGTCCGTGCAGGAAGGAGAGCTGGAGGAAAGGGAAGAGGTGTGCAGGAAGGAACAGACAGCCACATGGGGCTTTGAGGGCCACCAGCAGAGGTCCATATCCAACACCCCAATGAAAGGCTGATACAGTCCTCATTTGAAGATAACATAAACAGAGGAGCCCTATAGCTGTGAGGTTACCAGCTAGCCTGCAGAAGAAGGCCAAGGCCATGAGACTCTCGTCCCAGAGCCCTGGCTATTCAGGGCAACACCAGCATCTGGGAGCGCCTTGTTTAAACAAGTCATTGGGTCCCAGCCAGCTGGTTGGTGCTCCCATGCTCATGGTATTGAGAAGGCTGGAGCCAAGCATTTTGGAATTTCTGTAAAGATTAACTCCCACAACCTGTCAACATGGGGCCAAATCAACAGACCACAGATACAATTTCCATGTGTTGGGCCCATTCTGCCTTGTATTTCACAGGCTAGACCTAGCTCACACTCCCTACCATCACCCTCCTGAGCAGGTATCCTTACTCCTGATAACCAGGAAGGAAATGCATGGGTATCTTTAGCTTGGAGTTTTGCTCTCAGATGCTGGAGGGAATGCTAAGTGGAAAAAAGTATTTTCTTCTGCCACAGTGGCATTTGACAGCCAAACTCCTGCCTTTTTATTACTTGATATTCTCAGGCCCCATTTTGTGGTCACTCGCTGTGTACTACTAAGTGCTGGGTTGGCAGTTCACGTACTTGGTACCACCAGCACTTTGATTCCTTAAAGATCCAGCTCTTACATAGCCAGGCGTTGGTGGTGCACACTTGGAGGCCCGTTCTGCAGAAAACCCAAGGCCTTGGCTGAAGTGGGTTTTGAGAGCCATTTGGGAAGGAAGATGTTTGGTCTCTAGATGATTTAAGCTGTTGGGATTCTTTTTCCACAAGAAAGAAAGAAATTATGTTTGCAGAGGGAGCCATGCTCACATCACTGAAGCCCAGGTACATTATTTTGTTTTGTTTGTTTCGATGTCTCTAAGACTTACTTATTTGGTTTTTCGAAAGAGTCTCACTGTGTAGCTCTTGACTGGCCTGGAACTCATGTAGACCAGGCTGGCCTTGAACTCAGAGATCCACCTGCCTCTGCCTCCTTAGTGCTGGGAGTAAAGGCGTGCTCCACCACCCTGAGCTGGCTCTGGGGTTTAAGCTCAGGGACTTGTGAATTCTGAACAAGCTATACACTGCTGAGCCATGCCCCTGGCCCTCTTCACCACCATAACCTTCCTCCCCTCCCCCACCCCCAAACTGGGTATCTCTGTGTAGCCCTGGCTGCCCTGGAACTCACTCTGTAGACCAGACTGGCCTCCAACTCACAGAGACTCGCCTGCCTCTGCCTCTCCAGTGCTGGGAGTGCCAGCTTCATATTTTGTGTGTTAGTCTCACTAAGCTGTCAAGGCTGGCGGCTCTCTTCTCCCCGTAGTCCTGATTTAAACCTAGGACCTGGTACATGCTAGACAAGTGATCTACCACTAAGCTCACCTCCAGGCCAACTTGAACTTGTGATCCTCCTGCCTCAGCTTCCTGAGTTACCAGGATACCAAGCATGGCTCCCAGGTCCTACTCTACCACCACAGTTTCCTTTTTTTTTTTGGTTTTCGAGACAGGGTTTCTCTGTGTAGCTTTGCGCCTTTTCCTGGAACTCACTTGGTAGCCCAGATCTCACAGAGATCCGCCTGGCTCTGCCTCCCGAGTGCTGGGATTAAAGGCGTGCGCCACCACCGCCCGGCTCCTTTTGATTATAGACAACTGAATAGTTTCTCCAATCTTCTGTGGGAAGAGCTCCCGGGCAAGCCATAGGCTACTCCACCACACACACACTCACACACATACTTTGGAACCTCCTGGCTCTTAATTCTGCTCTTACTGCTGTGAAGAAGAAAATACTGCGGTATCCCACCTCAAACTCTTGAGGTCTGATCCTTGCTGGTCCTTCCTGCTCGCTGGTGCCCACACCATTCCACCCTGGACACACCCAAACACACAGGCCGACTCAGGTTTGGCTTCAGGGTCTCTTTAATCTCACATAGCTTCCCTCTGGGTGGGGGTGGCCAGGAAATCAGCAGACTCTCGTTTCTGGATGATGTGGTCCTCGCCGTCACCACCATATGCACCAAGATCATCCATTCCTCTCACGGGTTCACTGGGCCTCTGGCCTCTGCATTCACAGTGGGGGCCCGCAGGGCAACTAGGGCGGGTCTCAGGAGGCAAGGTAGGCAGCCAAGGTCACCAGGGCAGCCATGTACATGCACAGGCCCAGGCCCAGCCCCACAGCAAGGACCCCCAGCAGGAAGGCACGTGGGAGGTGGCCCCTGCCCCTTGGATGTCCCCCTTGGCCCAGGCCCTGCTGGTCTGTAGAGGCAGTGGGCAGTGGTAACCAAAGTGTCCCCCTCATACTCTACCCTGCTTCCTGTGGCTCTCCCCAAACCCAGTGGAACTGATCAATCTATTCTAAAACTTTGGTTGGGGCACAGGATTGCCCCAGTTGGACAACTAATAAAACAATATTTCCATGTTTGGTGGTGTCACTCCTTTAATCCCAGCACTTGGGAGGCGGAGGCAGGCAGATCTCTGCGAGTTCAAGAACAGCCAGGGCTACGCAGAGAAACCCTGTTTGTGGTGGGGTGGGAGGAATGTTTCCACATGCCGCTATTTTATGCCAGTGTTTACCTTAGTTGATCTGCACAATGACCCTGAGATAGGAATTGTTTCTATTTACTAAGGAGGGAAACCTATGGGGGGCATACATAGGAATTGTTTCCATTTACTAAGAAGGAAACCTATGGGGATGAGTTTCCAAGGCCTTCATCACCACTCCGGGCTCATGAAACGTGTCTTGGTTTTCCTCCTAGCTTCTGTCCTCCGTTTGCTCTGACACAGTCTCGGGTAGCCCATGCTGTCCTGGGGCTCCCTTTGTAGCCAAGGATAACCTTGAATTTAGATCTTCCTGCCTCCATCTCCATCAAACCCAGGACTTCATGCATGCCAGGCAAGCACTCTGCCAACTGAGCTACAGCCTCAACCCTGTTCCTTTCTTTGATTCTTTTGAGACAAGATCCCAGTTTGTAGCCAGGTTGGCCTTGAACAACCTCCTCAGCCTCCCAAGACTGCCCAGGATTACAGGCAGTCACCACCACATCAGGTTATACCTATGTGTTTTTATGTGGAGGCTACTCTCCAGCCCACCCCCTACCACCTTAAGCATAGCATGGCTCCTCTTGGTTCTTTTTTTTTTTTTTTTAAACCCAGCACCCTCCCAGTCCCAAACACAGACTAACCTTGTGGGCCAGACAGAAGGCAGCGATGCCCACAGGCCAAAAACAACACAGGACAGAGAAGACCGCCAGGCCCAGGTGGTCATGGGGCAGAAGAGGTGAGAGACGGTCATCCCCATCGTAATCCGAGTCACTGTCACTGGATGATGTGTCCTAAGGACAAGAGAGAGTCTGGATGACTATCTGTAGCCACCTTCCCTGCCCCATCACCCCCATAGAACCAGTGTTTCCCTGGGACCTCTCCAAAGACAAAAGCATTCATTCAACAAGGTGGACTTCTGTGTCCATTGGATCCCTTGGAGGGGAGGCTGTGGATACTGAGGGCCTCCAGAGAGACCCTCCCCTAGGGTGCCGAGTTCATTCTCAAGAGTCCAACTATGGGAAGATTGCTTATAATCCCTGAATGGAAAGATCTGAAGTGAGGGCAGACTTTACCTTGGGTACGAGAACCTGTAGAAGAGATGGGGATTAAAAACACTTCAGTGTCCTGAATTGCTAGGACAAACCTGCCAGCCAAAAATGATCCTAAAGCCAGATGTGCCTGTAATCCCAGCACTGGGGAGATCAGGCCTGCCTAGGTGACATGAGCCCTGGGGGTAGGGGTAGGGGGGCGGGCACCAAAATCTTTCACTGTTGTCTACAGGCAGCTCAGTAGGAGCAAACCAGATCCTCTCTGGAAGATTGTACCTTCATTCTAGGCCTACAAAGAATTGATCCTAAAAATACCTTTTTCAAACAAAATGACCAGTACAGTCAAACATACCAGATACACAAATGGTGAACAGGAACTTAGAGGTACAATACAGTTATCAAAGTCTTCACTGCTAGGCCCAGTCAGCGATCATCAAACTATGTGTGACAGTGTGTCTCCCACCCAGCGTGCTTGTTTTGATTTTAGACAGGGTTTACTGTGTAGCCCCAGGTTGTTGTCTAAAGCCAAGTGCTTCAACCTTCTGAAGGCCCGGATTATCAGCACATGCTGAACCTGGTTCCAAGTGGGGTGTGTGTGTGTTTGTTAAGACAAGGCCTCTATTATGGAGATCTGGCTGTCCTGGAACTCACTCTGTAGACCAGGCTGGCCTCAAACTCACAGAGATCCGCCTGCCTCTGCCTCCCGAGTGCTGGGATCAAAGGCATGCACTAAAACCCCTCGTTCCAAAAGCTCTTTAGACGTTCCTGCCCTCCCTCCCTCTCTCCCCTCCCCCCACCCAGTAGCTGTTGGGTAGGTTCTCCCTCCCCTTGAATCTGGGCAGGTTTGTGACTCACCTGTCCTTAACAGAATGTCACATAGTGAATACAAGATTTCCTAGGAAAAGGTGACAGAAATCAGGCCCGGTCCCAAGGATTGAAATTTCAAGTCCTGCCTAGACTATAGAGTGCATTCAAAGTCAGTTTGGGCAATTTAACAAGACCCCACCTTAAGTAAAATGGGAAAGCCAGGGGTGGTGGTTCCTGCCTCTAATCTCAGCACTCGGGAGATAGAGTCAGGAGGAGCAGAAGTTTAAGGTCATCTTCAGTTACATGGTGAGTTTGAGGCTAGTCTGGGCTACATGAGACCATCTCACAGAAAAAGAGAAACCAGGTGGATGGCACAGGCCTGCATTTCCAGTCAGGAAGCTGAGGTCAAAAGATGAGTGTGCTAAGGAGTCCAAGGCCAGCATGCAAAACAGATCTTGTCTCAAAGAATGTTAAAGTGTAAAAAGAAAAATGAATGACATGTTTCACAATACAAGCAAGGAATATAACATTATGAAAGTGACTTTAAGCTGGGCATGTTGGCACAAACCTGTTAACTCCAGCATTCATGGAGGCTGAGGTGGAAGGATGAATTTAAGGCCAGCCTGAGATACACAGACCCTGTCTCAGGAAAGGGGGAGCAGGGGCTGGAGAGATGGTGCAGTGGTCACTGCTCTTGGAAATGACCTGAAGTTAGGTTCTCAGCATCCATGTGGGTAGGATTACAACAGCCTATAACTCCAGTTCCAGGGGATCTGAATAGTGAGAAAATACTCACACGCACAGACACACACACTTAAAAATAAGGGCTGGAGACATAGTTTATTGGTTAAGAGCACTGGCAGAGGATCTAGGTTGAATTCCCAGTACCAACCCATATGATGGCTCCCAACCATCTGTAACCCCGGTCCAAATGGATCCAGCGCCCTCTTCTGGCCTCCACAGGCACTGCATGAATAGCGTGTACAGACATACGTACATGCAGGCAAAACACCCATACACTTTAAAATAAAAGCTTAAAAATAATAAAGTAAAAATCTGAAATTTTAAAAAAATATATCTTTTAAAGCAGTGGGATGGGTCAGCATGTGAAGTCACTGGCCGTCAAGCCTAATGGCCTGACTCCGGGTCATAGTGGAAGATGAAAACTAAAGAACATTCTCTACCTCTACATGTATGCCCTGGCCTCACTCCATACATACACACACACACACACACATAATTGTTAACTTAAAAAAAAATTAAAGACGTTAACTTGAAAAACTGAGTTGGTGGGTCCTGGAAAGAGAGAACTCAGTCAGAAGGAAGACCTCAAACAAAGATCAAGGAATGAGGTGAGAGGGCTGGAGAGAGAAAAAAAAAAAGCTCTGCACTTGGGAGGCAGAGCCAGGGGGATGTCTCCGAGTTCAGGCCAGCCATGGCTTCACAGAGAAGCCCTGTCTCAAAACAAAACACAAAAACTCCAAGACTCCCAGCCAGCTGCTACACAGTCAAGTGAGACTCCAAGACCTAGGCAGATACCACCAGCAGCCTGATGCCCCTACCTCAAGGTCAGGGGTCTCAGGCTCTCCCAGGCCAGCGCTCACAGAAGGAAGAGGTGGGAGGAGGAACTGCCGGCCTCTCAGGGATTCCACAAAGGCTGTTTCTGGGAAGGGGGGTCCCAGCTCTGGTTTGTCAAACTTGGGGGACAGGAGATCACAGGCTGTGTTTGGCAGCAAGGGTTGTTGGAGTTCCTGTACGCTGGGGTTGTCCATGGCTGAGGTGGGGGGAAGCTGTGGTGGAGAGTTCCTACAGACCAAGAAAAACAAATTCAGATTCCAAAAGTCTTGCTTTCATCCATCACCCCCTGGCTATAGGCTTCAGAGAGATGAGTGAGCTCAAAGCCCCTCAGATTCATTTTACAGATAGAAACACAGACTGGAGAATAATTCACAGGCAATTCAGGGTCCCAGACGATCAATTCTAGGATTCTCTCAACTATATACCTGTTGCACACTCACTGTAAACCATGTCTTACACCCTTGTTTGTCCCATGAACCCTCTCCACACATACACACTCCATCCCCAGACTCATGCCCTTACCACCCATCAGGCCCACACCCTTCCTCCTATACTATGCACATCCATCTCCTACCCCCAGTGACCCAGGGACTCCACCCTAGTGCACACACATCTAGCCCTCACACTCAGTTCCCAGGACCACTGTCACCCAGCCCCTCTCAAGGTAAGCCCACCCACACCCACACCCTGTCATCTGCCACAGGTCTCCTTGAGTACTTGCTGCAAACGACATCAGCTCCCCCTCAGAAAGATGTCTGAGGCCGGCAACGTTCTTACGTATCTTTATGTATCCCTGAGCCTCCTTGTACAATCAATCCTCGCCCTTGCAGCATCTGAAAACGCAAACACCCCCAACATACAGAAACCCCCACACGCACACACCACCGCCACACTTCTCAGCTCTCATCGCTTCCGCTGCACACGTATTTATCCAACTCAAGCAATGCCATACCTTGCCCCCTTTTCTACCGCGCCCACGACGCCACACATCTCCCCACTGGCCTGTCGCCTTAGCCCACCTGGCTCATTAACGCCCCCACCCCCAAGCCCAGCATATGTACTGTTCACACTCAACCAGAAAGATCTTTCTCATTCTATTATCCTCTACCCAAGATCGTTCCAAACCTAGCCCCAGGTCCTCGCCAAAGATTCACTCCATCCCTTCCTCGCCCCCGCAAAGCCAGGACCCCGGGGTAGGAGCAATGTCCCCATCTCCTCTCCTCACCACCCACTGCCAGGCTCCCGACCTCCTTGGGTCTCGCAGAACGCCCACCTTGCCCTGTAGTCCAGAGATCGGGAGTCCGGATAACCGGCGCGGGGTCTAAGAGCTAGCTGCACTGCGCTTGGGTCTCTGCGCCCCAGCCCCGCAGCGCGCTGGGGAGGGGAGAGGCGGGGCGACAGCTCCAGACTCCGCCCCTCCGCTGCGCTCCGGGAGGGGGCCTCGAAGGCCGCTGGGGTCCCAGAGACAGCAGCTTCTCCTCCCTCAGCCTAGGCTCAAACCTGTTGGCTGGAAGATGGAGCAACCCCCCCCCCCCCCCCGCTCTGCCAAATATCCAGGCCTTTCCTGGCTGAACCCCCCACCTCTCTCACCCGTAAAAATGTGGCCCAATAACAATCAATAATAATAATGATAACATCAACTACAGCTTTGTGCCTTGCTCTAGGTGCTTTAAACATACACAGCCACAGAACAATTCTAAGAAGCACTGTGTATGGTCTTCTTTTCACGGCA
Source organism: Peromyscus eremicus (assembly GCF_949786415.1). Taxonomy (NCBI): domain Eukaryota; kingdom Metazoa; phylum Chordata; class Mammalia; order Rodentia; family Cricetidae; genus Peromyscus; species Peromyscus eremicus. Next base: position 166,419,552 of record NC_081416.1, on the reverse strand, counting down.
ACAAAGAACACAGAGAATTGAAGTTAACTGGTCCGAGAGCACACAGCTTGTTCATGAGTACGGACCCTACCCCAGGCCCTGTGCTGGGTTCTTCACCTTCAACAGCATATTCATTCCTTCAGCAGCTCCATTTCCATTTTCATCCCTGCCTTCCCCCCCCCCCCCCTTGGTTTTTTTGAGACAAGGTTTCTCTGTGTAGTTTCAGTGCTGTCCTGGATCTCACTCTGTAGACCAGGCTGACCTCGAACTCACAGAGATCCTCCTGCCTCTGCCTCCCGAGTGCTGGGATTAAAGGCATGCGCCACCACTGCCCGGCCTCACCCCTGCTTTGCAGGTGAAGAAACTGAGGCCAAGACACTGGCTTCTGTGCCAAGATAAGCAAATGGAACCTGCACTGGCAGAAGGTAACCCAAGGCAGAATTCCTTGCTGACCCCAGGGGAAGGGAAGAAGCCGAAGTAGGAAGGCTGAGTGAAGCTTCCCTAGGTCAGAGGCAGACGAGTGGTCCGGGATGGGATGCTATAACCATTCTTTAGTGATGCAGGTATGGTCCGTGAGTCAGGGTTGGGCTCTCCATACAGAGGTCCTTTGCAGGTATTTCAAGGCACTTGAACTTTGTGAACTTTGAAGCATAGCTTCACCTCCCTGAATCTTTATTTCTTCATCTGTAAACTCAGGATATATGCCCAGCCTCCTAGATGTGATGACATACATATTTTTAATTTTTGATGTTTTTTTCATTACATGTATTTATTTATCTAGTGTGATTCTTCTACAGCAAGCATGTGTAGAAATCAGAGGACAACTTGTAGGAGGTAGTTCTTTTTCTTTCACCAGGTGTATTCCTGCGCTCGAACTCAGATCATCAGGCTTAGCAGCAAGCTCCCTTTCCCACTGAGTCATTCCAACAGCCCGATATATGGATTTAACTTAGACATGACAACAAATACCCACACATTTACCCCTGGCAAAGTAAATGCGGTGAACATGTGTAATGTGTTTATTGATGTTATTATTCATAATTCGTGTCCACTCAACTGACAAAGAACCCCTTTGGCCCTCCAAGCCGGCTCCTCCTTCAGGTAGCCCACCCAGCTTGCACTGCCTTCTTTTCCTGCAGCCTTCCATCTGGCCAGACAGGAGGATTCCCCGGCCCAATGTAGGGCTGTGGAGTTTCCTAGCTCTGGGGTGCCAGGGCACTGTGCCAAGAGTCCAGACGCTCAAGCTGGCATGGGCCCCACTCCCGGGGAGAGCAGATGGCGTCTGGGAGTGCGCTTGGCTCAGCCCAAGTTTCTGGCAGGGAGACCCAAGGGAGGGGTAATGCCAGGGCCAGGGCCCAGGATGGTTTTTGCCAGAAAGGGTTTACTAGCTCCTTTCTCTTGCTCTAGTTGTCATTTATACCATGTAGGAACTGCCAACGTGTTCCGTTTGTGTTGCTCCTGACTGCTCCCATCAGCATCAACTCTGACGCAGCTAGGATTTATTCTCTTTTGTTCATGGCAGTGCCTCGGGCCTGAAACAGTGCTTGGCACAAAGTAGACCTTACTTTGAGGCTCATGGAATGAGGGTATGAATTCCTACCAGCCTCAGTTTTCCATCAGATCACTGAGCTCAGAGACGCCCCATCCTCCTCTTGCCATCCCACACATGGATTCCTATCAAGTTAGAATCATAACCACCATCAGCCTTTTAGAGTCTCCCCAGCCTATCTCTCCCAGGAGAACAGAAAAGGCCTGGGGTCTTATTTCTTATTTTTGTGACAGGCCTAGAATGTGGATGGTGTGTGTGTGTGTGTGTGTGTGTGTGTGTGTGTGTGTGTGTGTGTATGTGTGTGTATGTGTGTGTTTTGCTGGAAAATCTGGGACCTAGCCATACCCTCAGTCTCTCACTAGGAAATTCTAGGCAGGGGCTCTACCACTGAGCCACACTCCCAGTCCCTCACTGGGGGATTCTAGGCAGGGGCTCTACCACTGAGCCACACCTCAGCCCCTCACTGGGGGATTCTAGGCAGGGGCTCTACCACTGAGCCACACCCCAGCCCCTCACTGGGGGATTCTAGGCAGGGGCTCTACTACTGAGTCACACCCCCAGCCCCTCACTGGGGGATTCTAAGGGGCTCTATCACTGAGTCACATTCTCAGTCCCTCACTGGAGGATTCTAGGCAGGGGCTCTACCACTGAGCCACACCCCAGCCCCTCACTGGGGGAATCTAGGCAGAGGCTCTACCACTGAGCCACACCCTCAGTTCCTCACTAGGAAATTCTAGGCAGGGGCTCTACCACTGAGCCACACCCCAGCCCCTCACTGGGGGATTCTAGGCAGGGGCTCTACCACTGAGCCACGCCTCCAACCCCTCATTGTGTATTCTATGACCCCTAACATGATGCTTTAAAAAAAAAAAAAAAGCAGTGTCACATCTATACTTTTCCTGCTGCATCGTTCAGATCTAATTGCAAAACTCATGAAGCCAGGTTGGAGATGTAGCTCAGTAGAGGGCTTACCTAGCAGGAATTGGGTTCATTTCCCAGCCTTGCATAAAAACAGGCATGATAGTGCACAGTTGTAATTCCAGCCTTCAGGAGGTGGAGTCAGGAGGATCTGAAGGTCAAGATCATCCTCTGCTACATAGCAAGTCAGAGGTCAGCCTGAGAAACAAAAGGTAAAAAGAGTTGGGGATAAAGCTATACCTAAATGATAGAGCACTTGCCAAGTATGTGCAAGGCCCTGGGTTCAATCCCTAGCACTAGAAAGAAAAAAAAAAGAAAAAAATGAAAGACAAACAACAATGAATAAATAAAGTCTCAGTATGGGTGGATCACTGAAGCTTCATCTCTGGACCTAAAACAGCTGAGCTGGAGACTCTGCTCTTCCTAGCAATTGTTTACTCCTTTCAATAACTTTCGGGAAGGACCTTGTGAATCCTGTAACTTTCAGGACTTTCCTGACTCTTGCAAATCTCCTTTACTTTTTAAGCCTTGCATGTTGTATTAACTACTTTTCTATTGCTGTGATAAAATACCATGACTAAGATAAGTTATTAAAGAAACAGTTTAATTTGTCTTATAATTCCAGAGGGTTAGAGTCTATAATGGCAGAGTGAAGTCATGGTAGCAGGTGCCTGGAGCAGCAGCTGAGAGAACTCACATCTTAATCTACAAGTAGGAGTCAGAGCGCTAACTAAAAATGATGCAGTGACATGCTTCCTCCATTCAAGGACACATTTCCTAATCCTTCCCCAACAGCTACTAACTGGGGACCAAATATTCAAATGCTTGAGAGAAACCATCACACATATTTTCTTTACTTCCTGATTTTAAGTTTTTTAGCTAGGTGTGATGGCACATGCCTTTAATCTCAGCATTCTTGAGGCAGTGGTAGGCAGATCTTTTTGAGTTCAAGGCCAGCCTGGTCTTCATAGTGAGTTCCAGGACAGCCAGGGCTATATAAAGAGATTCTGCCTCAAATATATATATACATTTTATATATGTGTCTGAGTGGAAGTTACAGAGGCTAGAAGAGAGCACTGTGCCCGCTTTCCTGGATCTGAAGTTATAGGCAGTTGTAAGCCGCTGGATATGGGTGCTGGAAACTGAACTCAGGTCCTCTGGGAGAGCAGCAAACACTCTTAACAACTGAGGCCTCTCTCCAGCTCACTTCCTGATTCCCATGAGTCTTTGTCCTGCATGGAATGTTTCCATTCTGAGGAAACAGTTAGACAACTTACCTACAATCTCCACTACCCCTACAGCTTGTTTTCTTTTCATATCAGGTATATTCCATTTATGAAATTCATCAAGATACTTATTTATTACTTGTGCACTTTTCTGCACATAATGCTTTAAAATGTTAGTTTTGAAAAGAGTAATTTAAACCTTTCTGTTTCCAAGATGAGTCACAGAATGAAAAAAAAGGCAAGGTGTGAAGCCTTATTACAGCTGCCATGGAAAACAATATGGCTGTTCCTCCAAAATTTTAAAACAGAATTAGCACATGGTTCTGAAATCCCACTTCCAGTGAAATGCTCAGAAGAATTGAAAGGAGAGTTTCAAAGAGACTGCGTGTCCACAGCAGTAGCCCAAGGGCTGGGGCAACAGAAATGTTGTCTGCCTGAATAAAATGCGTATAGTCAGAATGAATGCACTGTGACATTACAAAGGAGGGGAATTCAGACACATGCTTACAATAAGGATGGACCTATGTGACACTATTACTGAATGAGTGAAATCAATCAAAACAAGAAATACTATATGACCGTACTGGAGAGATGGCTCAGTTGGTAAGAGCACATACAGACAACTTTTGCACAGGACTCAAGTTTGGTTCTCAGCACCCATACTGGGTGCTCACCATACTGGTGCCTGTAACTCCCTCTCCAGGAGACCAGATGCTCTCTTCCAGCCTTGGCAGGCCCTACGTGCACCTGGTGCACAGATGTACGTGCAAAACACCCATACAAATAAAAATAATTTTTAAAAAAAGCAAACAAACAATCAAAAGAAGGTGGTGTTAGTATTGGCAGCACGTACGATGAAAATTGGAAGGGAAAAAAGGTGGATAGCTTCTGAGGGACAGTCAGCATTGGAGGTTGCGGCCTCTGGAGTTTCTGGTCTCTACATATGCAACATACACCCGAACACACATGAACACACCACACCACAACACACACACACACACACACACACACACACACACACACACACACAGTTCTTATTTAGTTTTTTTTTTTTTTTTATGTTTTGTTTTTCCCCCTGCTTAGGGGGATTGGCCTGGAACTCGCTTGATAGCTCAGGCTGGCTTTGAACTTGCAGCAATACTTTTGTCTCAGTCTCTCAAGTGCCACCATAAAATGTTTTAAAATTTGTCTGCTAGTGAAAAAAAAAATAAGAAAAAAAGAAGACAGCCATCTCCCTGGAGCTGGAGTTACAGAGTGCAGGGAAGCGAACTCCAGTCCTCTGGAAGAGCAACAAGCACTCTCCCGGACCATTTCTCCGGCATTCATTTATCCTTACCCCACCTTCTTTGTTCAAAATTAGCTGTTAAGAACAGCTGGCGGCGAACACCTTCAGTCCCAGCACTCCGGAGGCAGGGCCAGGCGGATCTCTGTGAGTTCGAGGGCAGTCTGGTCTACAGAGCAAGATGCAGGGCAGGCACAAAAAACTACACAGAGAAACCCTGTCTCGAAAACAACAACAACAACAACAAAAATGAATTTCGCAATAACTCTGAGAAAGAAGTTGGGACTTAGTTCTTGATAATTCTGGGGGAACTCTGAAAACGGAAGAGAAAAATCTACTTCCCAATTTCTCTAGTGTCAGAATATGGAGATCCTTTTTTCCCTCAAGCTATAACACAGAGAGACCCACGGTGGGAGTTCCTTTAAGTGCCCCTTTAGGCGTCAGCGGGCTCCATTCTGACTTATGGACCTGAACAGGAAAAGTGTTTTATTGTTGTTTTTGCTTTTCGAGACAGGGTCTCTCTGTGTAACAGTCCTGGCTGTCCTGGAACTCTCTTTGTAGACTAGGCTGGCCTCGAACTCAGAGATCGACCAGCTATTAACAACCCCCTCTCGCTGTGTTTTTTTTTTTTTTAAGAAAGCAAACAGCGTCAGCAGATCTGCTTATCGTGTGAAGACGATATGGAGAAGAAAAAGTTGGCGCCCAAACTTCCTCAATGGCAGTCTAGACAGAGCAGCCTAGCCACACCCCCAACTCTGGGGCGCAACGCTTCGCGGGAAGACCTACGCAGTTTTCCCAAAATGTACCAAAAGACGGTGTCCATCACAACTACGCCCCGCCCCCAGAGGGCAGCTATAGCGCCAATCATCAGCACGCTGGGCGGGCACCAGGGGAGGAGCCTGCTGTTGCCCCAGCAACAGCTAGAGCACTCGAAGAGAGCGCAGCTGCGGAGGTATCCATCACAGATCTCCCTCCGCCCGGAAGGGCCCGGGTGAGGCGCGAGACTAGCCGCGACGGCGCCCGCAAAGAGGAGGAGGCCAGGCCCATGAACTACCATCCCTGCAGCAGCTTTCGTTTCTAACAGTCAAGTACGCGGAGGTAGCAATAACGCATGCGCTACGCCTAGGGGTGGGGCTAAAGCGGCCCTGCACCCGCGACGCATGCGCTTTTTGAAGCTGGGCTGATCTGTCGCAAAGAGGCGGGGCCTTGCACGTGTGGGCGGGGTCATACGTCTAGGGGCGGGGCTTTCTAAGGGTCTGAGACTTGGTGTATTTGTGCAGGCTCCCCCCACCTCTGAGTGTCCTCCCTATTTCTCTTGGGCTTTTCTGGGGAGATGGTTTGTGCCGGTGGTGAAGACGAGTTGATGGAATTAGCTTGGAATCACAGTACTGCTCTTTACTTGATGGGCTTCAGTTTTTCCAGCTGTCTGATGGAAATAATAATACACTTAGCTCACAGGGTCGTGATTGAATTTTTCCCCTCCTAGAACCATGGCTGAAGTGCACATCATTGGGCAGATCATAGGGGCCACCGGTTTCTCTGAAAACAGCCTCTTCTGCAAGTGGGGCATCCACACAGGTACCCTCCCCAGGCCTGATTCATCTCCCAACCAATACCCAGTCCCCTCCCCCAGCCTAAAGTCTCCGTGTTCTTTCCTCCATTCTCCATTCCCGGCTCAGACCATGCTGTCTGCTTTTTTGTTTTATTTTGTTTTGTTTTGTGTTTTTTCGAGACAGGCTTTCTCTGTGGAGCTTTAGTGCTGTCTTGGATCTCGCTCTGTAGACCAGGCTGGCCTCGAACTCACAGAGATCCGCCTGCCTCTGCCTCCCGAGTGCTGGGATTAAAGGCGTGTGCCGCCACCACCCGGTGCTATCTGGTTTTTGTTTGTTTGTTTGTGTTTTTGTTTTTATCCTTTTCTCTCGGGTTATCCCACCCTCTGACAACCAGCCCCTTAAGGATGTGAGTTAGAACACATGCACTCATTTCTAGTCTTTAGGCCAGTAGACAAGCTGGGTGTGATGATGTACATCTGTAATTCCAGCACCCAGGAGGCTTTACAAGTAATGGGGCCAGCCTGGGCTACACGCAAGAGACCCTGCCTTGAAGAGCACATAATAATTACGAGATTATTGTAAATGCTAGGAAGAAAAGAAACAGACTGATGGAATAGGGGCTGATTTGGGATTGGGGGGTCAGGGACCAGAGAAAAGGTCAGAATTAGGGGCATCCAGTAGCAGACCTTTCCAGGCAGAACGGCCACTGCCAAGGCCCTGAGGCAAGGGAGCAGGAATGGGACCAGTGAGGCTAGAGAGTGGTGAGGGAGGGGCGGAGTAGTGGCAGATGAGTTCAGAGAGGTGACAGGAGCCATGCCACACATGGGGTTTGTGGTGATGGTGAGGAATCTGAAAGCTGGGGTGGGGTGGATGGGATTAAGAATCCCAGAGAGCAGATGAAGTGAATGCATTTCCTAGAGGGTTTAACGTAGCACCTGGCATTTAGCACTCAGTGTGTGGACACTATGCCTATTATTCCTCACTAGAATCAAGATGTGCTCTCGGATGGTACCTAGCCTCTTCTTAGTCTTTGAACTAAGCCTCTAAATGTGGAGTGTGACTAGTAAGGAAATGATGTTGGGAATCTCATCAGTTGGGGGACATAGGCAGGAGGATCAAAAGTTCAAGGTCATTCTCAGCTACATAGCAAATTTGAGGCTAGCCTTGGCTATATGAGACGTTGTCTCAAAAAAGGAAACAAGTGATGCTTGGAATGCAGCTCATCAGTAGGGCATGTGCCTATGCACAAGGCTCTGGATCACTTCCCAAGCAGCAAACACAGAGATTAATAAATGAATGATATCTTAAAAACTAATACTCCGCCGGGCGGCGGCACACGCCTTTATTCCCAGCACTCGGGAGGCAGAGCCAGGCGGATCTCTGTGAGTTCGAGGCCAGCCTGGGCTATCAAGTGAGTTCCAGGAAAGGCACAAAGCTACACAGAGAAACCCTGTCTCGAAAAACCAAAACCAAAAAACAAAAACAAAAAACTAATACTCCATACTTGCTATGAGTCCTAAAATTATGAGATTGTATTATTTGTCACTCATTTTATAGCTAGAGAAAACTAACATGTCTAACTAAGGTTGCACAGACAAAAGGAGGTAAGACTAGGGGCTGGGAATTGTAGCTTGTTGCTAGAGAGCTCTTGCCTAGCATATTCAGTGCCTTGGATTCCATCCCCAACACTGCAGAATACACAATATGTATGTGAATAGTACCAGGATTGATTAATTTATTTATTTATTGGTTTTCTGAGACAGGGTTTCTAGGTGTAGCCCTGGCTGTCCTGGGAACTTACTCTTTAGAACAGGCTGGCCTCGAACTCACAGAGCTCTGCCCGAGTTCAAGGATTAAAAGCATGAGCCACCACTGCCATCAAACAGTTTGAGGATTTATTCTCTTTCAAGCACTCTCCATGTCCCTCCAATTTTCCTTTAGAGATTGGGACTCACACTTTAGCCCATGCTGACCTGAAACTTATCCGGCAGCCCAGGGAACCCTCAGACAAACTCCCATGCTAGATTGCAGGTGTACACTTCTGGTGCCAAGATCTGAATCCAGATATTTGGCTCTAGAGTCTACACTGTGTACCTCCCACCCCCAGAGGAAAACGATCTTGTAGCCATGGTGGGGTCCCTTCCTGAAGGCTGCTACTCATCTCCAACCCTGTATGTCCTGGTTCTCATTATAGGTGCTGCATGGAAGCTATTGTCAGGTGTGCGGGAGGGCCAGACACAGGTAGACACCCCTCAGATAGGGGATATGGCTTACTGGTCCCACCCCATTGACCTGCACTTCGCTACCAAAGGTCTCCAAGGTGGGTACAGGATGAGACTAGGAGGAGCTGGGGTCAGAACGCCATGGCTGTCCCTGCTCCCCATACTTTGTAAATCCCTTTTCAGGCACAGCCTCCTCTAGAGATGTGGATCTGAGGCCTGACCCGAGCTGTAGAGAACCCTAGGCCTGTGGAATGTGGCGGAGGTTGGAGTAGAGAAGATAGCAGGGAGTGGGGGTCAAGTGGGAGGGGGGCTGCCTTCCAGTAAAGGGCAATGGAGGAGGCTGGGAGGAGAGCTAGATGGGGAGGAAATGAGCCAGTTGCTGTTGCTCACAAAAGCAGAGGCCCTGCTCAAAGGGGAAGTGAGTGTACGAGGGAGGGGGTATCATATCAGCACAGCTTTTCTGATTAAAACAGGGCAGGTTCTGGGAAATGGCCTGGGCATTTCAGCAATATCAGTACTGTTGACTGAGTCTGTGCCTGTCCAACTTGAGCAGGACATCCCCAATCAAGACAGGACTCCAAGTCCTGTCTTCAGGTAGAAGACAGACCAGTTTCCAGATGGGGCCAGCACAGAGGCCATGGGAACTCAGAAGGCTCTGGGTGGTGGTCACATGACCTGCTAGGGCAGAGAGCAGTTACAGCCTTGCTGTAAAGGGCAAGGAGGAACTAACTAGGCCCAAGAACAGAGACAAGAGAGGGATGGAGGCAGAGAGCTGGAGCTGGGTAGAAGGCTCAGGGTGAAGAGTGAGCCAGGCATTTGATGGCTGTGGAGAAGAGGACAGGTGTATGCTGTGGGAGGGAGCAGAATGCAGGGTCCCCAGCTGCAAAGGCGCTAAGACCATCTCCTGAAGGTTGTGAGGAGCCCAGGAAGAAATGGACGGACCTGATTTTGCTTTTGAACAATCTTACTGGCTTCTGGGCAGGTGATGTGTTAGAGGGTGAGGCAGAGAAATAAACCTTCATTTCTTCAGCTCTAGCCCTAGGCTGGCTTCCCCTTGATTTCTTTCTTCTTAATCCCTCATTCTGCTCACCATCAAATCCTGTTGGCTCTAAAATCCCATTTGAAATACATCCTAACTTCTGTTTCTCACCCTCTTCCTGCCCTGTGTCCACTCTGACCAATCCCTCAGTCTTCACTGTGCTCCCAGACCTGAGCCTCACAGTGTGCACCCCACATGTAGCTAGCAGTAGCCTGAGAGGACCTAAGTCTGACCGCGTCCTTCGTCTATACAGAATCCTCTAGCAGTTCTCCTTTTACTCATGATAAAAGCTGGAGTCTTCCCTAGTATCACATGGACCTATGTAATCTGGCTGTCACCTCTGCCCTACTCCCCACAATTCCCCATCCTAGCTACACTGGCCCCACCAGGCTAGCTTGGACTTGAGGACTTTTGCATTGGCTGGGATCTCTCATCCGCTAGGTGCCTAGATGGCCCACTGCCTTTAAACATTTGTGTAGGTGTTGCCTCCTGGTAGGTTTGTCTGCTTTTCAGATAGAGCCTCTGAACATAGTCCAGGCTAGCCTAGAACCTCAGCATCCCAAGTGTGCACAAAAAAGGTCACCCTTCCAGATATGGTCTTCCTATATAGCTCTGGTTGTCCTGTAGAACTCGTTATATAAACCAGGCTAGCCTTGAACTTTTGGGAATCCTTTTGCCTCTACCTCCCAAGTGCTGGCATGACAGCCATATACCACGGTGCTCGGCCCCAAATGTCACCTTCTTAGCAAAGCTTCCTTTACGCCCCCCCTTCCCCAAACTACGTCCCCTCCTCCTCCCTCCTCGGCGTTCCTTTCCTCCATAGCAGTTATCACCATCTGACATACCCTGTAATTTACTTATTTACTATGTTGGTTGTCTAGGATGTCAGCTTCACGGGGCAGGAATTTTTGTCTGCTGTGTTCATCGCTGTGTCCCCAGCTTCTAGAGCAGGGCCCAACAGGGAGGGCTCAGGGTAGAGGGGAAGATGGGTTGGATCTCCAAGCACTTGGACTGTCAGGCTAGGAAGCTCAGCTGTGCTTTGAGGACACTAGAAACCTAATGAAGGGGTGAGGTGGGCTGCACTGGGGAAGAACAGGTGGGGGAGAACAAAGGAGGTCCAGAGGAGAGACCGTGGGAGGGGTCTAGCTGAGGTGCTGACCTGGGGGCTGGGAGAGCAGTGGGCTCCACGCAGGGAGACAGAGGAGACCACAAAGGGAAGTCAGCAGAGGCTTTTCACACTCAAGAAGTTGAGCTTTTGTACTGTGGCACAGGTGAGCCCTGGCAGGGTGTATATATAAAGATCCCTGTTTCTACTATGTGGAGTGGATGGGGGATGGGAACCCAGAGAGGAAATTAAGGCAATAATCAAAGGCCAAGGACTGGGCCAAGGTCTCTAGGCGTTCCAAGGAAATGGGAACCCAGGAGCTTGTGGCTGCCTCCCTTCATCTCTCCTTTGTCTAACTGCTCTTGTCCTGCAGGTTGGCCTCGACTCCATCTCCAGGTGTGGTCCCAGGACAGCTTTGGCCGCTGCCAGCTTGCTGGCTATGGCTTTTGCCATGTGCCTAGCAGCCCAGGCACCCACCAGCTGGATTGCCCTACATGGAGGCCCTTGGGCAGTTGGCGGGAACAGCTGGCACGGGCCTTCGTGGGTGGTGGGCCACAGCTGCTGCACGCAGACACCATCTACAGTGGAGCTGACCGCTATCGCCTGCACACGGCCGCGGGTGGCACAGTGCACCTCGGTGTTGGCCTGCTGTTGCGCCACTTTGACCGCTATGGTGTGGAGTGTTGAGGGACTTCACCGCCGCCACTAGTCACCATCAGCTACAGCCCGAGGAACTCTTGAGCACAGGATGGCACAGCTGTCAAGAACACGGACTCCGGATATTGCCAGTCTTGACCTCACCCAAGTCATGGCCCCTCTGTCCTACCTAGGACTGCAAAACCAGGAAGTCCCCCGAGGCCCATGCGCCACTGAACTACCCGGTAGTAAGTCTGTGGGTTACAGGGACTCGAGGGATGCACTTAATAAAAACTCGCGGGTTTTTCATGGGTATGGTGCCTTCTTGTAACCTCTGCAGCTCTCAGATGTCCAGTCTTCTTGCCTCATCCTCCTTGACACCTTCCTTGGTAGACGCAAAGTCTGTGCCAGCCTTTCACTCTCTCCATCCCAGGTCCTCACCTCTAACATCTCCTCTGGGACCCTATGTTCTCATGAAGTCCTCATTTTCCCATTGACCCTTCATCAACCCCCAAAGCCACGGGGCGCTTTGGTCACCGGTTTTGGTAGCGCTCGACCGCCAGGAGGCAGCACCCTGGAAGTGGGGCGGGGCCGGGGTGCCCGTCCCCTCCCCGCAGGGCTGAAGGGACCCCCCTCGGAGCCCGCCCACGCTAGATGAAGACGGTGGCCCCCCCATGCCCTCCCCCTGGGGCTGCCCCCGCCCTGCGTGCGCTTCCTGGGTGGGGCCGGGGCGGCTTCAAAACCCCCGCCGCCCCAGCCGGTCCCCGCCGCCGCCCTTCGCGCCCCAGGCCGTCCCCCTCCTCCTCCCGCCGCGGATCCTCCAGACAGTCAGGCCCCCGGCCGGGGCAGGGGGGACGCCCCTTCGGGGCACCCCCGGCTCTGAGCCGTCCGCGGAGCCGGCCTCCGCCCGAGCCGGCAAAGGAGCAGGAGAGGAGCCGTCCAAGAGGCCCCAGAATCTGAGTCGAGCCGCCGCCGCCGCCACTGCGGGGAGGAGGGGGAAGAGGGGTGGGAGGAGGGACGAGCTGGTTGAGAGAAGAGGAAAAAAAGTTTTGAGACTTTTCCGCTGCTACTGCGAGCCGGAGACGCGGGGACCGTGCTGTCCCGCAAAGAGGCAGGACCTAGGAACTCCAGACCGTCCTGCCCACCGTCGTGGACGTTTGCTTGCTACACGGCGTTCCTCAGACGCCCCCATTCCGGACCAGCCCTCAGGAGCCGCAAGCCCCGCCTCCCGCGAAGACTTCACCCCAAAGCTGGGCGCACCCCTTGCACGCCGCCCTCCCCCCCCCCCAAGCCTGCCTCCTGAGTCCCCCGCATCCCAGGACCCTCTCTCACCCGGAGGCCGATCTCTCTCAGACCTGCTGGCAGTAGCTCCCCTATTTAAAAACACCCACTTTTTGGTCCCAGAGAGCGCTCATCTCGATTTTTTCCCCTCGGTGGCATACTGAGACACCCTGTGTCAGAGCCTCACCGCGACTCCTGCTGCTTTCTCCCTCAACCTCAAATTATTCAGGACTCTCTTCTACCTTTCCTTGGGAGACCACCCCCCCCCACACCACCACAGCCCTGCAGGGGCGGGGCCTCCGCATCCCACCTTTGCCCGGGGTTTGCGCTCTCCGCATTGCCGCGGGGCGCCGCCTCCCCCATGCCGCCCTCGGGGCTGCGGCTACTGCCGCTTCTGCTCCCGCTCCCGTGGCTTCTAGTGCTGACGCCCGGGAGGCCAGCCGAGGGACTCTCCACCTGCAAAACCATCGACATGGAGCTGGTGAAGCGGAAGCGCATCGAAGCCATCCGTGGCCAGATCCTGTCCAAACTACGGCTCGCCAGTCCCCCGAGCCAGGGGGAGGTGCCGCCCGGCCCGCTGCCCGAGGCCGTGCTCGCTTTGTACAACAGCACCCGCGACCGGGTAGCAGGCGAGAGCGCGGACCCGGAGCCCGAACCCGAGGCGGACTACTACGCCAAAGAGGTCACCCGCGTGCTAATGGTGGACCGCAACAACGGTGAGCTCGGAGGGGCCGGGGAGCCGGGAGGGAGCCCGCAGGGGGCGCCGGAGTGCAGGGGTCATTGGGAGGAAATTACCGGCAGAGGAAACTGGCTGGAGGAAGGAGACCCCTGGGGGCGCGGGGAACGGTGTGTGTGTCCCAAATTGGATAGCGCTTAGTCCCTACCACAGGTGTCCGGTCTTGGGAAGGAAGAGACAGTGAGCGAAAGTGGACCTCTTCTATAGGGCGGCAAGATCGTGGCGAGAGTCCCCTTTAGAAGAGCTTTTGTCAGGTTTTGTCGTTTTTAAATTACCCTTACGGTGCTTAAAACTGCAGGGCTCGTTGGGATCCCTTTTAGAAAGGTAGAGCCCGGCTCAGGAGAATGGAAGGAACCCAGCATTTGGGAAAGGAGAGGCAGCGTGCAAAGCCGACGCTAGATCGGGTCGTGAGATAGAAGAGATTCAAGGACAGAAAAAGTAGGGGATGAGGACCCTAGAACTGCCAGATAAACTCTCAAGTGGACTCACTTCCAGAACGCGCCAGGCTCATGTTGGATAGGGAGATCTGTGGAGTCACCGTGGGGTTGCAAGTGATAAATTAATTGAAAAAGGGAAGTGAAGTTGTTGAGGGAAGGCTAATGGGAGAGGAGCGGAGGTGGTGCGGAAAACGAGCCCGGTGGTGTCACGGGTGTTTTGCTAAGGGACGTAAAAGAGCGCGCGAGCGGGCAGGCGAAGCCCAGTGGAGGAAGTGAGCGAGTCCCCAAGAAATCTACAATACTGGGTTCATTGGAAAGGAGTCATAAAAAGTGGGGAGACTGGCGTGGGAAGATGGCCCCGCGGGGCAGGCGGGCGGGTGGAGCAGGGATACCGTGCCATCCGGGCGTGAGTGGTGAGCGCCCCTCGCCTGGGCGTGGAAGGGAGTGGCTAAGCCCTAGGAATCGAGCCCTAGGGGAGCGGCTAGGGGTTGTGGGGGGGGAAGAGTCTGCAAAACCCAAATGAGAAAACCGAGTCAGTAAGGGTGAGAAAGCCCCACGTGGGTGCCACGCGCGTGGGGAGGAGCCTGCGCTTCCTAAGGGGGTAAGAGGACCCCACAGAGTTGAACACTGGCAGGCTGTACCTTCTGAGTCCCAGTTCCTCCTAGGAGAGGCTGGGGAAAACCCAGCGTCCGGCCGCCTCGCCCTCCTCCCTTCCCTTTCCTTCCCGTGCCCGGGAGGTGGGGAGGCGGCGGGGGAGGGGGGGGGATCGCTTGGAGCCTGGGGCGAGACGAGGCAGGTCCGGATCCCGCCCTCCCTAGGCTGTTAGTCTCCCGCCCTCCTCACTCCAGCAGTGGGCGGGGATACTCACGGCCCCGCCCTGTCGGCACCCACGAACCCAGGCACTTTGCGTGACCCGGGAGCTTTAGGGAGCAGTAGCCCTCCAGGTTGCACATTGCTGTACCCAGCTGTGGCTACGACCTAATGACACCCCTCCCTGGGCACTACTTAATGTGACCTTTTCGATGGAGAAAGTCCTTTCCTCTCCCCTCAGACTGTATTTCTTCTCAAATGCATTATCTCTTCCGGCATGTGCCTCCCCCATTTCCGTGTCTCCTCTCCCACATACGTACTCATCTCTTTGTCACTCCACCTCCCTCTGTGGCACCCATAATCCTTCCTGCCCTCCTAGCTCTCCCCTATCTGTTACCCCCAGATAGGTTCTTTCCCCTTCTTTTGAGGTTTGCTGAGTAACTGGACCAAGATTAGGGCCCGTAGAAAAAAAGGAGGCACGGGGAAGAGGTGTCCTCTGTCTTTCCTTCATCACTGTCTGGCACATCATCATCTCATCTCCACTGCAGGAAGCCAAATGCAGTTGCCGTAGTAGTAGTAGTTGATACAGGAATTCAGGATCTTACCCCTTCACCACCCACCCCCAACCCAAACATCCTCTAGCTTAGGAAGCCCTCCAGTGAATGGACCTCCATCATTCATTCTTACCTAGAAATACACTTCACGGCTAACTGGCCTGGAACTGGGCTAAAGGCGGAAGTAACTTATGACACCGATAATAGTAACATCACACTGGCCAGGAAGTAGCAGAGGTTAGGGATTAAGACTAGAGTCTGCCAAGCATAGTGGTCCGTGAGTGTAATCCCAGCACCCCAGGGGTAGAGGCAAAAGGATTACTTCAAGACCATCCTTGGATACATTATGAGTTTGAGATCCTGTCTCCAGAAACAAAACATAGTAAACGATCAGTCCCTGGAGCCAGTGGCTTGCATCTTCCCATGTTGTGAAGTGTCAATATCTTCATCTTCGTAAAGTGTTTTAAGTGATGTTTTTACAGTGAATTTTACAGTGAATGCACTGTATTCCCCTCACATCCTTTTAAAAAAATAAACAGAAAAAAAAAACCCAAAAATATGGTCTCAACAGATACACATAGGCTAACATACCCCTGAAGATCTTCCTGACTCAGCTTCCTAAGAGCTGGTTGTAGACTTGCACCGGCTAGCATACTTTAGAGTATTGATGTGTGTATTACATCTTTAGCTTTGTCCTGTGTCTTGACTGCTCCCGTAATCCTGGAATTGGGTGGTGTCTTAAAGAGAGGAATTTGCCCACCACAGGTTACACAGTGCTTCACTTACAACAGCCTGGGTTGGGGGTCAGAACTTAACGGTACCACTGTTTTTCCAAAGATTGATGGGAGCCTGGCCCAGCGATAGAGCACTAACCTAGGGTCCACCACAAAGGGGCTGGAGGTGTGTTTCAGCTGATGAGCTGTTGCCAGGAACCTGCTAGTTGAGCTGTGGGTGTGGTGCAGTGCAGGAGCACCCGAGGCCGTGAGGCTGAGAAGCGACAAGGAGACTTTCTTGAGCTCCCACATTGTGCCTGTGTCCCTTACTCTACAACTTTGTTTTGTTTGGTTTGAGACTTGGTCTCGTGGAGCCCAGGTGGGCGGGCCTTGGCAGCTGTATGCTTGAAGGGAACTTGACAGGTGATGCCTCATGGGATGGGTCAGACTTAGCAGAGATGAAGCACACCCAGACAAGGAGAAACCCTCCCCTGAGGTCAGCCAGCTGGAAAAATCAGTGCTGGCTGGAGAGATGGCTCAGCAGGGAAGAGCACTGGCTACTCTTCTGTCCTCCACAGGCACCAAGTATGCATGTTGTATACACACACAGCCCGAACACCAGTATACACAAAATACAATTTAAAGTTAAAAAAAAAAAAGTATCAAGTGAACTGTGGACCTGGGGCTCTCAGGATCAGGGCTCATGGGCTCAGAAGTGGGGTGCCCCTGTTCCTCCCATCCTTGTCACACACCTGATGCCTTCTCATTCTGCTCTTCCCCACCTAGCAATCTATGATAAAACCAAAGACATCCCACACAGTGTATATATGTTCTTCAATACATCAGACATTCGGGAAGCAGTGCCTGAACCCCCCTTGCTGTCCCGGGCAGAGCTGCGTCTGCAGAGATTCAAGTCAAGTGTGGAACAACACGTGGAACTCTACCAGGTGAGGGTTTGAGCCTGAGAGGTAGCACACAGGCCATCAGTGCAGAGGTGTGGCCAGGTGGCCCAGTTTTGAAGGTTACAGAGTCTACATAGCCAGTCCTAGAGGACAGAAGACAGAATGTTGAGTCCTAGGGTTTTTTTGAAACTCTTAGACTACATCTTATTAGCTGAATTTGGGGGGCTGAACTCTAAAAATGCAGAAAGAGCCAGGAGATGGATATCTGTGTTTGTATATACTTGCCTAGAATCCCTCTATGAAGGGCTGGAGGTGGGGCTCAGAGGTAGAGCCCCTGCCTAGAATCCCCCAGTGAGGGCATGGGGGTGTGGCTTAGTGGTAGAGCCCCTGCCTAGAATCCCCCAGTGAGGGGCTGGGGGTGTGGTTCAGTGGTAGAGCCCCTGCCTAGAATCCCCCAGTGAGGGCCTGGGGGTGTGGCTCTTCCTCTCCTAGTGCTGAGATTAAAGGTGTATGCCACCACTGCCTGGCCAAAAATCAATTTTTAAGCCTGAGTGTGGTGGCTCACACTTTTAATCCCAGCATTCAGGAGACAGAGGCAGGAGGATCTCTGTGAGTTGGAGGCCAGCCTGGTCTACATAGTTAGCTCCAGAACAGCTAGGGCTACATAGAGAGACCAGGCCTTAAAAAAAGAAATCCAGGGCTGGAGAGATGGCTCAGTGGTTAAGAGCACTGGCTGTTCTTCCAGAGGTCCTGAGTTCAATTCCCAGCAACCACATGGTGGCTCACAACCACCTGTAATGAGATCTGGTGCCCTCTTCTGGCCTGCAAGGACACATGCAAATAGAACACTGTATACATAATAAATAAATAAATAAATAAATCTTAAAAAAAAAAGAATCTGAAGTAAGGCTGAGTGATGGTGGCACACACCTTTAAAAAAAAAAGAAATCCATTTTTGGGAAGACTGTTCTGTAAATGCACAATAATAATTATAAATAAAGTAATAAACTGTAAGCAAATAAATGAGAAAATTACCACTCTCCCAAAGACAGGATGTCAAAAACTGCTGAACCGTCTGCTCAGTAATATGACCAACAACCATGTGCATTGTGGGCCATCCCAGATGCCATGGCTGATCATTCCACCGTGGAAGAAACTGAGGCTCAGAAAGGGAGAGATGTACCCATGGCTCTCAGGCTGGGGTACAGGCTAAGGTGCCTCATGGTGTCTTGACCCCAGCCTGGGTTGTTTTTCTCCCTTTCTGCTCTTGGGGGCTATGTGTGAGGGTGGAGTCTGCAGGGCTCCTAGTGTGACATGTTCAAAGCCAGTGTCTGTCTGGGCATTATCTGGAAGCCACCTTGTGGGGACAGGCAGCACAGGGTTGCAATCAGGGTATCTGGGGGCATGATGGCAGCTACCCACTCCTCTTTGCTTTGTTTGTTTCCATTCAGAAATACAGCAACAATTCCTGGCGTTACCTTGGTAACAGGCTGCTGACCCCCACCGATACGCCTGAGTGGTTGTCTTTTGACGTCACCGCAGTCGTACGGCAGTGGCTGAACCAAGGAGGTGAGATTGCTTGTCTGTGCCCACCTCCAGTGGGGTCAGCCCTATTGCTTGTCTTGGCATCACCGGTGATGCCAAGCATCCCCTCATGCCCTCATCACACAAACCTGATAATGTCAGGAAGTACTCCACAGTTCTCACCGATGGATCAATCGGTGATTGATTGTGATTCCCTGAACTCTGCCAGGTGATGCTAGGGATGCAGCGGTTCCCAAACAGCTCCTATCCTTGCCCTCAGTAGACCTCATGGTCCTTTGGATAATTGAAGGACGAACCGGCTTCCGGCTAGGTAGTGATGACTCAGAGTGGATAGGGCTAGAGTTGAGCACTCAGGAGGTGCCTGACTGTCTGTATTCAATCTGCATTCAAGGAGGGCTTCCTGGAGGAGGGGGCATCTGAGGTAATATCTGTGTGGTGGGTAGAAGCAACCAGGAAAAGGAGATACAAGAGTGCCCTGTATCAAGGCTCTGCAGCCAGGGAGATCCTAACATGTCTGTCTGTCAAGGAGGAAATAGTCTTTCCCTGTCTCTGTCCGAAGTACTTGGATCTGCCGTCTTCTCTCGTCCTTAGATTCATTCAGTAAATGCCACAGGTTTCGGTTGTGTGTGGTCTTGTGCTGGAGGCTGAGAAGGACACAGTCATAACCTGGGTCCTGGCCTCACAAGGCCCACGAGGTCTCTCCAGACATCAGTAAGGTCTTACCAAAGCCCTAGCAGTTAGTAATGGCCCAGAAGGGAGACCTACCTACACAGAGCAGGCAGGGCGTAGATGAGGGAAACCCAAGGTGCTGTAAAAACCCAGGGCAGCTTAGGATCTGGGAGGACTTCCTGGATGAGCATGAGTGTGGAGAGACTCATGGGATGTGTGGTTTAGCCAGAGGGATGATGGGATTGAGTAGGCTGACACCAGGAAGAATGATGAAAACTATTGGACAGAGGCCTAGAAGGATCTCTTCTCTCTCCATTGATGTTGAGTCTGAAGCATCCAGTGCAAGGCCTGGTATACAGTAGGAGCTTAAAAGTATCATGTGTCCACTCAAGAAACATCTCCCATAGCCAGGTGGTGGTGGTGCACGCCTTTAGTCCCAGTGCTCGGAAGGCAGGGACAGATAGATCTCTGAGTTCAAGGTCAGCTTGGTCTACAGAATGAGTTCCAGGACAGCCAGAGCTACACAGAGAAACCCTGATTCAGGGAAAAAAGAAAAAAAGGAAACATCTCCCTTGGGCTAGTAAGATGGCTCAGCAGGTAAAGGTGCATGCTGCCAAGCTTAACGGCCTGAGTTCCATCCCCAGGACCCATATGGTAGAAGGAGAGGACAAACTCCTACTAGTTAACCTCTGACCTCCACACACATCCTGGTGCATGTGCGCTCCCCACAACAAATAAATAAAATTGGCCAAATGAGCAATTTATTATTAAAAAAAAAAAAAAAAGTCTACCAGTGCAGGGTAGAAATCGGCTTATGTTTACACCGTGCCTTTGCCTATGGCCCCCTATGTGGCCTTGGCCAAGTCACTTCCTTTTTGTGTGCTTTCATTTCCTGGCCTATAAAATTGAGGTGTTTGAAGATGAAAGGACCTTACACAGAGTTTAGATCAGGGCCTGGCACCTGCGTTAGGTCTCAACTCACCACTGTACCAACACTGCTTCTGGCCCTTGGCACCTGGATCCCAGGGGGAGTGTTTATTTTTATGACTGAGGGATCAGGTTTTACAAGGCACAAAGAAAACGGGCCCAAGACAACATGCGTGGTGGTACACAAGCCTACCAAACCCTGCACTTGGGAGGCAGAGTCAAGAGGATCAGGAGTTCAAGGACATTCTTAGACACATAGTGAGTTTGAGAATTTGAGGCCAGCCTGAGCTACATGAGACCCTTTCTCAAAAGAAAAAGAGAGCTGGTTCAGTGGGCAAGAGCTTTCTCATTGTAAGAATGAGAACCTAAATTCTAATCCCCAGCACCCATGTGAAAACCCAGACATAGCATATACCCGTAACCCCAGCATTGTTGGGGGTTGAGTGTATGTGTGGAGACAGGCGTACACACAGCTCTGTGGCCAGCTAGCCTCGCCAAAGGAGCCACCTCAAGTTCAGAGCTGTCTCAAGACAATAAGGGGGAAAGCAATTGAGGAAGACACCCAACACCGAGCTGTAACCACACACACAAACACACCTTATATAATTATTCTGTATCTCCATATATATATCACATATATATAAAATAGGCATTTATATATGTGTATGTGTGTGTGTGTGTGTGTGTGTGTGTGTGTGATTTTTTAAAAATGAAAGAAGGCAGGGACTGGATCTCTCCCATGCATGTTCTGAGAACAGTGAAAGACGTAAATAGTCAAGCAGAAATGTCAGAGCCCCTGCCTGCGATGGAGAAAGTGAAGGGATGTCACAGTGTGAGAGGCATGTGTCTCTTTCAGAGCCTCTCCGAGGGAGGGATTGATGCTTGAGCTGAGCCCTGAAGAAGGGAGAGAAGGGGCCAGCAGCTCAAAGAATAGGAGCAAGAGTGAAGTGTGGGGCGACACAGGAAGGAGCCCCTGGGGTTGGCAGCTTCCGGCCTCCTCCTCCCTCAAGCCGGATGAGTCATAACCTCAGACTCCTTCCCTCTCCCACAGACGGAATACAGGGCTTTCGCTTCAGCGCTCACTGCTCTTGTGACAGCAAAGATAACGTACTCCACGTGGAAATCAACGGTGAGCCAGCTTCCCGGGGCCAGTCCGATGCCTGCTCTGGTCTCTGTGCCTGTGCATGCATGTTGAAATCTCATTTGCTCCTTGTTCACCCACACATTCCTCTAAGTGTGTGTATGTCTTTCACCCCAACATCCAAACCCAAACAGGGATCAGTCCCAAACGTCGAGGTGACCTGGGCACCATTCATGACATGAACCGACCCTTCCTGCTCCTCATGGCCACCCCACTGGAGAGGGCCCAGCACCTGCACAGCTCAAGGAACCGCAGAGCCCTGGATACCAACTACTGCTTCAGGTGAACTTCTCTGCCTTCCACTGAGGCTGTGCAAGCCTGGGGCTTGACTGCAGTCTGTGGACTGGTGTGCCACCACTGATGCCTACTTAGTACTCTTAGCCTGGAGGGCTTGGGGATGAGTTCCTGATTCTGTGGGCAGCTGGGAGTCCTAGAATAATGAGGTGTTTCCTTGCAGGAGGGTTGGGATCAGAGAATTCAGGAAGGTTGGCACAAGAGTTAGAAGTCTGTGTTGGAAGGTCAGCTTGTTGGATTTTAAGTTCTGGATAGCTGGATTTCTGCCATATTGGAATTCTAAATGAAAGAAGGATTTAATGTGAGCAATTGGGTGTTGACTTCAGGAAAGCAGGACTGTTGGCATCCTAGCATTTGGGTTCAGAATCAGAAAATGGTCTGCGTTAGGTTCCCGCACTCTTGGCAGACTGTGGTCTGCTGGCTGATGCAGAGTGGGGTGAATACTGGGCTCAGAATGGCGGGATCTGGTATGGGGATGTTAGCACCAAGGCTGGAGATGGAGAAAGCCAGAATGTGAGTCTCTTGGTCAGTGCACTTGATCTTATAATGTGGCCACCTGAGGAAGTTAGGAGGTGAGACTTCCTGAGATGTAGGCTTAGAGGTTGGAGTGTTGGAATACAGCATTGAAATAACAGACTCTAAGGAGCTGAGATCATCTAGAGTCAGAAAGTGGGGCTTCTGGAGTGTCCAGATTGCTGACAGAATGGCAGACTCTTTTAGTTTGTTGTTTTTAAATTATATTTGTGAGCGTGTGTGTGTGTGTGTGTGTGTGTGTGTGTGTGTGTGTGTGTGTAGGGGCATCCGTGTCACATGACAGTCAGCGGACAGTCTTTGGGAGTCAGTTCTCTCCTTCCACCATGAGGTCCCAGAAGTAGAACTCGGGTGATGAGGATTGGCAGCAAGTGCCTTTCCCCACCAAGCCATTTTGTAGCCCTGCTTTGCTCTGTTTTTGTTTCAGACAGGGCTTTGCTGTGTATTCCAGGCTGGCCTCAAACTCACTTCTTTAGCTCAGGCTGGCTTGAACTCTCTGGCCTGGGATTATAGGTGTGTACAGCTGCTCGGTTCCAGAATGGTGAACTCATACCAAGCCACTCCTGATGCGAGAAAGTTGAAATGCTAGATCTTAGAAGGTTTGAAATCCAGGGTTCGAGTGTTGAGAGATGAGAGCAGTAAGCCAACCTGCCCCTTCTCTTCTTCAGTCTGCATAGAGTGTGCTACTCCGAGTCAGCCCTTGGCCGGACTCAGTCTTCCTCCTTGGCACCGTCACCACCTTTTGCTATCAATCTTCACATAGGAACAGATCCAGGTTTTGGCAGATGAATAAGAGTACAGGTAGCTCCGCAAGCTCTGTTCCCCCACACCGGAGAGCAAACCTAGGGAAACATGAAAATCTCTCTCTGTTTTGGCTGTGCCTGATGTATGTATATGTGGGTTCTGGAAATCCAGACTCAAGTTCATGCTTGCATAGCAAACACTTGACTCCCGGAGCCATGCCCCCAGCTGTGACAACCAAGATTATGCATGGAAGAGCACGGTGCCACTTGGGAAGGTTTGTCAAATAGAGCGACCATGATCTGATGGGGACTGTAGCTGCCAACTACTGTGTTTCCCTGAAACAGGGACAGACAAACAATACCAAGCAGCACCACAGGTGGTGGGGATACAGGTACCTAGCAGAATACAGATGGTGGGAAACCTTGTCAGTTTCTTCAACAAATACAGTACAGAGAGGGAGGGGGATATATAGTCAACAGCACTGGAAGAGAGGGAAAGAGAGGTAGGAAGAGAACAGAGGGGAGAAAAAGAAAGAAAGGGAAAAGAGACATATATGGAGTATTTTGGGAACTATGAACTTTGAGCAGTATTTGATTTTTAGTAAGTTGCTACTAAATTCTTACCTAGGATTTTATTGTTGTTGTTGCTGCTTTTGTGATTCTGAGGAGGGAACCCAGCACCTTACACATGGTAGAGAAGCAGTCTCCTACACCCCAGCCCCTCACTGGGGGATTCTAGGCAGGGGCTCTACCACTGAGCCACATCCCCAGCCCCTCACTAGGGAATTCTAGCAGGGGCTAGAGTCACTGAGCATATTGATTTATACTTTTGGCTCACGTTTACATTTTTAAAATATTCTTCACTTTCTTAGAGAAAGTGAACTTTTCTACAAAAGCCAAATAAACAAATGAAAAGAATATAGGAAGTAGGTAAAATGCAATTAGCCACAAGTTGGCAACTGTTGACACAATTGTGAGGATGTGAACTAGTTAAGAATCCAAATTCAGTTGGGCAGTGATGGCGCATGACTTTAATCCCAGCACTTGGGAGGCAGAGGCAGGCGGATCTCTGTGAGTTCAAGGCCAGCCTGGTCTACAGAGTGAGTTCCAGGACAGCCAGGGCTGTTACATAGAGAAACCCTGTCTCAAAAAACAAGATGAAAAACAAAAAATCCATAATTCAGAAGTCCAATATTTAGCTGGCCATGGTGGACACAGCCATAATCCCAGCACTGGGGTAGTAGAGGCAGAGAAGCAAGTTATATATAGTGTGCTTGAGGCAACCTGGACTGCATTATTAGACCCTGCATCAAGAAAAGGGTAGGGTGCCTGGAGAGCTGGCTCAGCGGTTAAGAGCATGGACTGCTCTTGCAGAGGACCCAGATTCAGTTCCCAGCACCCACGTGGTGGCTCATAACAATCCATAGCTTCAGTTCCAGGGAATCTGATTCCTTTTTCTGGCTTCTGTGGGCACCGCACATACAGAGTACACACACATCTGTGCAGGAAAACACTCGTACACATAAAAATGTTTTTAAATAGCCAGGTTTGATGGCAAACGTCTCTAATCCCAGCACTCAGCAGGCAGAGACAGGCAGATCTCCATTTGAGTTTGAGGCCAGCCTGGTCTGCACAGCAAGTTTCAGGACACTACGCAGAGAGAGCCTGTCTCATAAAATACGAGTATAATAAAAATAAAATAAATGGTGAGCGGTACTTAACCTTTGATAAAGGCTATGTAAACATCCCCGTATCCCCAAAAGTTGTACAATCTGAAATGCTTCTTCTCGTCAGGTATTCAGTTTGTATTGTAACAGTCTCCAGACTGGCAAAGGAGGCTTGAGAAAGTCATTGTGCGACTGGGCCACACCTAGGACTACCTCCCAGGAAGCCCTGGTATGTCATGGTCACCCGGAGAGCTGTTGTTCTTCAGCCCAGCACCTATGGTTCAGCGGGAATGAGCAGGTTGAGTCCATAGGGACCTCAGTGTCAAGAGTTGGGAATTCTGTGGCTCTTGTCCTGGGGGTTGCTCATGATCACTCCCCTTGCAGCCACATTGTCCTGTTGTGTCTTCTTCCAGAATTTCTCCCTGTGATATACCTACGTATATCCTTGGATGCTTTACTTTTCGTTGTTTGAAACAAGGTATCCTGATGTAACCCTGTCTAGCTCGAATCTTCCTGAATAGACCATGGATGGCTTCAGACTTGAAGCATTCTCATTTCTGCTTGCTTATTGCTGGAATTACAGGTGTGCAAAGCCATATCTGCCCAGCTCATGTTCTTTTTTAGTGTGCCAAATTTTAATGAGTTTGTTTTGTTTTGTTTGTTTTTCCAAGACAGGGTTTCTCTGTGTAGCCTTGGCTGTCCTGGAACTCACTCTGTAGACTAGGCTGGCCTCAAACTCACAGAGATCTGTTTGCCTCTGCCTCCTGAGTGCTGGGATTAAGAGCAAATGCCACCACCTGCCTGGCCAAATTTTAATTTATTTTATTTTTATCATTTTATTTTACATGTATGGATGTTTTGTCTGCATGGATATATGTTCACTGCGTGCATTCATGGTGCCCACAGGGACCAGAAGAGGGTCTTGGTCCTCTGGAACTGGAGTTACAGATGGTTGTGAACCTCCATGTGGGAGCTGGTAATTGAACCCAGGTCCTCTGCAGTAACAGCCAGTGCGCTTAACCACTGAGCCATCTCCCACTGCCCACATTTTAGAGTTATTTTTGAGGTGTCATGAAGAGTAAACTTGTATTTTCCTTCTTTGAGTTACTTTATTCTGTTTCTGAAAATAACCACAGGCTACTGCTGAGATTTAGGAAATCCAGAAAGCTATCACATATGTCCTGCCAGCCTCTTTATTTATAATGGAATTTGAATTATACTATACCTGCATCTTTATATCATGATTCTGATTCATGCCATGAACACAGATGCTAAAGTGTTCTTTTTGGTCAGCCTGGGCTACATGAAGTCTGAGCAAACCTAGGCTACATGATGAAACTTTGTCTTAACTATCCTCCCTCATTTGGAGATCATGCAGGGTGAGGTGGTAATTGCCTGTAATCCCAGCACTTGGGAGGCTAAGGCAGGATTATCAGGAGTTCAAGTCTAGCCTGGGCTACATAACAAAACCCAGTCTGAAAAAAATGAAAGACTGACCAGAAGGCAGAGGCAGGTGGATCTCTGGAGTTTGAGGCCAGCCTGGTCTACAGAGTGAGTTCTAGGGTAGCTGGGGCTACACAAAGGTCTCTCTTTAAAAAACAGTAGTAATATGGGGGCTGGAGAGATGGCTCAGAGATTAAGAGCCACTGACTGCCCTTCCAGAGGTTCTGAGTTCCATTTCCAGCACCCACATGGTGGCTCTCAACCATCTGTAATGAAGTCTAGTGCCCTCTTCTGGCATGAAGGTTTACATGTAAGCAGAACACTGTATACATAATGAATACATAATTTTAACAGATCATACACCCAGCGGAGGGAGGGAGAGAGGGAGAGAGAGACTGAGACTGAGACTTTCCCATGGCGAGAGGGAGACAGATAATCGGTAGTAAAAATAATGCTGAAATATTCTGAGAAGGAAAATAAATCTGGCAAAGGGGCCACGTTAGAAGCCAGGCCAGGAAAAATGAATATTAGAAGCCAAGTGTGGTAGTACACATTTGTGATCCCAGCACTTGAGAGGCAGAGGCAGGAGGATTGGGAGTTCAGGGTCAGCCTTGGCTACAAAGGGACTTGGAGTCTAGCCTTAGCTACATGAAAGCCTGTCTCAAAAAAGGAAAACAAATGAACAAAAGAAATACTGGGAAGCCCGGTGGTAGTGGCACACACCTTTAATCCCAGCGCTCAGGAGGCAGAAGCAGGCAGATCTCTGAGTTTGAGGCCAGCCTGGTCTAGAATGAGTTCCAGGACAGCCAGGGCTACATAGAGAAACCCTGTCGAAAGGAAGGAAGGAAGAAGACTATTTAATTTTCCTGTTCTGATTAAGACTGTGCTACAGTGGAAATTTCAGATGTAGATAGAAGCAGCAGAGGTAATATAGCCCTCTTCCAGCATCTAACATTGTCAGGATTTTTTTTTTTTTTTTTTTTTTTTTACAGTTTTTTGGTTTTTCGAGATAGAGTTTCTCTGTGTAGCTTTGGAGCCTGTCCTGGAACTCACTCTGTAGCCCAGGCTGGCCTCGAACTCACAGAGATCAGCCTGCCTCTGCCTCCCGAGTGCTGGGATTAAAAGCATGCACCACCACTGCCTGGCATTATCAGGATTTTTGACCCACTTCAAATATGGACAGTTTGGGGCTGGAGAGATGGCTCAGCAGTTAAGCTGTTTTTCCAGAGGACCCAGGTTCAGTTCCCAGCACTCTACATGGTCACTTACAAGGACAACCATCTACAACTCCAGTTCCAAAGTACCTGGCACCTTCTTCTGGCCTCCTTGGGCACTGCACACACATGGTGCACATAAAACTTACGTAGGCACACACGTACACACAAATAAAAATGAATACATAAATCTTTAAAATATAGAAAAAGCCAGGTGTGGTGGTACATGCCTTTAATCCCAGCACTCGGGAGGCAGAGGCAGGCGCATCCCTGAGTTCGAGACCAGCCTGGTCTTTAGAGCCAGGGGACAGCCAGGGATACACAGAGTAACCCTATCTCAAAACAAACAAACAAACAACATCAAAAACCTACAGAGATTCACATTTCCTTGTAATAATTGTAGCATTAAATTCCCAGGATGGGGGCTGGAGAGATGGCTCAGAGGTTAAGAGCACTGGCTGTTCTTCCAGAGGTCCTGAGTTCAATTCCCAGCAACCACATGGTGGCTCACAACCATCTACAATGAGATATGGTGCCCTCTTCTGGCCTGCAGGCTGAACACTCACTATATACATGATAAATAAATAAAATCTTAAAAAAAAAAAAAAGTTTAAAAAAAAAAAAAAAAAAAAATCCCAGGATGGAATTTAACAGTTGTTTCGGTGGACACTTTGGGTGGTAGTGCACAAGGCCCATTAGAGAAGGCTGTGTTGATTTGTGTAATTGATACTTACTGAGCATCTGCTGCACCCAGGTGCTGTTTTCAGGCATTAAAGATCCCTGGGTGATAGATAGTTGAGCTAAGGTGGATAAACACGCTTTTATATATTTATTTATTTGTTTTGAGGCAGGGTTTCACCATGTAGCCATAGCTGGCTTGGAACTCCCAGAGATCCAACCCTTTCTGCTTCTCTGCTGGGGTTACCGCCATGTACACCGCCATGCATGGGTTTATTTTTATATGTTGTTGGTTGTTCTTTAACTCTTTTGGGGGGCCTGCCACCCAACTCCCAAAGAAATCACACACAGAGGCTTTTCTTAATTATAAATGTCTGGCCTTAGCTTGGCTTGTTTCTTGCCAGCTTTCCTTAAATTATCCTGTCTACCTT
Organism: Peromyscus eremicus; assembly: GCF_949786415.1. NCBI lineage: Eukaryota > Metazoa > Chordata > Mammalia > Rodentia > Cricetidae > Peromyscus > Peromyscus eremicus. Next base: position 166,391,327 of record NC_081416.1, on the reverse strand, counting down.
TTGCCTCTGGGCTTTTACCATAATCTTATTTGTGTAAATCTTACTCTTACTCTGTGGCTGGCTGGGTGGCTGAGTATAGCTGACCCCTAGCGTCCTCCTTTCCTCCTGGATCTGTCCTGCTCCCAGATTTCCCCTTCTGTTTATTCTCTCGGCCTGCCAGCCCCGCATATCTTTTCTCCTGCCTGTTCAAGTCTTTATTAGACCAGTGGGTGTTTTAGACAAGCAAAGTATCACAGCTTCACAGAGTTAAACAAATACAACACAGACAAAAGTAACACACCTTAAAATAATATTCCCCAACATTTATATTCTATCATTATTATTTTATGTGAGTGCGAGTGCGTGTGCGCGCGCACACACACACACACACACACACACACACACACACACACACACACCCCGTGGCACACACGAAGAGGGCAGAGGACAACTTTGTGGAACCTGTTCTTTCCTTCCATGTTTATGTGGGTTTGGGGAGCCACACCCAGCCTATCAGGGTTTCAAGGCAGGCTTCTTTATCTGCTAACCCTGAGCCAAGCTTAAATGAAATAAGTAAGGGAAGAGGTCAGGCTAACAACACGTGCAAAGGCCGAGGTAGGACCGATTGTGTTTTGGCTTTTTGAGACAGCCTCACGTAGCTCAGGCTAACCTCAAACTCACTATGTCTCCAAGGAGGACCTTGAATTTCTCATCATCCTGCTTTATCTCCCAAGTGCTGGGATTACAAGTGTGTGTCCCCCACGTCTGGCTAGGACTGTGTCTGGGGACTAGAGAGGAAGCCTTTGTGGCTGATGTGAAGGTGGGCGAGAGAGGATGCTGAGGGAAGCCAGATGCACCTGTGACTCATGGTGATGACTTAGGCATTGGCTATAAACAGGACATAGGAGTGATGTGACAAGCAAGTGGCCTCCGAAGGTAGCAGGCTGTTTGGTTTGTGCCATCCAGCATCACAGGGCCTCACAAAGTAGTGGTTCAGTAAACATTGATTGTACTAACAGGACATGTCAGCACATGTGGGGCCCTGGGATGACTCTTCTGTGTTCCATGTACGGATGTGACATGATTTCATTATGTCCTCCCCTTGAGTGCTCGTGGGGCTTTCTCCGTGCTTGCTGCGAGCCCTGCAGATACTTACTAAAGTCTCAGTGCTGCGCTCCATGGGATGCGCTTTGCCAGCAGGCCAGGATGGTCGCTGTCAGTGTTACTGTTACCACAGGAGTCTTGGGGAGGCTGAGCTGAGGGCACCCCACAGGCTGGAGGGGGCAGCATGGCCGCCCCTGCTCCTAACCTGCATTCCTCCTGCCCACAGTTCCACGGAGAAGAACTGCTGTGTGCGACAGCTGTACATTGACTTTCGGAAGGACCTGGGCTGGAAGTGGATCCACGAGCCCAAGGGCTACCATGCTAACTTCTGTCTGGGGCCCTGTCCCTACATTTGGAGCCTGGACACACAGTACAGCAAGGTGGGTCTGGCTCATGGGACAGGATGGAGCAAAGGCTGGGGCGGTGGGGAGAGAGAGAGGTGGGACCAGTGCGGAGTCAGCGGGATAGGGTGAAAGGGAAGCAGACGAGACAGATAAGGACAGATGACAGATAACAGAGACAGACAGAGCAGTGGGAAGAGAGAGATGGGAGAGACAGAGATAGAAATAGACTGGGAGAGATAGGGAGACAGAGATGGAAGCTGGGGAGAGACTCAGACAAGAGACATAGAAATGTAGAGATACTGGTGGGGAGCGCCCGTGGACCCTGGTCGTGACCCTGGCCCGCCCGCAGGTCCTTGCCCTCTACAACCAACACAACCCAGGTGCTTCGGCGTCACCGTGCTGTGTTCCACAGGCGCTAGAGCCGCTGCCCATCGTGTACTACGTGGGCCGCAAGCCCAAGGTGGAGCAGCTGTCCAACATGATCGTGCGCTCCTGCAAGTGCAGCTGAGGCCCCGCCCCGCCCCGCCCCTCCCGGCAGGCCCGGCCCCGCCCCCCGCCCCCGCCCCGCCCGCAGCGCCCGGGGCTGTATTTAAGGACACCTGCACCCCCAAGCCCACCTGGGGGAGGGTGTCCATTAAAGGTGAGAGACGACTGGTGGTCTCCGTGTTATTGGGCGCCGGATTGCGTCTCCCTCCTTGCTGAGGCTCCAGCGCCTTGTGCCATCTTGTGCCGCTGTCTCCAGTACTGCTTACCTAGCCTGCTTTGAAAACTCCAGGCTTCCAGTGGGCAACGCTTGCTGGCGCCCAGTGGAAACCCCTCTTGGATTCAGGGATCGAGCTCCTTCGGCGCTGTTCACAATGCTTTATACCTCGGAGCATCGGCTGAGACAATCCCGGAGAGCCTGGGGTCCTGCTGCTGTCTGGGATGATGATGAAGAAGAGCTAAAAATACCGGTTCAGCTGGTTGTGGTGGCCCACGTGATGACTCCCAGCACTCAGGAGGCAGAGGCAGGGGGATCTCCTGGTTTGAGGCTAGCCAGGGCTATATGGTCAGACCCTGTGTCAAGCAACCAACAACAAAATACTGGTTCAAAGTGGGGTGTGTGGTGCTGTAAATGCCAGCATTGGGAAGGCAGGAGGAAAAGGAACTCTGGGCTACATAGTGAATTGGAGATCAACCTGGGCTATCAGACCGGGTCTGAAAACAATTCAGTGGCTGGTGGTGGTGGTGGTGGTGGTGACTATGTAGCAGAGTTGAAAAGCTTGGGGTGGGGGTTGGGGAGAGGCAGAGCTACAGGGAGGAAGTGGCATTTGAGACTCGAAGGAAGTTTGGGGGGGGGGGTTCACGCTTGGAAGACCGGAAGTGACAGGTGACAACCACCTTGGGGTGTACCAACCAGTGAGGAAAGAGACCAGTGTGACTGAAGAGAGCAAGGGAAGGGAGATAGGGGCTGAGTCAGATCTGAGCCAGCACAAGGCTGGGGGTGACAACCCTCCTACATGTCAGGTGTGTGGCCGCCCTCCCTGGCTCACCACACTCTTCCCACGGCCTAACGGAGCAGGGCTTGGCAGACGTTGGCCCAAAGCCTACCCCAGCCTACCACCTGTTTCTGTAAATAAGTTCTGTTCGCCCACAGCCACACTGGCTGCTTCCTCCACATAATGTTTGTAGCCATGTTACTGCTGGTGCAGCATAATCGATGTACGCAGGCCCAGAAATAACCCCTGGCCCTTCAGAACAAGCCTGCCAAGATGGGTGTGTTGATACATGCCTGTGATTTCGGCAGGAGGCAGAGGCAGGAGGATCACTGCAAGTTTACAGCCAACCAGAGCTAAATAATACGGAGAGTCTTGACTCAACATTTCCCATTCTCTCCAAAAGCTTGCTTTTTTTGGGTGTGTGTGTGGGGGGGCAGTTTGCCCTTTACATGTAGAAGTACTGACCCACAGGAGCCCTTATTTTTTAAATCCACTCTAGAGCTAGTGAGTGGCAGAGCTGGGATTTGAACCCAGGGTTTGCACATGTACCTAAAACTGCTTTCTTGATCATATCAAGAGTAAAGAACCCCAAAAGAACTTGGGGGACACGAGAGCATGAGCATTACCAGATGACCTTAGAAATTGAATTCAGGGGCTTAGTTTCTGGTAAGTCACTGAGAGTAAAGAGAGGAGAGGGAGTGTGTGGTGTGAGCATAACCTTGGGAAAATGAGTTGTCTAGGCAAGAAATACCCGTGGCCTGAGCCCAGCGGGCCCTGTGCCATTTCACCCCTTCCCATCTGTTGGGGTGAGTTTGTGAATTCTTTCCTGCTTCCTCTTTTTCCATCCAGTTTCCTTTCCCCCGAGTTTCACTTCCCTACCCTCTGCCTTTCTCATGCCCTGGGGCTCCTGGACTTGGGTTTCACTCAGGGAATGTCCGGGAGGGAGGCTGATGGAGGGCAGAGTTCCTTTGATCTGTAGCTGACCGCTGACCCCACCGACCGCACTGAGACAGGGTGAGTAGGTTCCAGCCTCCCCACCTCTTCCCATTCTGAGTCTGAGAGCCTCCGAGGACCGGTTGGGGTTGGCGTGGCAGCAGGACGATCTCACTCTGTGAGGACATTCGTCATCGGCACCAGCTCACACTGAGGCCTGGCCTCAAGAGGGAGAGACATAAGACACAACAGTCCCTGGAGCCCCTCAAGAACTGCTCAGCACTCCCACCACTTCCAGCAGAAGCCAAAATACGGACAGTGTCCCACAACCACACAAACACATTCACTTCTCACTCAGGACTAGTGACACCTGGCCGCCATCACAGACCACACATACACAGACGATAAACAGCCCAGCCCTGGAGCCCCACAAGGACCTGACACAAGTAGAGAGTTTGATAGGAAAGGCTGCCACACGAATACATTCCACAGGGCCATGGTTCCTCCACATGCCAGACAGATTCACAGTGTCACACACACCAGACACACATCACAGCATCAGAGCCCTTTTTTGGAAACAAGACTCCCCCCAGCAGTTACACAAACATCCTCCACGGGGTCATGGTCATTGCGTGACCCATCACAAACCCACTCATACCACACACACTGAGCTTTTATACACGTCACAACTCTGGCCAGACTACCAGCAGGTCACAGCTACCGTCTGGCACCCTTCACACACACCCACTTGCCTGGGGAGTCCCAAGTGGCCTCACAGATCCAGACACAGTCACACCCAGGATCCCAGACGTAGCAGCTCCCACGCACCCAGACACACCCCCAGGATTGCCGAGCCCTTACAACAGACCTTTACCCTGGAGCCTGCTTGTGGACATGACAAGTGCTGGCCGTGCCCCGTGCTCTGCCCACCTGCCTGGTGCTCCTGGGCAGGCCTGGCTGCTGGCAGGCCTGGGGGAGGGGAAGGGCAGGCTCGGCACTTCTGCTGGCCCTTGTGCTGCCCTGCTGCCCTGACACTTGGGTTCAACGGGTGGCCTGACCCAGCACAGCTGGGACACAGCTACCCACAAACATCTATCTACCTCAGGCAGAACAGGGCACAGGGTCGCCGAGTAGTCCCGACCCTTAGGCACCAGGGACATGGGGGAAGTTGTGGGGGGGGAAGCCTGGGTTCCGGCTGGAGCCCAGGTTTCCCGTCCAGCTTCCAGAGCAGGAAGCAGCCAAGGAGGCCTGCACAGGCCTTCCTGCCCCCCTCCTGGACCTGCTGGGTCTGGGGAGGGGGAGGGGGAGGGGAAGAGAGACAGGAAGAAGATTCCCCTTGAAGCCTATTCCCTGGCATAGACTGTACCAATGTGTTTTGTTCCTAGAGTGACCTTACAGGTGTTGAGAGCGTATGTGCTCTCTGTGTCTGTCTGCCCGCCCCCTCCCCTCCCTCCTTTCTCCCTCTCTCTCTCTCTCTCTCTCTCTCTCTCTCTCTCTCTCTCTCCCCTCCCTCTCCCCCCCCCTCTCCCTCTCTCTCCTCTCCCCCCTGAGGGCTTTTGGCCTGCACAGCATTGTCAGTTTGGGGTGTGTGCTTCCAGCACGTGTTCAGCTCTGTGTTTGTGGCTAGTGCCACATTTCTGCTGAGTGCCTGCCACTTCATATTTCGGCTGGACAAGCTGGGATACTGTTTGTGGGTTCTCTGCTGGCACTGTTTGCTGGTGAGAGAGTATACCAGTGGGCTGCGTATCTGGGACACGTCTTGAGTCTGATTCCGCGCCCCACCCCCAGCATCTTCACAGTTCTCTGGGTGTAAATGTTTGCAGTTAGTGTCAGTTCTACTTGAAACCGGGGTGTTTTCTGCGTGTTTGCTGGTCTGCGAAGGGTTTCTTTGGGGAAAGGTGTTGTGTTTTGTTTCTTACATGAGCTGTTTTTGATGCACACCAGTGTTTGTGTCTCTTGTGGGTGGGTGATTTGTAATTGTGTGTGTGTGCTTTAAGAGTTAGTTTAATGTTTTTAATTATATGTGTGGGAGGGTGTAAGTGTATGTGAGTGCTGGTTCCAGCGGAGGTCAGAGGCATCAGAATCTCCCGGAACTGGCCTGACACGGTAATAGTGAGCTTTACCCGACATGGGTGCTGAGAACCAAACCTAGACCCTCGGGAAGAGGTGTATAAAGGCTTCTAACTGCTGAGCCATCTCTCTGGCCCATCGAGAATGCTGAAGTTGGAACTAGGACTTCAAGTGTGCTGGGGAAGTCATTTTACTACTTAATCACATCTTCAGCCTCAGGGTTACATGTAGCCCGGGCTGGCTTTGAACTTGAACTCTTAGGTCTCCTGCTTCTCTTTGTAGAGTGCTCGAATTACAGGTTTTATGCAGCATTGTACTAAGTCATACCCCCAGCCCAGGGGGCTGCATTTTGTGCATTAGAGTGTTTTGTTCATAGTCCAACACATAGTTCAGTTTGTATCCATGGTGTGTCTCCAACACACTATGGCTCTTGTTGTCTGTGTGAGAGGCCATGCTGGGCTCTGAGGCCTGCATCTCCTTTTAGACTGACATCTGTGGGGGGGGGGTGTCTGTGAGCAGATACACACTATGGCTCTTGGTGTCTGTGTGAGAGGCCATGCTGGGCTGAGGCCTGCATCTCCTTTTAGACTGACATCAGTGGGGGGTGGGGGGTGTCTGTGAGCAGATGAGGAGTCAGCATTGGTGTGCCCACCCATGGGCTGGTGAATTCAGTATGTGAGTTGTATGGGTCACTTTTGAGAGTGTTTGGAGGTGTCAACACTAGGATTGTGGTTGGTGTGGGTGAGGCCTTCACTGTGTGCTGGTGTTTTCAAAGGAGGGAACTTCCTATCTTGTGAGGCCATTGGCTGTTGTGTTACCAGTGCTGGTTGGCCTTTGTGCTGAGTGGAGCCTGTCTGCGGTGTCCCCTTGCTGGCGGGTGCCACGCTGGCTCAGGGCTGGCTGTGGCAGCGGGCAGGGCAGGGCAGGGCAGGGGCTGTGGTGGGCACTGGCCTTATGCCCAGCCTGAGTATAAATATCCCCAGGCTGCCCGCTGCTGTTTACTCGGCCCCAGCAGGTCCTTGGTGGTGGTGGTGGTGGGGGGGTGACCAGGCCACAGCACAGACATTTCCTCCTGCTCAGACAGGCCAGCAGCTCTCGTGGGTGGGGACAAGGTGGTGACCCTTTGTTTTAGGTTCCTAGGGGCCACCAGTGGAACTCTGCCCTGGATTTCCCAGGGTCTGGGAGACAGACAGAGAAGGAGATGGACCAGGAGACAGCAGGGAGAGGGACAGGAAAAAGTGAGAGTGAAGGCCGGCAGGGAGGCGGGTAGAGGGGGCGGGGCTACAGACACTAGCAAGAACTAAGAGCCTGGTGAACGACGAGGGATACAGAAGTGTGTTTGAGGGACCGAGAGCAGAGGGAGAAAAGGATGGGAGACATGGGGGCACAGATGGGAGAGGAAGGAAATGTGAGCAGTGTGGGGTAGGCAGGGACCTCTCCAGAAAGGAGCCGGGTTCGGGGAGCAGGCAGGCAGAGAGGTAGGGGTAGGCATTAGAGACCAGGCCAGGCCAGGCCAGACAGGAGACATGGAGGTGGAGGCCGGATGCTCTCCCCTCCCTGACTCAGCCTCTCCGCCCACCCCATCCCCAGGACCCAGATCAGAGGCAGAGGCGCCAGCCACCGTGGGGGCTGCTCAAGCAGGGTGTGCCTTTGCTGTCTGCCCCCTCCTCTGTCTCCACCTTTCTGCCTGTCTCCTCATCTAATCCCAGTCCTTGTGGCCGGCTCCACCTCTGTCTCTCATTTGCAGACTCAACCATCTGACTAACCCCAGATACTGACTCAATGACTGTGCGGCTCAGCTCTTTTTAAAAAGTTACATAACAGATTGATGGATGATAGCCTTTCTATCTTAAATAAGTTTAACAATCAGACAGAATACTGGTCAACCATGAAAATACATAAGCTAACACAACTCCCCCAAAGAGCACCCTTGGCTCCTGTCCCGCAAGTTGGGGGCTCAAGCAGCCCTCTGGGGAGACAAGGGCTGGGACCGTAACATCCTATCACACACAATACTTCTGTCTTCCACACTCTCCCATGTAAGGAAGTCTGGCTTCCTATCTCTACCACTGTCCGGCACTGGCAGTCACATGCCAGCAGACTGGCCAAGTGGTGTGTAGGAGTGTGTTCCAGTCTTAGCTCTGCCCGGGAGGCCAGGTGATCTCAAGGATGCACATGGCCTTTCTGGGCCATTTCCATCGTTTGTGACAAATGGCAGTTGACAGTCTGGTGGTTCAGGTTGTCAAGAGGTTCTCACTCAGCCTGGCCCAGGTGGAGCTGCTGAGGACCTTTTAATATTCCAAGCTTCTTCATGTGAACACCCTCTGCCCCCAGTAGTTCTCTGGGTGAGTTTAGTTTGACCCAGGAGTCAGGACCTTGGCACTACAAAGCAGTTTTGAGGGTCTTGCAGGTGTGGCCAGAACAGAATGCCACAACTGTCTCAGAGTAGCTTGGCTCCTCAGGCCTAGACATGCTAGCCCCCATCTTCACAGTAGCAGGTCCCTTCTGTCTGCTGGGGCAGCAGGGGCCGGGTGTGGGGCATGGGAAGGTAGGACGTCTGGGTTCCCACAAGCCATGGCTGAGTCACAGGCAGCCATCTGGCTCTCATTAGCCCAGGGCAGCAGGGGGCTCTGTGGGGCGGGCCCTGTGGCCTGCTGGGGGCAGGGACATTGGGGCAGGCTGTGTGTATGAGAGTGAGAGAGAGAGAGAGATGACTCAAGACCCATGATAACAGCCTATGTGTATTTGGAGAGTGTAAACAGGAGAGGGAGAGGGAGGTGGAGGAAGTGAAGAAAAGGAAATTTGTGTGGCTGGGAAGCAGGGGAGCGGGGTGGTAGGGAATGGTCCCCTTCTTCAAGCTGGCCCTGTGGTCCCCAGCTCTGCCTCTGCCAGCATTCCCAGCAAGGGTCCAAAGAGAGCAGCAGAGGCCTTGACCCCCGCCCACAGGGAAGTCTCATTATTGGGTACCCAGGCTTCTGCTGCCCCTAGCTGCCAGGCCTAGGGGGTGGGAACACAGAGAAGCAGAGCCATAAAGGCTGAGAAAGAGGGACAGAGAGTGAGGCAGAGGTCTGGACAGAGATGGAAATGGAAGTGCAGAGGGAATGAGAAGGCCTGAAGAGTGAGGTGCAGGAGAGACGGGACCTCAATGGAAGCAATGGTGACCAGTAGGACCAGTAGGACCCAGGCACAGAGAAAAGGAGAAGCCCAGAGCTATACTGGGGATCAGGTGTAGCCTGAGCTAAGTGCTAGAATCCATGTGACAGCTGCAGCCACCAGACAGTCGTTCAGGGCTCTGCTGTGGGCACGGCAGCCATAACAGAGAAAGGCAGAAGGGTGGATGCACAGAAGGTGGAGACCTAGGAAGCTGGGGGAGGGGGGGCAGTGACGTGAGGGGAGAGACAGGGTAGAAACACCACTGGTAGGCCAGGTGTGATTCGCCCCCAAGCACAGCACTTGGGAGGTGGAGGCAGCCAGGGCTACAAAGCAATTAACAGGCTAGTTAGCGTTACACAGCAAGACCCTATCTCAGAGAAAAGACAGAGGTGGGGCCAAGGAGAGAGGGGCAGTGACCTTCCCAGGGACAAGAGTGAGAAGCCCATAAACAGAAGTAGGGCACTGTCTGAGGTATGCCAGGCCTGGGGGCCTGCCCTGATGGCCTCTGAGTCATTTAGCCAGCCTGTAACCAGCTGCCTATAGTGGGGTGGGCAAGGTGTGTCACTGGCTGGAAGGGTGGGAGCCATCAGTCCCCATCTAGCTCTGGGCTGGGCACATCCTCGGGCTCCTCTTCATCAAAGTATCGCTCCTCCTCGTCACGTGCCACAATGTCCAGGTTGTCAAAGTCAGGGTTGTCATCCACCGTGCTGCAGAGAAGGAAGCTGTCAGAGGTCATGGGGGCCCAGGTCAGAGGAGCTGACCCCCTGGGGATGCTGGGCCTTTTGGAATCCAAAAGAGGTGTTTCCCAAACAGTCTACATAAAATACTGGCTTCTTGCAGACTGGAAGATGTGAGAACACCAGGGCCTTCAGACTTCTCAGGTTTTGCCTCCAAGGTCAGTGTAGCACTTTGACTGTCCCCACAGCCACTCCAGCCCCAGTTCCACTATGTGGACCCAAGTCACCAAGGCTCCACTCATCCAAGTACCCTTAGCAATTTCAGATCTACCTCAGCACGGACGCTCCTTTGTGTCCCTCATCCTTGCTCTTTGCAGATCTGCTCAGAAGCCCCCCTGAGGCTCTGACAACACTGCCCCCTCCCCTTCAGAGCTCCACCACCAATGGAAGTTGGGCAGTCTCTCCCCAATAGGAGGAGACCCCTTTCAGGCAGGGGATCCTTGGCTGCACCTATCCCTCGCTTTAGCTCCGGAGTCTGGACACAGAAGGCCTACAGAAGCATACACTGACTGTGGGACACATCTGGGTCTCTGCTGCCCTCCTAGTGTAGTAGCAGGGCTGGCTCGTAGGTGCCATGGCCCAACATTCTGCGTAGCCTTGGTGGCCCCAGCTAGCAGTGGACGAACCTCACTGGTTCCAGATATGTGGGTTCCCCACATGGACCCTAGAGCAGGTAATCAGGACCCCTGTTCCACTGAAGCCATTCATGGACATGGTTCCCACGTCACTGGGGCTGGATGGAGTAGGCAGGGTCCTGAGCTCTTGGATGAGAATGGCTCAAATGACAGGCCTTTATCATTTATCTTAACTTTTTTCCTTCTTGAGACGGAGTCTCATCATGTTGCCCTGGCTGGAACTCAGAGACCCAATGCCTCTGCCTCCCACATGCTGGGATGGAGGGTGTGCACTACCAGGACTCATTTCAATGTTTTGTCAACACTGAGCTAAATGTCAGCTCGGTTTATCCCTCTGCCTACAGATCAAGGGCCTAGGGCTCTGAGAGGGACAAGGTTAGCCCAAGACCCTAGCCATCAACTCTCATTGATCTGAAACCTCCAGAGTGACTGACTCCACCAGGACTCATGGTGGGAAACTATTCCAGGGCCCTCTAGCACCACTAAGGGAGGGCCTTTGAGGATAGGCAGGGACCTGCTTGTGGCCCAAGGCCATGGGTACTGGGCTGGGAATGGGAGGCACCTGTAGTCAAAGCCTCCATCTTTGCCATCCAGGAATCGCTGGTGCATGCGGCTGGTGAACTCCTCCCGCAGGATCAGCCTCTCCTCCGAGTCGGGCACCCAGGACTCCGAGTCCTTGTCTGACCTCTGGTCTGTGGAGATACCCAGGATAGTGGCCTGAAGGCACCTGACAAGCTACCATCCTACGTCCAGCCCTGTGCTATCAAGACAGCCCAATCCCTGCTCTCCTGGGGTGCACACTGGATAAAATGGTGCTGTCGTGCCTACCACAGTGGTCAGGAGGAGATGGCAGGATGGGGGTCAGGCCAGACATTATGTCTGTTCTCACAGGTTAGGGCCCAGCCAGGTGACCCAGCATGAAGGAACAGGCATGCGCAGGGTGCCCTGTTGCCAGCCCTCACCTTCCTCATCGCTGTCCTCTTCCTCCTCGAAGCAGGCCTCCTCCTCTTCTTGCTGCCGGAGCAGCTTCTGCTGCAGCTCCCGTTCCTGGTAGGACTGGAACAGCAGGTCGGAGAGGGGATAGGCAGGCGTGCTGGGGGAGCCGGGCCTGGGGGCCTGGGGGGCAGGTGTGCGGGCACTGAGCTCTTCCTGTGTGAGGTACTGTCCTATATACTGCTCATACAGTAGCGGGGCCCGGAACCGCATCTGCTCATCACTGAAGTACTCGCCTCCTGTGCAGAAGAGGCAAGGTGGGTGGGTGGGAGCACACGTGTCCAGGCATGTATGTGCATGACATGCTTAGAAGATGTATACTTGTATGCAAGTCAGGTACATGATAAAGCCAGCCATACGTGCCTAAGGTCCTGCGGGGCACTCAGTATACAGCCTGGGTGGAGCATGTTCATGTACCCTCGCCTGAGCCACTATGTAGACCAGGCTAGCATTAAACTCAGAGATCCTCCTGCCTCTGCCTCCCGAGTGTCGGGGTGTGAACTGCTACACCAGGCTCTTCTTCCTTCATGCTTTCCACCTGTGTTTTGTTTCGGGTGTCCTCAGCCACAGCCATCTAAGATGCCACTTCTGCCAACACTTGGAAGGCTGAGGCATGAGGAATTTGGGTTCAAGGGCAGCCTGGCACTATATAGTGAGACTCTGTCAAACAAATGCTACTCTGTCATCTACTGAATTCTGACTCTATCTGCTTACCTTTCTCTCCCTTACTTTACTGTGGGGCTGTTTCTGCTCTCCTTGTCTCAAAACTTACCTCCTCGGGGTTCCTGCGCTCATGCCTTGTCTCTGTTGCTCGGCTTCAGTCTCCCTTTCCTCCCCATCTCTAACCCCTCCCATCCACCATCCCCCCACACCTTGGATGAGCTCACGCAGGGCAGCATAACGCCGATTACGCAGGCGGGTGCGCAGGGTTCGGGGTCGGGCAGTGCCTTGCCGCGCCACCTCGGCACAGTAGAAGTCAGCACGGTGGTCCCCACGCAGGTGGCCGAAGCAGGACAGGTGCTCTTCCCGGAGGCCTGTGCGGAAGCGCTCCAGGAACACCAGTGGCTTCTCATGATACAGCTGACCCAGGATAGCCACCTTCTCACGCTCTGTCAGGTCAGGCTCACCCTGCTGTTGGCTGCACACAGGCAGGTGGCTGGCAGCGATGGCATGCAACATGGCACTCACAGCTGGACTCTCAGCAAGGGAGGTTTCATCATCGGAGACTCCTGGTGTATTCTCTTTTACTTCCTTGTCCTGGGGTGTAGATGGAACCAGAGTCTGGCTCAGCTCCCCCCAGTGTGCACATCTGGGCTCCACGTAGTCTGCAAGTCAAGGGGAGTCTTTAGTTAAAAGCTAAGAGGGCATCAGGAAAGGCTTAGGTAGGAAGTGGCTAGGTGTTGACACACACAGTTCCCATTTATTAAGCACCTCCTGCATTGTGAGGAATGTTTTAGGCCCTAGATAGATCATGGTGAGCAAGAGGTCCCACTGTGATACTGTACACAGTCAATAACCTAATTAATTAACAAAATCACGTAATATGTTAGGTGTTTCCATGGCTATACAGAAAAACCAAAGCAAACAAGCCTGAGTTAAAGGCCAACCAGGACTACACAGTGAGAATGAATCTCAAAATAAAACCCAACAAACCAACAATAAAAATCCAAAACACCAATAATGATGATGATGATGATGATGATAGAGCATGAGAATGAACGTCCGAAAATGACAGGAGGCGATGTGGGGATGGCTCAGTTTTAAATGGAAGGGTAACAGCTTGTCAGAAGTGACATCTGGAGAGACGGCTCAGTGGTTAAGAGCACTGGCTGCTCTTCACGACTAGGCTCAGCTCCCAGCACCTGCATGGCAGCTCACAATTGTCTGTATCTCCAGTTCTAGAGGATGCAGCATATTGTCCTAGCCTCCTTGGCAATACACTCTTGTGGTGCACAGACATGCATGTGGACAAAACACCTACACATACAAGATAAAAATAAGCAAGTTTATCTGAGTAAAAACCTGAAGTGCTAAGAGACTGAGTTCTGTACTTTTGGGGACAAAATGTTCCAAGCAGGGGACAGCAGCACAGGCCCCGAGATCTGACCTACCAAGCTACTCCAGACTTTGCCTGTTTCCTTGGCCATCACATTAGGATACATTCACTAACTTGTTCAATGACTACAGTGGTTTGAATAAGAATGGCCCCCATAGGCTCATACATTTGAATGCGTGGTCATTAGGGAGTGGCACTATTTGAAAGGATTAGAAGAATTGGGAAGTGTGTCAATGGGTGGACCTTGAGGTTTCAAAAGCCTATGCCAAGCCCAGAGTTTCTCAGTCTACGGATCAGGATGTGGCCCTCGGCTCCTGCCAGCACCTGCCTGCATGCTTTCATATTCCCCACCAGGATAATAATAGACTGACTAAATCTCCAAAGCTGTAAGCAAGCCCCAATTAAATGGTTTCCTTTGTAAGAGTTGCCTTGGTCATGGTGTCTGACTTAGTTAGGGTTTTTATTGCTGTAAATAGACACCATGACCAGGGCCACTCTTATAAAGGAAAGCATTTAATTGAGGGTGGCTCGCTTACAGTTTCAGAGGTTCAGTCCATTATGATCATGATGGGGTGCATGGCCGCATGCAGGCAGACATGGTGCTAGAGCTGAGAGAGCTACATCTTCCAAGTAACAGGAAGTCGACTGACTGTTACACCGAGTGAAGCTTGAGAAAAAGACCTTAAAACCCACCTCCACAGTGACACACTTCCTCCAATAAGACCACACGGCCACACCTCCCAATAGTGCCACTACCTTTGGGGGCCATTTTCTTTAAAACCCCCACAGTGTCTCTTCATAGCAATGGAATAGTGACTAAGACAATGACCAACATGCTCATTCACTTCCCCTTAGGTGTTCTCACATTCCCCTAATCATTCTCAAGTCTGTGCAAAGCCCTGAGCCAGGAGTGTGGAGTGTCCTAGGGAGGACTCCTATAGTTCCTGCCCTCAGTGGGCAGCCAGTCTGATATGGGAGGTCCTGATCAAAGATGACCTAGGCATAGAACAGGAAAGACAGGCACTGGGAAAAGCCGGTGGGAGCTATTTCACAGGCAGGAAGTAACTTCAAGTAAGAGAAAAGCAAAATGGGAGAACCATGTGCCTCCTTTAGATAACTGAGATAACTGACTGGGATTGGGAGCAGGGATGCTGCCTGTGGGTACTGTGGATTTCAGCCATTGAAGCAGGAGAGGCTGGAACTAAGGCAGGGACCGGGGCAGGGAGGTTGGAGGAGGGTTAGATGCTTGAATGGGCAAGCCACAGGGCTGGAGGGCTGGGAGGGTCAGGGGAAGGTCCAGGTCTCTAGCCTAGGAGACAGCCAAACAACCCCTGAGACACAGGCAAGAAGCAAATTGGGCTAGGGAAGCTGCCATGGGTGTAGGAGACATTTGAGAGGCTGTATCTAAGAGAATGATGGAACATGAGCCTCCAGGCTCCCCCAGAGAGAGATACAGGGCTGGAGACATGGTTGTATACATATACAGAGCCAGGCATATGTCGTCAGTGCCAGGCAGAGGTAAATGGCAGATGGGGTGAAGGGGAGTGTGTGCAGACAAACCATAAAGCAGTTGACATTGGAGATATGGGAAGAGGACATGCCTGTGAAAGCTAAGAACTAGGTCCTTCAAGGACAGACACATCTTAATTGCTGGAACCTGTAACATGCAGGGGGGTGGGGTGTGGGGGAGGGAAAGGGTCTCCACAGACAGTTATATTAAGGCTCTTAAAAATTGAGAGATTATTCTAGATTAAATGTCCTAAATGCAATAAGAGACCAAGGAAGGGCTGGAAAGATGGCTCAGTGGTTAAGGGCACCAGATGCTCTTCCAGAGGACCCAGGTTGATTCCCAGCACACATACAGCAGCTCACAACCATGTGTAACTCCAGTCCTTGAGGATCTGATGCCCTCTTCTGGCCTCTGTGGGTACCATGCACAAACATACATATAGGCCAAACCTCATACACACAAAATAATAATAATAATAATAATAGTAGTAGTAGTAATAAAAACATAGCACACATAGGTGCTATGATGGTGGAAAAAAGATCAGAGTGTTATGGACACAAACCAACAAGTGCCAGAGCCATCTCTGACTGGAAGAGACAAGGAACCACCTAAAGCCTGTGAGGGAGCCAGGCCATGTGGCCTGATTATTTCTGACTAATAATATTAAGTTTAGATTTCACTTCTGTTCACTTTAAACACCCATTTTCTGGTGATTTAGCATAGCAGACATGAGAAATAACACAAAGGGCTAAGAAGGAGCAGCCTGAGAAGCAGGAAGGAGCCAGAGCATGTTATCTCATAAAGCAAACTTGCCAGGTTGCAGGGTCAACAGCATTAACTCCTGTAAGCAGTACAGTAAGGAAACACCTAGATGCTGGACAGAGTGGCGTACACCTTTCATTCCAGTACTCAGGAGGCTGAGACAGAATGAATCATGAGTTTGAGACCAGGCTGGATTACATGGTGGGTTCTAGGTAAGTCTGGGTTGCAAAGTGAAACCCCACCTCAAATAAGCAAAATAAATAAATGAATAGCAACGAAAATGTAACAAAAACAACAAAACCCAAATAACTAGATGGAGTAGCCATGTTTAATTGCACATAGGGAGGACGCCATTGGGGATCCTAAGTGGAATAAGTTCAGAGTAAAGGACAGGCTGCCATGGGTGATGAGTAAGAAAATGATGAGCAGTGTGTATGACTTCCTGGAGAAGTCAGATATTTGGAAGGCTGTTGTGGAATATTAGTTGAAGATGTGTTACATTCGTTTATGCTGCAGAATGTTTGTTTAATGATGCAAAGATGTATTGCACTCTTTTTTTCAAGATCTACTTATTATGTATACAGTGTTCTGCCTGCATGTATGCCTGAAGGCCAGAAGAGGGCACCAGATCTCTTTATAGATGGTTGTGAGCCACCATGTGGTTGCTGGGAATTGAACTCAGGACCTCTGGAAGAGCAGCCAGTGTGCTTAACCTCTGAGCCATCTCTTCAGCCTTGTGTTGCATTCTTTTATGTTGCATTTGTTTAACTCTGTGAAGCTGTGTTACTTTACCTGTCTAAAACACCTGATTGGTCTAATAAAGAGCTGGACGGTCAATAGCAAGGCAGGAGACAGGATAGGCGGAGCTGGCAGGCAGAGAGAATGAACAAGAAGCAAAGAGGGAGGAGTAAGAAGAGAAGAGGAGGGCACCAGGAGCCAGTCACCTAGCCACCCAGCCACCAATGGAGTAAGAAGGAAAGAAAGACATACAGAATAGAGAAAGGTAAAAGCCCAGAGGCAAAAGTTAGACAGATAAGAAAAGCTGGCTAGAGCCTGCTGCTGCTGCTGCTGCTGCTGCTGCTGCTGCTGCTGCTGGCAGTGGCGGTGGTGGCGGCGGCGGTGGCAGTGGCAGTGGCGGCGGCGCATGCCTTTATTCCCAGCACTCGGGAGGCAGAGGCAGGTGGATCTCTGTGAGTTCGAGGCCAGCCTGGGCTACAGAATGAGTCCCAGGAAAGGTGCCAAAGCTACACAGAGAAACCTTGTCTCGAAAACACACAAACACACACACACACACACACACACACACACACACACAAAGAAAAAAAAGAAAAAAGAAAAGCTGGTTAGAAACAAGCCAAGCTAAGGCCGGGCATTCATAAGAATAAATCTCCGGGTGGTGGTGGCGCACGCCTTTAATCCCAGCACTCAGGAGACAGAGCCAGGCGGATCTCTGTGAGTTAGAGGCCAGCCTGGACTACAGAGTGAGTTCCAGGACAGCCAGGGCTACACAGAGAAACCCTGTCTCAAAAAAAAAAAAAAAAAAAAAAAAACCAAAAAAAAAAAACAAAAACAAAAAACCCACCAATAAATAAATAAATCTCTGTGTATTATTTGGGAGCTAGGTGGCGGGCCCCCAAAGAGCAAAGAGTTTAAAAACAACAACTACAGAAGGCAAGGGCCAAGGGCACTTTTTTTTTTTTTAACCTTTTGATAAATGTTCTTGGGAGTGCTAGGACTACAGGCCTGCTCCACAAGTTTATGTGGTGCTGGGGATTGAGCCCAGGGCTTCAGGCATGGTAGGCAAGCATTCCACCAATAAACTACATCCTCAGTCCCTGGGTTTGAACTTTCCATCCTCCTGCCTCAGGCTCCTGATTATAAGCCTGTCTCACCATGCCTTGCTCCAGATTCTCTTTTAGGTTTGGAGGCCTGGCTTAGTGATAGCAAGTATAATAAGCATCCATAAGGCCCAGGGGCTTAGGTTCCAGCAACCAGACGTTTAAAAGATATAGAAAATGTTAATATACATGTTTTTGATTCAGGGCCTCACTCTACAGGGTCTCACTTTGTGGCCTGGAACTGTGTAGTTCAGGCTGACTGTAAACTCAAGGCAAACCTCCTGCTTCAGTCTCCCAAGAGCTGGGATTATAGGTTTAAGCCATCATCATACCCGGTGCATCAAAGATTGAAACCTAGAGATATAGAACACACAGACACCTGCCTCTACATTCATATACCTTCTATTCAGCTTAAGTAATCCCAATTCTTAGTTGTCAAACGGCTTCCACTATACCTCATCTCGCCCCCGCCCCCATCTGATTACTTTAAAACAATGAGTTTTTAAGGTAAGACAAAAAGCACTTTAAAAATAGGTATGGTAACCGCACAGGGCTGTAACCCCAGCATCTCGGGGGCTGAGACAGGAGGAAGGCTTCTATAGAAAAAGACCGACTGAAAACACACACGCATACACGCGAGAGGTGGGAGCAATACCTGTGGGAGCTCGGTAGAGAAGTAAAAGACACTGAAGGTGAGAGGGAGAAAGGACCCGAGGAGGCAGAATGGACAGCGGACTTTGGGGGCAGGGGAGTTAGAATACAGTGGGAGCTGTGGGTCTGACATAAGTGAGTTTACATGGGACGAGAGGAGATCTAGCTTGAGGCACAGAAAGGTTCAGATTGGCACGGGGAAGAGGTAAGTCGAGAAAGGTTGGCCTGAGACTGGAAGAATTTGCAAGCAAGCTTATATTTGCTTGAGGCGTTGGCATAGTAAGAAATGGGTTAGCCTGGATACCTAAGAGAATGGAGGGAATTGTCCACCCGCCACAAGGCCGATAATCTGATATCAAAGTGGATCAAGTGCGGAAAATGCCTGTAAACTGAGGTCACACTTCCTAGAGTCCTCAGCGCTGCCGGAACCGTTTCCAGGTCACACTGCCAAGAGCACCCTCCCGCCGCCTGCACCTGGCCAGTGCCTCACCATCATCGGGCTTCCTCTCCGTCACCGCCCCGGCTGACAAGGCCTCCATCCCGGGTCTCCGACTCACTAACCGCCTCAGCGGGCTCCGGAAGCCGATCTGGACCTTAAACACTAGTAGCCACTTCCGGCTATGCAAGCGTTACTGGCCGAGTGCTTAAGCTGCATCCAGGAACCAAAGTTCCGGGTCAAAGGCGGGCCATCTCTCTGCGCATGCGTGGCCCCGCCCACAACCACCGGGTACGAAAATGGCGCTAGGTCGAACCTTGTTAAATTGTAAAGTCAGCGAGGACCGTGTGTCATTTGATCGCTGCTGTAATTCCAGATACTCACGTAGTTAATATTTGGAATGGTTATTGCGTGAGCATCCTCCAGGAACTGGAGCCCTCGTATGCAGACTCTCGAGTATGCTTTTTAATTAAAAAATAATGTATGTCTATGTGATCAGTGGACAATTTATGCAAGTGGGTTCCGGAGATAAAATTCAGTCGTTAAGAGTGCCAGCGGAAAATTTTCTTTTTCTTCCCGAGACAAGGTTTTTCTGTGTAGACCTGGCTGTCCTGGAACTCACTCTGTAGCCCAGGCTGGCCTCAAACTCAAGAGATCCACTGCTTCTGCCTCCTGAGTGCTGGGATTAAAGGCGTGCGCCACCACTGCCCGACAACCCAGCAAGGATCTTTGACCACTGAGCCATTTCACCCACCTTTGTGCTCTTTGTAGATCTGACTCCTATCATCACAGCCAGCCTGTGGCTGGCATGAGATGAAGTCAGGGAAAGGGCTTTTGTGTTTCTAAACAAGGAGGAAGGCTGCAGATGTGAGGGAAGAGCTGTGGAAAGGGGGGGAACCTGCCTACAACAGTCTAGGTTGGAGGCTTTTAGGTGGGGAAACAGATCCCAGATGAGACCTGAAGGGATGAACTGGACGGAGTTAAGTATTTCAGGCAGTTTGGCTGGCATATAGGTAGTACTAGATGCTGTGGCTTGCTATGGTCAGGGCATACTGGAGGCAGGAGGCAGGGGCAGGGAGATTACTTAAAGTTTGAGCCCGTTTGGCCATTAGTGAGATCCAGGGCTACATAGCAAAACATTGTCTCAAGAAAGCAAAAAATACATAAAAGGTGTTTGGTCATGGTCATCCGTGCCAGGTCATGCAGGGCTTCCCAGCCTTAATGAGTTGTTGGAGCCTACAAGGTTTGAGGAAGGGAACCAGGGAAAGGAATTGGAGAGCACTATGAGGAAGCTGGTGCATTAATCCAGAAACGAGAACTACGTTTGCATTCCCTAGTGGTGGTGAGGAAAGGCCTGGTGAAAACTAATCAGCTGCATCATCAAGAGTGGTCAGCAGAGGGCACTGCTGCCCTGCACTGGCCTGCCAAGAGCAGGACTTCTCAGACAGGACAGTTAAGGACCCCTCCATTCCTTCTAGAGCAAGTTGACAAGTGCCCTTTAGGCACAGACATGGTCCCTCCTCAGGCTTTACAACTACTCTGCCTCCCTCCTGGTGTTTGGCCACTGTTGTTGCTCGCACCTAGGGCTCGGTGCACTGTGCACAGTATGCATAGCCCTCATTGCTCTGTAGAGGCAGTTAACTTCCCTAACTGCAAGCCTCAAGGGAGCTGGGACTCATGTCACCACCCCTAGCTTCTCTTCTGGTAGGTTGTGTTCCTTCACAAGGTTCCCCAGTTCCTACAGGGGAGGTGGACTGAACTGTGCACACCAGACCAGATGTGAAAGACACAGTTTGCATAGGAAGAGAGAAATGAAGAGGGATGGTGGGCTACAGAGTCCAACTCTAAAGCTCACGTTGCACTTTAGTCTTCTCCAGGGCCCTCTTTCCATTAATCCAGGGTCTCTCTAAACACTTGGAGCTGTCACTGGTTACAAACATGTATTCCCTGGAGGGGGAACCCCGAGAACAGGGACTGGGGTCATCTTTGCAGTGCTCAGGGTCCCTAGCACTGTCCAGGATGGTGACAGAGCAAGCAGCCAACACATACATGGGAGGCAGTGCAAGACTGCCAAGGGCAGCATCCAGACCACGCCTCGGGGGTGCTGTTGGGCAACACACCTGGGGATGGCACTGAAGCAGCCTGGTCTCTTCCTTACAGGTCCCATCTGTCTGTCCCCTGCCCGAGGAGCATCTGGGTTGTGTGAGCTAGAGAACCATTTTGTTTAAATGCATGAGTGAAGCACTTCCCCCTCCGAAGGCCTCCCATCCCAATTAAAGGCCAACTGCAGTAACACTTCAGGGCTTCAACCCTGCTTCGTTCCTGATAGGAGGTGCCATGTCATTTATTGAAAGAAAATAAAACAAAACAGGGTAAAACATTTCTTAATAAGTGCAGTTTGCTAAAATCCAATTAAAATATATGGGTAAAGGGGAAGTGAAAATAATCAAGGGACCACTAAAACTTAGGAGGTCTGGCACCTGGAAAAGCAATGGAGGAGTGGTGGAGGGACTTTAAGGTCTAAAGGGAAGCCGGCCCCACCCCACCTTCCCTTCACCCTCTCACCCACTTAAGCCCACCAGAAACTACCAAGACTCCTGGAGTAAAAGGTTTCAAGTTCAATAGTCACACTCTCTCCAAATACAAAAAGCAGTTACAATCCAACTGAACACAGACGCTTGTGAGCAAAGTTACGGGGAACTGAGACATCATATAAAAAGTTAGGTTAAAGGTGATTTTGTGGTTTGTTTCGAGGTTGTGGCTCTTCCTCGGTTACCTGAACTCAGCAAAGAAATAGATATTTGATGAAGTATCAACAGCTGACCCACAGTAAAAACAGACAAATTCTAAAAATTAAAAAAAAAAAAGCATAATTACCAAAAAATATGTCACTGCTTCCTACCTCTGCATTTTGCTTCTTAAACTTTTTTTATTAAAGTTTTTGATTTTTTTTTTTTTTAAATCCTGAAAAGTAGACAGTAAAACAGCTCCTGGAAGAATTTACAACCAACTGCATGAGTATGGGAAGCCAAGGGGCTAAAGCAGGGTGAGGAGGGGCAGACAGGCAGGGGTCCTCCCCAGTCACTGTGGCCTCACTGGGTAACCAAAGGAGAGGAGGCTTCTTTAGTCAAAAAGGCGGGGAGAGGAGAAAGTGGAAGGGACAAAGATAAAAGGTCACTGCTGCCTGTTTGAATCCAGAGAAAAAAATGCCTGGCCTGTATAAAGGGAGAAGAAGCCCCTCTGGAAGAAGTGGGCTAGAGAGGCAGCCCTGGGATAGCTCTGTCCCCAGCACCACAGGACTCGGAAGGGATGGAAGGGGCCAAGGCAGGCGCTAGTCGAAGCAGCTGGCACGGGCCTCTGAAGGCTCCAGCACCGGCTACTGTGTGCTTGTGCCCCCCTGCGTGCTGCCCGAGTAGCCTCCGTAGTCGTAGTTCCCGTAGTACGGTGGCCACTGGCTCTGGTTCTGATAGTACTGGCTCCACTGCTGGGCATACTGGGGAGAGAAGAGAACACCAGGTCATGTCCCCGCCACTCCAGACTGTTCCTTTGCTCCTCTCATGGTCTCTACCCTCAACCCATGCGTCCTTTGACGTTAGAAACCAAAGTGCTTTGGAAAGATAAGGGCTGACTTGATGTCACATAAACCAGCGATCAGGGAATGCAGTCCTCATCTCCAGGCTTGTTGGCTGTCCTTTGCAGACATGGTGGCTCCAGTGCCAACCTGGAATAGCACTTGGCACCCCTGGCCATGGTGTCAGAGCAGGACTCAGCCCAGCCAGGTCAGCTTGCTGCACTGGGGGCCAGTGGCTACACACCAGTTATTTATTAGCCAGTGAATACCAGTTTACCAAAGGTTTTTTTGAACACTAGCTTGAGGCAAGCAGCCACCCATGTTTCAGGAATAGGCAGGAAACCAAGTTTGAATACACACCCAAGAGTGCTCCCAAAAGCCTTACTGGGAAGGCCTATCTTGTGCTTACCTGCTGATACTGGTTATAGCTGGGCTGAGGGTAAGTCTGGGCAGTGGGGGGTGGTGGTGGGGTGTAGGGGGCAGGATTGTAGGGGCCATAGCTCCCATAGTTGTAGGCAGGTGGTGGCGGAGGCGGAGGCGGTGGGGCTGTGTAGCCCTGGGTGTAGCCTCCTTGGTTGTAGGGTGGCTGGCTGTAACTAGGCTGGGCAGAAAAAAAGACAAAAGCTCCATGAGAGACAGCATACACTGGTATGGAGGCAGCTTCCCCAACAGAGGCAACTCTGTGCTAATATGCCAGGATGGGTCTGGGAAGCAGCAGATCCTAGGCCTGAGCTCTGAGGCCTGAGGGCAACAAGTTACATGGTACTTCTAAACCTGCTTCCCAGTCTACAAAACCATCTTGGCACAGCCACCGCCCTCTGGCCTATTGTGGACGTTCAATAAGCTTGTGGCCATGATGATAATGGACTGATCTCTGAAACCATAAGCCACCATTTCAATAAAATGTTTCCTTATGAGTTGCAGTGGTCATGGTGTCTCTTCACAGCAATAGAAACTCTAAGACAAGGAGTTTCTCATGTACATGACAGTTTCTCATGATCATTAACTCATTCAGTCTCCTTAGCAATTCTGGCATCATTTTCTTTTTTTTTTGGTTTTTCGAGACAGAGTTTCTCTGTGTAGCTTTGCGCCTTTCCTGGGACTCACTTGGTAGCCCAGGCTGGCCTCGAACTCACAGAGATCCGCCTGGCTCTGCCTCCCGAGTGCTGGGATTAAAGGCATGCGCCACCACCGCCCGGCTTCTGGCATCATTTTCTTTTCTTTTTTTTTTTTTTTGGTTTTTCGAGACAGGGTTTCTCTGTGTAGCTTTGCGCCTTTTCCTGAAACTCACTTGGTAGTCCAGGCTGGCCTCGAACTCACAGAGATCCGCCTGGCTCTGCCTCCCGAGTGCTGGGATTAAAGGCGTGCGCCACCACCGCCCGGCCCTGGCATCATTTTCATTAGCTCTATTTTACAGCGCTGGGACTGGAGAGATGGCTCAGTGGTTAAGAATACTGGCTACTCTTGTAGAGGACCCAGGTTTGGTTACCAGCACCCACACAGTGACTCACAACTGTCTGTAACTCAGGTTTTAAGGGACCATTCTCTTCTGACCTCCACAGGTACTGCACACACGTGGTGCACACACACATATACATACACACACAAGCAAACACTCACATGTATAAAATAATTTTTAACAATAATAAATCTTAAAGTAAATCTCAGTGAGGTTGCTGGGCCAAGTCCACACTATTAAAATGACTAGCTGAGGTCTGCCTAGTCCCAGAGCCTTCATTCATCAAACCTCACAGGAACTTCCTAAGTGAGTTCTAGTCATGTTTCTGGTCCCTTTTGGGGAACACAAGGACCAGACGGGGTCAAGCTATCTGTCCAAGATCACAAAGCCAGGCTCTGGAGCTAGGCTTTGAACTTAGTCTTGCCAAACCCCTAGGAAATGTTTTGGCTAGATGGCATCTAGGAAGCACTCAGCTGTCTCCTGGCAGCTGCTCCCAGCTGCTTCTTGGCATGTAAAAGGTCCTTAGGAAAGGGCTGTGAATAAGAGACTGCTCCGGTTCACAGAAGTACTGTCTTTCTAAGAACTGGAACAGGGCCTGGAGCTGCTCAGGGACAAGGTTCTCATCTACCTTGAGACCCAGGCCTCCCATGATGGGCAAGAGGTGACTTCACTGAGTGTTTTCTTATAGACCCAGTGATATGACCATGCTGGTAGGACCCAAGGCTTGTAGCTACCTCCAGCTTGGGGGTCTAGCCATGTCTAGTGTTCAACACAGCTGAGTAGCTGCAAAACAAAAAGGGGGGATAGGCTGCAGGGAGAAGTGCAGACTGGTGGCCAAATAATGTGCTGGTGATACATCAGGCCTGCTCCCCTCTCCTCTATGCAAGTGCATATGTGTACACATATACACATAATGACCTCACCTGTGGAGGGCTGTAGCTGCTCACTGTGGGGGTGCTGGTATTGGCGCTGGAGCCAGGGATGTTGCTGTTTTTGTTGTAGCTGCTGGCCCCTGGGGGGTTCCGAGCAGGGCTGTAGCTGGGTGGCGGTGGTGGCTGCTGTGGCGGTGGCTGTGGCGGTGGTGGCTGTTGTGGTGGTGGCTGTTGCTGGGGAGCCCGGTTATAGCTGCCTCTGTTGTTGGAGTTGTTATCCCGGTTGTTGTTACCCCAGCGGTTTTGGTTGTAGCTACCGCCTCCGCTGCGGTTGAAACCTGCATTGAAAAACCACATGTAAAAGAGGCCTCAGCATGGCTATGCCCAAGGTTGAGCTCAATAAAGCAAGCAAATGGAAGTGATCCATCTGAGCTTCCCCTAGGCCCTTGCTACACTTCCTTGTCCCTGCCCTGACCCAACACCTAGAGGTGTTTGCAGACAGGTCTATGTCTTCCACTGGACTGTGAGCTGGCAAGGCACAAATTATCTTGGGTGTGTCCAGCTCTACATAGCTGTTCAACAAACTAAAAAGGATGTTCAGGAAGGATGCTAAGTCACAATCGAGTTCACTTCCTCACAGAAATCCTCAACATGCTAGGCCAAGTGGCCTTTCCTGAGCCTTTGTACAATTGTTTCTTGGACCTGAATCCCACAACACAGCAAAACCAGGCTCAGCAGGGGACCTTCCTGAGCTGCTTCCTTGTCGACATGAACATCCCTGACCACTGAAGTAGGGTCTAGGACAGGATCACCCTTTTTTTCCAAGTTTTGTTTCAAAGATACATTTTATTTTATGTGTGTGTGTGCCATATGTGGCTGGTACACAGAGGTCAGAAGAGGGGATTGGATACCTGGAGCTGCAGTTACAGGCAGTTGTGAGCAGCTCAATGTGGTTGCTGAGAACCTGAGCCCTCCAGAAACTGCTGGGCCATCTCTCCAACCCCATGTTTGTTAATTTAAGATCGTATTTTATTTTAGACACCACGCTTATTATGAATCTTGGCTTTAGCTCACTAGACTCCCAGCTCAACTTAGCTGTGTGATCGTGGGCAAATCAAATACACTAAACTCTAAGAAACACTCTTCATTTGTTTTTAAACCAAAAAGCAGTCCTATATTTGCCCTTTGTCAGATCTAAAGATGGAATCTAAGATTCCTTAAAGGACCGTGTGGTCAGACAGGGGAAGACCAGCACAAGAGACAACAGTGTACTTGGGAGGCTGGGCAGTGGGAAGGTCCAGAGGTTAGAGTAGTGACTCCTGCCAGCCCTCCCCCACAGCCTGGCCTTGGAATGAAAGGATGGAGGAGGTAAGAGTGTCTCACCTCCTCGGTAGTTGCCTCCTCCTCCACCACCGCCACCACCACCTCCTCCCCGGTTCTGAAAGCCTCCTCTGTTGCCTCCAGGGGGGCCTCGGTTGTCATAACGCTGGAAACCACCGCCGCCACCCCCACGGCCACGGAAGCCACCACCTCGGTTGTCAAAGCGCTTTTCTGGGGGTGGGCCGGCCTTGCGGCCTTCTTCATTGTACTGCCTCACCAGCTTGTCTGCTTCCTCTCGCTGGAGCTCGATGAACAGAACCTCATCCAGGAAGTCCCCAACATCAGGCAAAGTGAAGTTGGCTAGGAGGAAGTAAACAGGGAAAGCAGGTCAGCACCTTCTGACACCTGGCCCTCCTCATCCTCTGACAGAGCAGGAAGGTTGAAGGAATTCTAAAGTGAACAAGACGGGTTAAGACAAGACCCCTCAACGGCTTGGTGTGAACACTGGCAGGGGCTAACCAAGACTCTTTCCCTCCCTTTACCAAAGAGGACTTTGGGTCCCTCCACCCTCACCTCCAGGAGCTGTGGCAGCAAGTACAGCCACATCCCTCTTTCTTCCACTGTGGAGCAAACTGAGGCTTGCCCAACTGGTGGGTGCCAGAGGCGGGAGATGGTGCAGGCCTTTCAGCTTGGACTCTACACATACTTTTCTTCATGACACCCATCCTCATCAATCCTGAAAGTTCTTACCCAAACTGAGACCAGGAGCCTGTTCCCTCATTATGTGAGTGATGGGAGAGACAGAATAGAAACAGAGGAGACCAGAGAGGGAATCATCAGGAGCTGGGGTTGGGGGTGGGGCCCCAGGAGCCACTGGTTTCCTACCTTTCATTTCTAAGACTGCATGATCTGGGACATCTTTGCCTTCTTCGTCAGTTCTCTTTATTGTGCGGTCCTTTAGGTCCTCATCAGTTGGACAGATTACAATAGCTTTCCGCTGGAAGCCTTCAAATGGTCTCATTTTCCGTCTCTGGGCTGACCCATAAACATTTGTCTAAGGGTAGGTAAGAGGTGAGAAATGGGATATTCAGAGCTGTCTCTCCTGCAGGGCATTCATTATGTAGGGCAGTGCTGAGAAAGGTGTACTAGGGATCCTCCCAGCAGACTCAGGAAATAGCTCTTCTTCACTTTTTAGACCCATGTCCCAAATGAGGTGACTTAGGAAACACAAAGAGGTCGACTCGTAATAGCCGGGCTTTCCTTATTAATCCCATTTGTTACCGGCACTGCAGTTCACAAATCCTTCCCCTGTTCTCAAAGGATTATGTGCTTGCAGTAAAATATTCCATACAAGGTATAAAGCTTAAGGGAAGAACCTCTCCAACCACCCAGCATGGACCATACTTCCCAGAGTAACACTGGATTCGAATGTACACTTCTAGAAGTACTTATACCTTGCTTAGTATGAACGGGATTGCTACTGCATACACTCTTCTGAACTCATAATCCTCCTGCCTCAGCCTGAGTGCCAAGATTACAGTATTAGTTCTAAACGTCTCCCCGCCCCCCTCGGGGGGGGGGGGCGCGGGGGTTAACACAAGATCTATCATGAGACAGCCCTGGCTGTCCTGGAACTCACTGTGTAGACCAGGCCAGCCTCAAACTCAGCGATCCGCCTGCCTTTGCCTCCCAAGTACTGGGATTAAAGGCGTGTGCCACCGCTGACCAGTGTTTCTTTTAAACAGTTCATTAGTGGAAAGGACATAACCTACCAGTCTTTCTGACAATTGTGTAAACTGCTTCCATCAACACCTTAAACCTTCTCTCTTCTCTCCTCTCCAACACTGGCCTTAGCCACAAGTCTACTCATGGAGACTGACAAAGTGACAGCCTGTGCTTTTCCAAGGAGCAGCTGGCTACTGCTTTGTTTTCCTTCCTTGAGGCGGTAGGCAGCTGCCTCCTGGGCAGGCGCTGGCAGAATACACGCAATGACTGAGAGCAGCAATAACAACATCCAGTGACCAACACCCACCATGTGCCAGTCAAGTCCTTTGCCAGGACTGGGGAGGATGAACAGAAAGCAAGACAAGGTATGAGTGACAGCTATCAGACAGCAAACGCCTCCAAGAGAGGTGTAGCTTGGAGAGCCTGGCTCTATGTCAGAGCTTCAGCCTGCTACTCTGGATTTACTTGGTTTCTGGCCCTGAGAGGGCAAACAGTATGAAAGCCTCATGTTCACTACTGTGAAGATAGAATGAGTTTATGTCAACTGAAGCTCTGGGCCCTGGTTCACTTCCAGCACTCAACAGATATGAGCCACCACTGATAATGGGTGGGGTGCTGTGGATATTTATATCATGATGTTGAAGCAACCCAGACCAAAGGGAAAGGTTAAGCTGTTGCAGTCTCCCAAGTGGAAAAACAGTAGGCAGGCAGAAAGAGCACAGGCTTTGGAGAAGCTGCGTGATGAAATGCCAGCTGTGCCATTGAGAATCTGTGAGTCTGTAGACAAGTCCCCTAGTTAGTCTGAGCCTCAAACTGCATCTGAGAGATGGGATCACAATGCCCTCCTGCTGCCTCTGGTAAGGATTTGCAGATGTGAAATTTTGTGGCATGTGGCAGGGAAGGAAGCCAGCCACAGGGTGGATCTCAACATACGGCCAACAGGGCCAACAGTGATCTGAGAGGCTTCCCAATGCAACACCAGGATAAACTCAGCCTGAGGACAAGACAGTACAAGAGATCTTATTTCAGGAGGTCAGAGGCTGGGGCACCGTCACAGAGTGGTGGGAGATCCAAGCTGTGCGTGCAGCTGTTTGGTCCTAAACCAACGAGCTCCCTGGACTAAAGTACATGGCAGGCTGAACGTTCTTCCCTACTCCCAGAACTTAATAGTATTGCTGAAGGAAGCACAGCGATGGAGTAGAAGGCAGACACCGACATACTGTGGCCTTGAATAACAAATGACTTCAAGACAGAGATTATATATAGTTACAGGGGTAAAGCTAGGTCCCTCAGCACCTACACTAAAAGGGAAGCATCTGGCTTCCTTCAGCAATACTATTAAGTTTCCACCTGACACAAAAGCCAGAATGGGTAGTGGGCATTAGGATGTATGTGGCCCAGGCTATTTGCTGATTACTTGGTCCATTCATCTGGTGCCCACAAGTGGTCCTGCTCTTACTCCTCTAACCTGGGAGGCAAAGAGAAACACATTCTGGATATCTGCTATGGCACACTTGCCCTGTCAAAGTTCCAAAGGGACAAAGAGCAGTAACCCTCACAAAGGGGCCAATCTCTGTAGCTTTACAAGAGGGATGAGGGTAGAGTAGCCTGGACTCACAAGTGGCTGACCTTTGTCTGGGATGAGGTGTGACTCTAAGGCATGTCCTTAAGTGCTGAAGTACTGAGGAGTCCATTCTGGACAAGTTCTAAGAGTCTGTATCTCCCCTGCTGCTTCCTGGGCTTGGGGAAGGGAAGAAGAGCCATGCAAACACTCAGCTTTCCTGGAGGAAAGGAATGAACTTCTGGTGGCTGTTACCAAAGCAAACAATGAGGTCAGAGCCCTAGGGCGAGTCCTGCACTCTGTGGTCTCTGGGGGCTCTGGGGCTGTTGCCAGGAGACAAGAACAACAGGGAAGTCAGCCTTTCCAGTCTAGATTCACTACCCAGCTCCTGCTCCCCCAGTCCCCCAGTCCCCCAATGATGGAGGATGACAGCTCCAAGAGAGCAGCCAGGGCCTGTTCTCAAGCTGCAAACGACCTCTAACCTAGGCAGAAGGAAGGGAACATGGTAAGAGCGGGGGTTCTCAGACAGGATGTTTGATTAGTTCTGATGTGGGACAGTGAGGGCAGAGGACACAGCGGACACAGGTGGTAACTTCTGCTGACATTCTAAGTTCTTTCAAAAGGCCTACGGTCTAATCTGTCTGCTCTTTCTTGTCCTATTCAACAGGGCCAGTCTGGCAGCAGAAGTATAGGTGGGTTCCAGAGGAGCACATCTGGCAAAGAAAGCTTGTTTTGGGTTGAGTGAGGTGAATCCCAGCGGACGGAAGTACACACATAGGAAGAGGACTGGTCTGAGTGCCAGAAACCAAGCAGGCTTGAGGCTCTAGGGACAGTGGGGTGGAAGATAGAAACTTCCCTCCAGTGCCTGCTAACAAGAGGCAGTACTTCGGGGCTCTGCTCTAGCCCTAGGTTTGTGTCAAGAAAAAATGTGGCACCTGCCAACAGGGACAAGAGTGGGCCTAGAACCACAAGTTTTTTTGTTTTATTTTGAATCTAGGTCTCACAATGTAGTACTGGCTGGCCTGGAACTCAAAAGATCAGCTTGCCTCTGTCTCCTAAGTACTGGTATTATGGTATGCATCATCATGCTCAGCTAGAACAAAAGTGTGAGTGTGAGACTAAGTCAGAAAAGTAGTTGTATCCAGTCCTGACTGAGCAATGCCCAGCCTGGCCTAGGCCCTGACACACTCCTGGAAGGGTCCCATAGACTACAGCACCCAATTCCAGGTGGGTAAGACAACTTCATTATCACTTGGAACACACAGCTCCTGCTGTGTATTCCGTTTCAAGACCCTCTGATAGCCTAGGGACAGGCTAGAAACCTCATTCTATAACAGGGCCACCTGAAGCCACAAGGCTCCCCTGCTCCTCCTGGGGCTTTCAATAGCCAGGCATTCTTGGTCATGTTCCTCACCCCAACACCCTTGTACACATGACCAACCACCTGCTCTGAGGACAAGGCTCTGTCTGTTCTTCAATTCTCTTTACCCAGGTCTACCTTCTGAAAGATTTTCCTAGTTCCCACTACAGACCCAACTACCCAGCATCCTGCTACTTGGGAAGTTACCAGTACACAATCTTGCCCAACTTTAGGGCATGCTCCTTCCTTTATGAGGTCTTTGTTTCTCTTCTACTTTACCTCAATTTTTTTCCCTTGAGACAGGGTTTCTCTGGGCAGCCTCAGTTATCCTGGAACTTGCTCTGTAGACCAGGCTGGCCTCAAACGTGGAGATCTGCATGCCTCTGCCTCCCAGGTGCTAGGATGAATACCTCTATTTTTGATGTTCTAGATGTTTCTCTCTGATACCCATACAATCTGAAGAAGCTGCTGAAATCATTATGGGATGAGAGCTGTGCCTATCTAATACATTCTAGTGCGGGGCTGGGGCCTGGCAAAGGTACAATCTTGGCTGCTCAGTCTCACTAGGCTTGTACAGGTGAGTTCTCTTCCAAGAACAGACACGTCTGAGGCTGGCACATATAATAGGTACAGAAGAGCTAAACGTAGGGAGTATGACTTGGGCTGAGAGTCTGGGAACAGAGGTACTCCTATGCATTATCAGCGTAACCCTCACAGCAGAGGCTGTGGGCAATGCCAGGATCTGTTCTAAACCTTTGCTTACATTCATACAACATTCCCTTTCTCATAATCTGAATTTTCTGGAACATATTTTCAGAGTTGAGGCTAAAACAGGAAAAACTAGTAGCTTTAAACCCCTTTCTTGGCCTCCTTGATCTAGAGCTTCAGCCCCTGGCTGCAGCCTTGGGTTAACTAGAGAACCGTGTTCTTTACTTTGGAGAATGGTTGGCCTGGTTCATACAGCCTGATCTGCATTCCTTCTGCAAGGTCAGCAGGCTGAAGACCATAGGCAATCTAGTGCAGCCCTGGTCCTGACTCCAGCTCCAAACAAGCCAGCACCTGGTAAGAAGGCTGAGGACTCAGCTCTACTTTGTGCCTGACTAAACTGCAGGACAGAATGGCACACAGTATGCTGAGTGTGCTAATTTGACCAGCGAAATTAAAGAACAGGCAAATTCTTTCTGGGGACCCCAAAAGAGGAACCTTAGGGTATTAACACTCCCAGAACAGTAAGTCCAATTGGGTAAAGACAGACTAAAATCCCAAAAGAGCCGGGCGGTGGTGGCGCACGCCTTTAATCCCAGCACTCGGGAGGCAGAGCCAGGTGGATCTCTGTGAGTTCGAGGCCAGCCTGGGCTACCAAGTGAGTTCCAGGAAAAGGCGCAAAGCTACACAGAGAAACCCTGTCTTGAAAAACCAAAAAAAAAAAAAAAAAAGAAAAAAAAAAGAAAATAAAATCCCAAAAGAGCTTAACAAGGAGAGTAGGGCAAAGTGAGTTGGGGAGCAAGTGAAGACATAGTTTGATTGGAGAACACTTGTCCAGCATTTGTAAGGTCCTAGATTCAATTCCCAGTACAAAGAAGTCAAGGATCTCCAGAGAGAAGGTTGAGTGGACCTTTCTGACAGGACTGGACTAAAGAAAAAGTACACTAATATACTGTCCCCAACTGGTCTGTGAAGGATCTCAGTCCACGTGAAGGCATGGTTCCTAGAGATTTCCTTCTCAGCATGCCAACCACCAATGCTAGTTACCAGCTCTTTTCATGAGGCCTTTAAACTCAAAGTACCAAGCAGTCAGTCCACACGTATAGGAGGCACTTCAGCCAGGTTATACGGTGGGACTTTAAAGGGTGTCCTGCTTGTTTATTCTTAGGTGTCACCCCCTTCCTGCCCCCACACCCCCCACCCCCTTGAGAAGGGTTTCTTTGTGTAGCTTCAGAGTCTGTCCTGGAACTTGCTCTGTAGACCAGGCTGGCCTCCAACTCACAGAGATCTGCCTGCCTCTGCCTCTGCCTCTTCAGCGCTGGGATTAAAGGCATGCACCACCACTGTCTGGCTTACTTATAGGTTCTTAAGAGAGCATGAACGTAAGGTTTAACTACAGATCCAGAGACAAGCAAGTAAACACCCCCTTGCTGCTACTCCATAAAATCTACATGACAAATGTCAAGTACAAAGCTACATAGGCAACAAACATGTGGAACTCATTAGAGACAGGGATCCTAAGCTATTTTCAGCCACTCATTCTTTTGACAATGCCGAAACCATGCATATTTTTAATCCAAACTCAAAACTGACCAAACCTTAACTGAAATGTAGATAGAATACCATGAGTTAAACATGTGCTCTCCACTCATAAAAATGTGCCCAGCAGCTAGACCACCTCTATTCTACAGAGCAGGTAATGACATACACCAGCTGTCCTGAGATAGGTCCTGTGAAGGTGTGGGGCCAATAAGCTTTCCATTTTGCAAACTAGGATGCCGAGATCCACAGGATAAAGTTGGCTGTTCACAAATGCAGAGCTAGCCAGTAACAGAGTTGGAGTTCAAGCCCAGCCTATGAGGCTTAGAAATCTTTGCCTCTTGGAGAAATGGCTCAGTGGTTAAGAGCAGTGGTTGCTTTTCCAGAAGACCTGGGTTTGACTCCCAGCACCCACATGACAACTTACAACTGTCTGTAACTCCAGTTCCAGGGGGTCTGATGCCTCTTCTGGCCTGTGTGGAGCCAGGCATGCATGTAGCATACTGATACACACTCAGGCAAAACACCTACACACATAAATTTAAAAAAACAAAACAAAAAAACAAAACAAAAAAAACTATGCCTCTTTCATTTGCCTATGTTTGACTTTTGTCTAAGAATGAATGAATGAGCTAATATGTCTGGGTCGTGGCCCTAACCCCAGGTAGGGCTTAGAAAGCAATGTGAAGGGTCTATAGCTACACCTCGTGTATGGTGTTCCCCTGGCCAGCACAGCTGCTACAAAACATTATGGAGAAAGGAGAAAAGGAATGGGGGATTTCTCACGCAGTGACTAGGCCTCCTTCTCTCTCCCAAGGACCGCTGGTCACAAGTACCTGATCGAGAATGTAGTTGCGTTTCTTTCGGGCAGCGATCTGAATGAGGCGGTTGAGGCACTGAGTGGCCTGCTGGATCAGGACATCCCAGCGGCCAGCATAGTTCCGCTGCCGACGCAGGCCCATCACCTGTGGACAAGAGGTAATGAAAGGCAAGTGAACCTAGGTACTGGACAACACCCAAAAGCTGGGAGGTGGCCGGGTGGTGGTGGCGCACGCCTTTAATCCCAGCACTCGGGAGGCAGAGCCAGGCGGATCTCTGTGAGTTCGAGGCCAGCCTGGGCTACCAAGTGAGTCCCAGGAAAGGCGCAAAGCTACACAGAGAAACCCTGTCTCGAAAAACCAAAAAAAAAAAAAAAAAAAAGCTGGGAGGTGAGTAAAGTGAGCCATAGGTCATCCTTACCCGCATCTTATCCATGATGGCATTGGTACCCAGAATGTTGTACTTCTTAGAAGGGTTGGAGGCTGCATGTTTGATGGCCCATGTGGTCTTGCCGGCAGCAGGCAGGCCCACCATCATCAGAATCTACAAGAATAGGACAGGGAAGGGTGCTGTGAAACAGCAGCAGCATGTGGCATGGTGGCATAGTGCCACCTTGGCTTGATGGTGCCCATGATGATGACTCTGACCTCCTGGTTGCCTCTGGAAAATGGAAGCAATAGCATCTATCTCAGTGCTGCTGTTGGGAGTCAAAGACAAGGCTTGTCAGATTCTGAGTCTAGGATCTGGCATAGGTAAGCACTAAGTCACGT
Source organism: Peromyscus eremicus (assembly GCF_949786415.1). Classification (NCBI taxonomy): domain Eukaryota; kingdom Metazoa; phylum Chordata; class Mammalia; order Rodentia; family Cricetidae; genus Peromyscus; species Peromyscus eremicus. The sequence goes on along the minus strand of NC_081416.1, from coordinate 166,356,947 downwards.
ACCACCAATAGAGGTTATAGAATGATGACTTTTCCCAGCCTCTGGCAGGAGAAGATGTGACCTTGAACCATGGACAGGTATGGGAAAACTGTACAGTCTCAAAGAGTCTGAAAACTGGAACTGAGTTGTGCCCATGGGTCATGAATTCCATTTAATCTTTATATTTAGAATTCAACAAACACTACATGTAACCTAAATGCAGAATAAGGGGAATTAATCTTTTTTGAGGCCACTAATATGTTAAGTCAGGTGTGGTGGTACACACTTATAGTCCCAGCTACCAGGGAGGCTGAAGCAGAAGATGACAGGAGTCCAGGGAGTCTGAGGCCAACATGGATAATACAGCAAGACTGTCTCAAAGAAAGATGTATAGAGGGAGATTTTCATGCAGTAGGACACAGACCATAAATATGTAAAATGACAGGACAGCAAATTGTTTGCCACAAGATCTCAGTTATAAATGGAGAACATCAAAAACAGGATAAACTCCAAAATCCTCAGATAAATTTATCTATAAATGGTAGAATTATGGGAAATTTAAGATTTCTATACATTTCTTAATTTTTTAAAAAACAAATAAAAATGTTTATGAGAAATAAATAACTTAAAAAGAGAGAGAGAAATAAATATCCTTTTTTTTAAAAAAATGTGCATTGGTGTTTTGCCTGCATGAGGGTGTCAGGTACTCTGGAATTGGAGTTACAGACAGCTAGCTGTAAGCCACCAAGTGGGTGCTGGGAATTGAACCTAGGTTCTTAAAGAACAGCCAGTGCTCTTAACTACTGAGCCATCTCTCAATCCCTGAGAAATACATATCTTAAGAAAAAGAGCCACAACTACATCATCTGGTAGGCTAGAGTGGGACTGCTATGAATTCAAGGCCAGCCTGGGCTAGAGACCCTGGCTCATTAAAAACAAACAAACAGAGACAAGGATCGCCGGTACAGCTCTCCGAGCCACTTGTCATGTTCTAAGCCCTGAGTGAAAGGGTGGAACTGCTCAGCCTTCTCCAAGAACACTGGGTATCAGAGTATGTTGCTATCCGGTTCTGCTACGAGGAAACCTCTTTTCCCCAGACTCAGGCCTCACTGAAAAGTAGTGAAGTCACTTCCCTTTGGAACTTTTTTTTCAAAACTGCTTTTCAATTCCAATCTCAACCCCAAGGAGCTGGGACAAAGAAGTCACATGGCCAAGTTTATTCAAATTTCTGTCCCTTTCACTACATACAAGCTACTTAGTTTCCCTCCTCTACCTTGGATGGCTCTGGAGAGGCCACCAATTTAGTCTTCTGGTCCCACTTACCTCACATTCTGCTTTGCTCTTTGGTCCAATGGTGCCCCGGATCCGCTCACTGAGGGGAAGGTGCTGGATGAATGTGAACCCTGGGAGAATAGAACAGTAGGGCTCTGCCCTCTGCCCAAAGTTAAATTCCACAGCACAATTCTTCACCAGGACATGAGGGTAGAGGGCCTGACCCCCTAAGGCTTCTTTCTGGATTCGGAAGGCAATGCCCATCCACTTGCCATTCTTTGTAAAAGAAAGCTCCACATCACTTCCACATTCAAAATCCTAAGAGAAAAAGCCAAGGGTAAGCCGGTGTGATAGTGGACATCTGTAATCACAGTATCTGGAAGGCTGAGGCAGGAGCATGAATTTTAGACCAGTCTGGACTACATGAAGTCTTGTCTTAAGAACAAAACCACAAACAAATGCTAGGATACCAACTGTAATCTCTTAGCTTAAGGCACTGGGACTCACAAGAGAGTCAATGCAGGGAGTAAACAGCCGTTTTTCTGGACCCCAGTGCATTCTTCCTTGGTACTCACACACGTTAGGCAGCACCAGGCAAGGTTCAGTCACTTTACCCAAACCCTCTCTTTACCAAAGACCTTTAAGCTGGTAACATACCTGTCTTGTGCTTAGGATGAGATAAAAATGAATGCAAAGGTCATCTTGCCTTATCCCCCAAACAGACAGGGCAGCCCGTACAGATAGAGATGAAAGAAGCCAGACCTGGCACTTTTAACAGCTGAATCCAGCTCTAAAGATGTAGCCTCTTGTTCGTTCAATACACATTCCTAGAGTTCTCACATTGTCCCTGGTACATGAATGTGTTGATCTGGATTCCACTGAACTAAGGGGCCAATGGAGAATCCAACAAGGAGTCTCAGTATTGTAATTCAGGAAAACCTCCCACGGGTTTCTTAGAGGGAACTTATGTTAGGTCTCAATCAGTAGATGGAAATGAGCCACGTGCACAAACCTCGTGGTAAAAGAATACAGGCCAGGTACCCTGACACATAAAAGGCAAGTGAAAAGTAATCTCAGACACACAGGGACAGACTCATTTATTTATTTACTGAGTTGCTGAAATTTAGTGGGTCCTATTTTGTGGCCTTAAGCAAACTATTTTATCTTGTTACTCTATGGGGAAAAGGTATTTGTGGTATTTAATACACAGGGTCATCATAAGAATATGATAGGTTAGTGCATTCAACACACAGGAGATGCATGTTGGAACTGAGCTCTCACTACAAGCTGCCAGGCACTGTAGGTGTTGGAGGCTGTGCTGGAATTGTGGGGGAAGAGCCATGGCTCCTCCTTAGAGTGTGACAGGCTCTCCCAAGTTCCCTCTGGAGCTTAGAAGCATTGCTGATGGTGGAGCAGAGCACTGACTTGTTTTAAGCACAGTGGCCTGGCCAAAGCTGCTCCAGAAAGGTCCCTGTAGGTGCTGGAGAGGAGGTTATAGTTAAGCTTCAAAACTCAGGATGAGACAGCACACTGAAGCCAAGTATAAGTTCTAGTTTCTGACAAAATAGTACAGGATGTAGTATTCTTTCTGAGATTAGGAGACCACCTTAAATGTTCCCTTCAAAGACCAGTGGAGTATCCTTTTCTTATGGGACAAATGGTTCCCATCACCTTTGCTCTAGCATGGAAATGAATAATGTGGGTGTCGCCTGCCTTGGGCACCACCTTTTATTAGAAGAACCACCACAGGGCAAAGAAACCAGCACCCGCAGCTAACAGGCTCACCCACACAGTCCAAGGCAGGGTTGTTGATAGCACCTGCTGAAGACAGCTCAGTGCTGCCCTCTAGCTGCAGTAACTGTACTTCCTACTGTCGAAGGACTAAGCGGCTTTCCCCACTTGGAAAGCCGCTTAGTCCTTCCTCTTTGTCAAGAGATCCGGTACAAACACGGTTCCTGTTTCCTCCATCCTCATTTTTTATAGCCCCTTCAAATGCTCTGCTACAAACCTCTTTAAAGTTACGACATCCTCTAATAAAAGGGAATGGGATGAGGAACCTTTCTTTAAACAGAGCTGGATTTTATTAAGAAAGTTTGAATACAGGTTTATGTATGAATGTTAAGGAAGAGAAAGATGCTCAAGGAAAGAGAGGATGTGAACTGTCCAAGAGACGGCCCCTCGATGGTACAGTGGCTCACACCTGTAATCCCAGCACTTGAGAAGTAGAGGGAGGAACAGGAATTCAAGTGAGTTTGAGATCCTGTCTCAAAAACCAGATTAGGGCCGGGCAGCGGTGGCGCACGCCTTTAATCCCAGTACTCGGGAGGCAGAGCCAGGCAAATCTCTGCGAGTTCAAGGCCAGCCTGGTCTACAGAGCAAGATCCAGGACAGGCACCAAAACTACATGGAGAAACCCTGTCTCAAAAAACCCGAAACCAAACAAACAAAAAACAGGTTTGGTGGTGCAAGTCTTTAATCTCAGCACATGGAAGGCAGAGGCTGGTGGATCTTTGTGAGTCTCAGGCCAGCCTGCTCTTCATAGTGAGTTCCAGGCTAGCCAGGGCTACATAGTAAGACTCTGCTCCAAAAAAAAAAAAAAAAAAAAAGTACTCACTGCTGCTCTTGCAGACTGGACCACCTGGGCTCAGTTCCCTGTACCTACACAGCAGCTACAAACTGACTGTAACTCTAGTTCCAGAGGATCTAATGCCCTCTTCTGGCCTCCACAGGCACCGCATGCACTGCATGTACATGGTGTACAGACATACATGCAGGCAAAACATCCAGATACACAAAGTAAAGTAAATCTGGGCCCAGAAAGATGGCTCAGTGGTTAAGAGCACTTGTTTTTCTTGCAAAGAACAAAGGTTCAATTTCCATCACCCAAGTTCTAGCCTCCAGGGATACTGGGTACATACACAGTACACATACATACATTCATGCAAAACACTCATACACATAAAATAAAAACAACAACAACAAAAAGCTAAAAGCACCGAACACTCTCCTGAAATCTTTAAACTAGGCAGAGATGACCTGTCGGACACTGGATAGAAGCCTGGAGTTCCGTACCGCGCCACATGCCTGCAGAACATCATGCTGAATCAAGGGTTTGGAAAACATGGTCAGATACTAACGTCTTCAACCTGAAAGTGCGGTCCTAGTGGTAGCTGTCCATCAATAGTTGAAAATATGGGGCTGATGAGTTGTTAAGTAATGCTTACCAATAAAGCTTGAGGACCCAAGTTTGGATACCCAGGCCCTAGGTGGAAAGCATGTGGTGTGGTGGCATGTACCTGTAATCTCTAAGAGTGAGGAGGGGACAGGAAGATCCCTCAAGCTTGCGGACCAGCTAGCCTGGTCAGAATGTTGAGCTCCAGGTTGAATGAGACTGACCCTGTCTCAAAAAAGTAAGGTGGAATGTCAGGTTTGGTATCATATGCTTTTAATTCCAGGATTAGGGAGTCAAAGGCAGGGTAATCTTAGTCTTAGGCCAACCTGGACTACACAGTAAAACCCTGTCTTAAAGTATACACATGCATATTCCCACCCTCCACTACATACAACTTATAACCAGAAGTTAAGTTAGGAAGAAACACTACATATATAGTCCATAAGAACGCACAGATGTATGTCAAAGTGCTCACGTAAGCACAGCAAAAGCTGCTCCAACGGGGAAGAGACAACTGTATAGAGGTCCATACGGAGGGTTACAAAATGTCTCTGTGCAACCCTGGCAAGTGACAAAATGACAAGTATTTTCTTTGGCATTATCTCTATGTCTACCAGAAAAGAGCTATCAGGGAGCAACAGAAAGACCAGCTTCCTAAGGAGGGTACTCTGGCACCTTCGCCATAGTTGATAAATCCTAAGGAATAAGGCTCCATCAACAATGGTGGTGAAAACTAGAGACAATACAAAATAAGAGCCCCAATCCAAAAACAAAAAAAAAAAAAAAGTGCCTTTAGGTTTCTGTAGCCCTAGAAAAAAGATCTTAAGACACATAATTAAGCAAAAGGTAGAATAAATATGCCACCTTTTATGTTAAAGAAACAAAATAAATGTCCTCTCTCTTGTATTCATATTCACCCTAGAACAGGTGCTCCTATGTGCAGCTGGGACATATGAAACAATGGGTAGGGGGTAAGAGCTATACACTTTTATTGTTTCTCTTTTTAAATCACATGAATTAATTTTAAAAATGCTTGAGTTAGCTCCATATCACTTGTGTGGACACTGGAAGATTATCAGAATATACTATTAAATGGAAAAACTGTATTCAAGACTGTAGAATATAACCATCATTAATTTTTGTCTAAAAGTGTTTTATTAGAACAGCACGGTATGGTGGTTGCATGGCTTTGAGTCCCAGCACTGGGATGCAGAAGCAGGTGAATCTCTAAAAGATAGAGGTCACCCTAGTCTATATAATAAGCTCCCGGCCAGAGTTAGACTCTGCTTTAAAAAAATAAAACAAAGGTCATAAATGAGTTCCAGGAAAGCCTGTCTCTCTTTCTCTCTCTCATACACACGAAGGTCATACAATACCTAGGAAGGCTGGGAATCTGTTTCAGACTAAAGGAACCAAGACAGGGCAACAGAAAGTAACACATCCTGGTCAGCTCCCAACAACCTCCCAAAAAACTCAATTGCACTAAAACAAGCCAACGGGACAACTGACATAATTTCAATGTGGGCTGATGGCAGCTACACCTTTAACAGTAGTATATCAATCTCATATCTGGGAACCAGTTAAGATGGCAGACTTAAATATACATGAAATATTAAGGATAGGAATGTAGCCTACTCTCAAATGGGTCGAATACACACACACACACACACACACACACACACACACACACAAACACACATACAGTGCAAAAGTGGTAAAAGGTCCTAAAAATTCTTTATTCTTATTTTTCTAAAGTTTTTGTTTTGTTTTGGGAGTGATGGAGTCTTTTTCCTTTGTGTTTTTACTTATTTTTATTGTGGTAGTGGTGCATGCCTTTAATTCTAACACTTGGGAGGCAGAGGCAGGCAGATCTCTGAATACGAGGCCAATCTGTTCTACAGTGTGAGTTCAGGACAGCCAGGGCTACACAAAGAAACCCTGTCTCAAGAAAAATGAAACCCGAAAATTTTACTGATTTTTTTTTTTTTTGGAGTCTCATGTAGTCCAGGCTAATCTTAAACTTACTATGTAGCTGAGGATGAACTTGAACTCGGGGTCCTCCTGTCTCTACTCTCTGAGAGCTAGAATTATAGGCATCACTGCACCCAGTTTCATGCAGTGATGAAGACTGAACCCAGGCCTCTACATACTCAACAAGCATTATCTACTGAGCTGCTTCCCCAGTGCCTCAAAGTTTGAAACAATTTTCCAAGCTAAAAAAAAGAACTTTCTTTTAAAAAGGAGTTATGTGAACAAATAAGCACAGAAGATAAGACCCTGAGGATGTAGCCTCTGGGCAGTCCCTTTCTCTGGGAACTCATGACACAGTACACAAGGCTGCTGTGTGTTCACAATGCTAACTGTACAAAGGGGTGCTACCGAGCACTTACTATGTGCCACCTATTATTCTAAGTGTTTGGAATGGGTTAAAACTCAACACAAAAGAGGTAAGTACAAAGATTCTTATTTGGAGGAGACTAACAGGGAAGTTGTCCAGGGCTATGAGCCTAAGACCAACAACAACTAAGCTCAGCAAGTCTGGCTCCAGAGCCTAAAGCTACCACCCAATCAGTGACTGCTGGTTACTGCTCTCCAGAACTAATGCAGCAGCAAAGGCTTCCTCTAGCTTCTGCTTCCGCTCTGTCAGAGGGCAGTGCATGATAGGAAGTCAGCTCAACTAAGGTCAGTTCAAAAAACAATTTGGAAAATAAGGTGATGCCAACGGGGGCCAAAAGCTAACACAATGCCTTTGAAAGCAGACTGGCTATTTCCCAACACAGGGAAGAAATTCTCAAGTTTGATTAAAAGGTCACTGTGGTAACCAGACAGAGGGAGTTGTGTACACTTGAAGTCCTCAAATCTTCATGGTACCACAGTCAGCTCTGCATAAAGACAAGAAGGGAAAGGATGGCAGAATCTCACACAAATCAGTAATCCCTACTCTGGAGGAGACAATATCAAACCATCAGAGAAAATAACATGGATAGAGTGGCTGGATTAGCATAGACAACAATACAGGTATCCTGAAAAAGTCTACATCAGGCACCTGGCCCTGCCAATTCCCACAGGCTGCCAGCACTCACCGCAAAGCAGCCAATCACATCGTTCTCTGCAAATTTGTCTCCGTAGTTTTCAAAGCGGCTATTGGTAGACTTCTTCCCTGTGCCTCCATAACCATAGGAAAAAGGCTCTTCACCTGAAGGAAGGCACAGGCAGGTTAAATCTCTGATGGACACAACACCTTCACAGCTGCCACAGTCATTGCCCTTACTATTTTGAGACAGTCTCACAGTATAACCTGACTGTCCTGGAACTCACTCTGTAGGCCACAGAAGTCCACCTGCCTCTGCCTCCTGAGTGCTGGGATTAAAGGTGTGTGACACCGTGTCTGGCCACTACCACCATTTTAAAACTAAGACAAAGATAAAATGAGATGACTAATTCTTTTTTTTTTTTCCCCCTCAAATTAAGTACTGCAGAATGTCCCGGCTGGCCTTACATCCTCAATCCTTCCGGATAGCCAGGACTTAGTTTATCTCTGCACCTGGCTCTGACCTAGGATTCTTTTGTTTTGTTTTGTTGAGATTGGGTCTCATGTAGCCCCAGCTTGACTCAAACTTATTATGGAGTCAGGTCTGTCCTCAAACTCTGATCCTTCTGCTTCCACACCCCAAAAGTTGAGATTTCAAGTGTGTGCCACCACTCCTGAACTGATTCTTCTTTTACAGACTTTTAAACATTATTTTTAACCCATGTATATGTGTGTGTGCGCACCTGCCTGCATTTATGTGTACCATGTGGGTCCAGGTGCCTGGAGGTGGTGTTATAGGTGGTTGTGAGCTGCCTGATACAGGGGCTGGGAACCAAACCTAGGTCCTCTGTAAGAGCAACAAGCACTGCAATGCCGCACGCCCCTCCCCCGCCCCCCCCCCCAGGGTTTCTCTGTCCTGGAACTTGCTCTGTAAACCAGGCTAGCCTCGAACTCAAGAGATCAGCCTGCCTCTGCCTCCCAAATGCTGTGATTAAAGGCAGGCTCCATCATCACCAGGCTTACACTCTTCTTTTTTTAAGGATGCAAACGATTTTTTAAAAAAAGATTTTTTTTGGACGGATGGAGGGGGTTTGAGACAGGGTTTCTCTGTGTAGCTCTGGCTGTCCTGGAACTCACTCTGTTGACCAGGCTGGCCTCGAACTCGGAGATTTGCCTGCCTCTGCCTCCCGAGTGCTGGGACTAAAGGTGTGCGCCACCACCACCATCTGACTCAGATTTACTCATTTTTACATGCATGGATGTTTTGCCTACATGTACGTCTATATAAGGGTGCCAGATGGAATTAGGAGTTACAGACAGTGTGAGCCAACATGTGGTGCTAGCAATTGAACCCGGATCCTCTAGAAGAGCAGCCAGTGCTCTTAACTGCTAAGCCATCTCTCCAGTCCCTCTACCTATGATTCGTAAATAAAGAATGCTGCTACATATAAAAATAAAAAATAGCAGTTATTAGTATTATGTATGAATGGGCATGTACAGGGAGGTCAGGTGACAATCTTGCAGAGCCAGTTTTCTTCTTCCATTTTTACATAGGTCTCAAGGACTGAACACAGGTCTTCAGGCTTCTGTACCAAGTACTCTTACTGGTTGAGCCACCTCACCAGCCCTTACAGCCCTTAACTTGATAGATCTTGTTGTGTGTGTGTGTGGTGTTGAGGATTAACCTAACATATCTACTTTTAAGGATTTGTCTAAAGTTGTCAAGTAATTACAAGAACAGGAATTCAAGCAAAAAGATGCAATTAATTTAAATGAGCTACAAAAGGAAACCCGTTAAATAAATACAATAGGGTCGGGATGTAGCTCAGTGGTAAGAGTTTTTGTGAGGCCTTGGGCTCAACTCCCAGCACCCACTACAGAACAAAAAATAAAAAAGTTATAAGATAGAAAATTATGCATTGGCTAAGAAACCATACTTACTTTCAATATTTGGCCCATTATATATTAGAAGAAACTAGACTATATAAACTTCATAGCATGACCCAGTTTGAGTACGTACAAAAACCAAAAGGAACGTCCAGAAAATTGCAGATTGTTACCGAGCCCCAGCACCTTATGAAAATTCAATCGCTCAGCAAGCAGCTCCTGCTTCTCTGCCAGTGAACCTCACTGTCTCAGCTGCTTCTGCTTTTACTCTAGTTTCTACTCTGGACAGAAAGTTCATAAAAACTTAGCAGGCCTAAGAATTTATTTCAGTATGGTGGAAACAGTTCTCTGAATTTACTCTGAAAGAGCCGTTCTGTGACAAGTCCTCGAGTCCGGCAGTGAACACGATCATCAGCCGCACCCGTCTCCAGTCCAGGGTAGACGTTCTCAGTCCAATACTGGGAAGAGCAGTTTAGGAGCCCCGAGAATCCAGGGGCAGGGTGATCACTCTATACTGAGGACTGCCTGGCTGACCTTCTTACCTAGCTGAGTGCTGCAAGAGTCCAAGGACCAACCAATACGGACAACGTGGGGGTCAGGCTCTGTAGATGGAAGGTGCTTCACGGAGATTTCCTCATTGATCTGAGGACAGAACACAAGAAGGCTCAGCATTGTCTCAAAGCTGCTGGATTATCAGGCAAAGTAGGAGGTAAGTGTATCAGGCAATAAACAGTGATGGTGCTTCATGCTTGTAATCTCAGCACTTAGGAGGCAGAGGCAGGACAGCCACAAACTCGAGACCAGCTTCAGTACACAGTGAGGCGTGAGGCCAGCCTGGGCCAATGATATCCTGCCTAGATAAGACAGACAGACAAAAAGAGAACTAAAACAAACAAACAAACAACTTGGTTGCTGGAAGAGGAACTCATGCAGCTCCCAAGAGCCTGTTGTGATGGCAGGGACTCTCTTTTTTTTTTTTTTTTGGCAGGGACTCTTAAGGTGCCACAGAGAATGCTTCCAAACACCCCGCCCTCCTTTTCAATTTTAATACTTGCTGCAGGGGAAATAAACTTCCACTGGACAAAGCACTCGCCTAGCATGAATGAGGCTGTGCGCTGGATCCCTAGCATCATAAAAACAAGACAGTAAGTGCACACACCTTGTAACCATGCACCTCTAGATCATCCCTAGGTCTTAGGTGCCCAAGTATGTACAGTGTGGGTTTGGAAGGACACTGAGTGGAACAATTTTTAATAAAAGCCAGAAAGAAAAAGAACAATAAGGAACCAAGTACATTATGGTCCAATGAAGCCACAAAACCAATTAAAAAGATGAGTATATAAAAACATCCAAGACACAATAGCAAGTAACAGAAGCAAGGAAACAACAGCACACTTTTTGTTTTGTTTTTCGAGACAGGATTTCTCTGTGTAACAGTCCTGGATCTCACTTTGTAGACCAGGCTGCCGATAGCACACTTAACATCCCTGTTGACCCTCTCTCCCTCTAAACTCCCTTTAAAGGGAAGGAATAGGGTGGGAGCACAGGAGCATGTCTACTTTTTAATTCCATACTCTGTACTACCTAATTACATCACAGTGGCTGCCTGGTATCCCTATCTACCAGAACTGGTCTATAGCTTTAGAAAGATACCACATTCCACTGACTTGCAGACATTTTTCATCTCTCTCTGTGAAAGAACAGTTCATCTTACAATCCACAGAAGAAAGCCACGTAGTTTGACAGTATTTCTTTTAACTGGCACATTAAATACCGTGTCAGTCAGTAAACTAAACCTGTCTCGGCTGCACCTCTAGCCTGGGGTATCAGAGTACTTATTCATGGTAACAATGTGAGGATTGACGGAGATAATCCACACAAAGACCCCAGCACTGATACTGTGTGTGAAGGGCTCTACAGATACTATCATAAATAAGTTTGGATATACAAAGAATACACAATTTTTTTCTCCAGTGCTAGGGGTGGAAGTCATTTCCTTGAGCATTATTCCCCGTGCCCAAAAGACTGCTAGTATATGTGATCTTGGGGGAGGCACACAGAAAGGACATGCTAATAACTTTTGCCTTTTAATTCTACAATCTGCAAGTTGCCAACTCTTTTTTTTAAGATGTATTTCTTCATTATGTGTACAGTGGTTCTGCCTGCATGTATGCCTGCACTCCAGAAGAGGGCACCAGATTTCATTATAGATGGTTGTGAGCCACCATGTGATTGCTGGGAATTGAACTCGTGACCTTTGGAAGAACAGCTAGTGCTCTTAACTTCTGAGCCATCTCTCCAGCCCAAGTTGCCAACTCTTGTTCCACAGGAACAAACACTATTGTCATCAACTTGACATAGAACTTTGGTAACGGCCAATGCAGGCAGCTCTCTCTTTGCCCTGCTCTCTCTCTAGCTTCCCTTTAAAGTAGTGGTATCTGAGTCCACTGTCCTTTTTAAAACCACACCCATGGAGATTATGTATGAGTGTACACCATGGTCAAAAGGACAACTTTTGGTTGCTGATCCTCTCCTTCTACCATGTGGGTAAGGGGACTGACTGCAGGTTGTCAGGTGTGGCTGCAAGTGCCCTCACCTGCTGAGCCATCTCCCCGGCCCCAGAACCCATTCTTTCTCTGAGACAACCCATTTGGCCATTTTACAAACAGCACCATTACTGTTTGGCTTTGTATTACCTGATGCAAATCCCACCATAGAAAAGAATGATTGTCTACCTTTTCTGAGATAGTGAGGCTGTCTGTGATAGTTCATCATATTTTTGTTTGCTTGGGCATTGTCTAAGCTCAATCTAGTATCTTGCAGTCACGGCTCTGATGAAGGTGGCTGGTGACAGGCTACTCCAGAGGACAGACCTGCTTTCTGTCTTGTCTATCTTTCCCACTCACCTTCATTTCAAAACATACACGCCCCCTTCTGACCCCATAGCTGGCACGGGCTCCTGACCACAGGTACGCAAAGCCCTCGATCGTCAGCGGATAGCCGCTACTCCGGTCTCGGGCCACTTTGAAGTGCAGGTCGCAGTTATCTGTGGAGGAAAACCCCAGAAAATTGACTGTTGTTTGGGGTTCAAGGATAGGCTTCAGGAAGTCCCTCAGAAATTGTAGTGATTACCTTTGAAGGGAATGTGTCACAGCCTAAGGAGAGTGTCAACAACCTCACAAATTCAAACTGAGATTTTAAGATATTGAGGTTTACTCCCAGCACTATACACATTAACCTCCTCCCAGTGCTGACTGTTTAAGAGCAGATTTCTGTTGCTAGCTGTGGTATGAACATCTGACCTGAACCACACCTGCCATCCAGGTGTAGCACAGGTGGTCACGTCCCATCTCATGCATAGTGCCAACTCTGTAAAAGCCAGTCACAACTTCAGGGAATCCTTTCCTTACCACCTTGCCCCCAAGGTGCTCTCATTTCTTGGCAGGCTGAACACTACTGTCAATACATCAGCATTTAATCATGTGCTGCCCTGTGGACCACTGCTACCCAACACTTTTAAAAATGGTTAGTTGTCTTTGATAGCTTGTGAGAGAAGAGAATGTCTGTGTCTTTATCCCTCACCAAAACACAAAGCCAGCACTCTATAAATATGAGCTACGTAATGAAATACCTGTGTTGATAAAGTACATTGTTCCTAGAGCCGAGTAGGCTGCTGGATATATGTGAAAACAGACTCACTGGCTCTACCATGTATTGACTTCAGTGGCCCAATCCCTCCATAATCATCTCTCAGAGTGTCAGATGCATAGTCAAGGTGAAAGCCACTTAGTGCACTGGAGGACAAAGTGGCATTGGTTTCACTCGGAACGTGAGCAGCTGATGGAAACTGGCAAGTCAGTTATCAAAGAGTTAAGTTTCCCTAGCAGCACTCAGATTCCTGATTAGAGACAAACCCCTTGTGCACACAGGGTGGTAGAGGGTTTTCATACTCCTTTTGGGACCTTATCCCCGGAGTCTCGCTGCACATCCAGAGGTAGGAAGGCCACATTGCTCCTCTTTTTGGAAGCAGGGAGAAGTAGAACAGCTTGCCTAGGACCCATCAGCTACACTTAGGAGTAGGCCTGTCTCCACACTAATGCCCTGGTCTAGAGCTGTGCTGGGGCTCATGGATGGAACAGTGGCTCTGGATGGTGCTAGAAAGGGATGGTGGAGATCCAAAGATGGCTTTGCAGCACAGACTGCAAGAAGGTCGCATCAGATGGGCACTTTCAGGACTCACATGTGTCAATGGCAACGAGAGTGTCATCAAAGTCATCTTCATCCTCTTCAGCAGGAGGCTGAGGAGAACGGCCCCTGTGTTGGAAAGAGGGGTAAGTCATGAAATAGTTGGAGATATGTGAATAAAATTTTTGCTGAGATTTACAAGTGGCTCACAGCTACTTTCTGGATCACCATTTCTTCCCAGGTGCTACCAGATACCTGCCAAGGGCAGTGAGTATTAACTCCCAACGTAAGAAAAGGACAAAGGACTGCTCTGTATAAAGAAGGGCAGCAGAATCAATCATTCAAGGAGCTTTTTCAGATCTTTCTCTCACACCCTAAGATTCTAACCCATACTCTGCACTGTGTGAACTGCTGCCCTCACTGAGTATTGCTGAGGGGAGGCCACAGTACTCAAGCTGGGACAGTAAGGGCAATGAAAGGCAAGGGCCTGGACGTAATTACAATGTACCCATAGATCAGGCTTCTTAAAATCCTGCATCTGAAAGGATATGGTATGACCCACTTTTTCCAGCCTCTCGCTCTCTTTAAAGTGTCCTTAATCACGAACATGTTATCTTTCTATAACATAAAAAAAGGTATTTTGTTAACACACTGGAGTTCTGCTGTACAGGAGCAACAAAGAGGAGAAGGCTGAGCCCAACACTCAGCACACTGCTTGGATTTGCTGACACTCTTCACAGCAGGAGTCCTTCTAGGGAAGCACCATCCAGCCCTGCCAGTCCAGGTTAGTCTCTTTATTTACTTAAAGACAGGGGCTCTCCGCCGGGCGGTGGTGGCACACGCCTTTAATCCCAGCACTTGGGAGGCAGAGGCAGGCGAATCTTTCTGAGTCCAAGGCCAGCCTGGTCTACAGAGCGAGATCCAGGAAAGGCACAAAGCTACACAGAGAAACCCTGTCTCGAAAAAAAAAAAAAAAAAAAAGACAGGGGCTCTCAACCTAGCCCTGGCAGGCTTGGAACTCACAGAGATCCACCTGCCTCACGAATGCTGGGATTAAAGTTATCGCGCCACTATGCCAGGCTCATGGCATCTTAAGTCTACCCTAGCAAGCTTTCCCTGACAGCTCCAAATTAGAGCTAATGTCCCGCTTCTGCTCTTCATCAGCTAGTAGCTCTGGTCTAATCCATTCGATGTCGGTTCCTTGTCCTAATTTCAATTACAGTTCAGGAGATCCATGCCAGTTCTTTTCTTCGGCCATGATAGGGGTGGAACCCAGAGCTTAACATATGCTAGGCAAGAGTCCTACTACTGAATTACATCAGCACCTGCCCCAGCTTCCCTGCCCTCCCACCTTTCTTAAATAAGCTAGTTAGAGGTGGACTTCTCCAAAAAGGAAATCAAATATGTCAGGTGACTAAACTAGACAAGCAATCTAGTTTAGTCTCCTAGACTCCATGACTAGAAAAGGCTTCACACAGGAGCCAAGAGGGTAGCAGGGAGGGGTAGGACAGGACCTGGAGGGAAAGGGAGGGGAGGGCTTGTTCCAAAGGAAAATGGCCAGAGGAAAGATCACACCTTCTTGTGAGCTCCCAAAACTCACATCTTTGGCTGCTCACCCTGAGTCTGTGGTTTACTTGTAACAGTCTACCTCCAACCCAATATTAGAAAAGCAGAAGGCAGCCGGCAGTGGTGGCACACGCCTTTAATCCCAGCCCTCGGGAGGCAGAGCCAGGCGGATCTCTGTGAGTTCGAGGCCAGCTTGGTCTACAGAGCGAGATCCAAGACATACACCAAAACGACACAGAGAAACCCTATCTCGGAGAAAAAGAGAAAAAAAAGGAAAGCAGCAGAAGGCAAGTCCACTGTCCAAAATGTTTCTATAGCCTCAGTATCTAGTCCCAGGGAGGGATCTCATGAATGCTGACTGGATGAGGGGTGGGCAGGAGGAGGGTTGTGCTGGGGTCACACAATAAGGTCAGGAAATAGCTTTCAAATTAAGGGATACAGAGTGACCAATAAGAACCAGACACTAGCCAGGAATGGAGGCTGAGGCAAGAGAATCTTTGTGAGTCTGAGGCTAGCCTGGTTGACAGTAAGTTTCAGGCCAGTCAGAATTTACATAGTGAGAACTTGTCTATTAAAAAAAAGGAAAAAGATAAAGAAGAAAAAAAAAAAGGACACTGTGTAGCTGCAGAAGCAGTAAGGGGAAGGGCTGAAAAGACATCTAGGTAAAACTCTAAGGTGTCAAAAAATAAAAAATAAAAAAAAATAAAAAAAAATAAAAACTCTAAGGTGTCTGGAATTTGCTCTGCAGGTAATAAGCAGGGTAGAGCGGGAGGAAGGATCAAAGCGTAGGAAGTTCAATCTGCCAGCCAGCAAAGGAAGGAATACCAGGGAGAGAGAGCTCTGCTCAGTCCCACTCAGTGAGTGAACCAATGACAAGAGTGGCTGTTGTCTCATGTACCCACCTCCGGTCCTCCCGGTGCTCAAAGTACCCACGGCCCCGATTCTCTTCAAAAGGCCTCTTTCGACTCTGGAACTGTTGTCTGTCTGGCTTGAGCTGTGAGGCTTCAGGGGGGAGGAAGCTAGGTGGTGCTTCCTGCTTCATTTCTGTCTTCAGTTCCACTGTCAGGATGAATCAGGACGGTCAAGACAGTTGGAAAACCCTCCGGTTACTACGTCTCCAATCCCTTTTACCCAAGATGATGCTGGCAGGCTTGTGACTACAATGAAGGGCTGTGCTCCAGAGACCTACTGAGTGAGCCAAGGAGGCCAGGATGATGTAAGGCTGGATGGGTGACAGTATACTAGCCAGGTAACACTCAGGCCTTCAACACTAAAAAGGACAAGATCCCTCAGATGACCCAAAGGTAGAACAATGGTTTTTGGCTAATGTTCTGAAGGTTCATAAATGCTGACTCAAAAGTTACTACCTTGGCTTACACCAAGAGGGAGTGAGACCTAAGAGCCTGCGAAGATCCTGTAAACTCTGAGAAGCAAGAGTTAAAGTGTCTCTTCCCAGAGAATTTGTGTGCCTCATTCTTACAGAGCTTCTTTCTGACAAAGCCAAGGCAGAAGGTGGACTCAGCAGAGTACTATGGATCTACAGCAAACTCTACTGGCTTCAGTCACTTTCTACAAAGCCCAACCAACTGAGTGGGAGGGTCAGCCATTCAGCTCTTCTTGAAGCCTCATTAAATCACACCAAGACGTCAAGGTGGGATGATATTTGGAAAGTCCCAGACAGATCCCATGAATTGATAGCTAACAAAGAGCAAGCTATGGATTCATAGGGCCTTACTTTTGAGAGGGTGCTGAAGGGGCACCACCTACCTACTGCTGATGTTCATCCCAGCACTCTGCTCAAGTCACTCCCTAGCTTTGGCACATAGACTCAATCTCCTCGTCAATGTTCCTGGTTCTAAAGGGCAGAGACTAGGTTCCATTTTTTTGATGGCTGCCTCCATGACTTAAGCATAAACTAGACTCAGAGGCCACTGGTGGTTGTAAAACCAGCTCCTTGGGCCAAATGACCCCACAAGTCCCACAGAGCCTGTGGTGGTTTGAATAGGAATGGCCCCCAGAGTCATGCGTTTGAATGCTTAACCCATAAGGAGTGGCACTATTAGGGGGTTGGGCCTCGTTGGAGGAAGTGTGTGTGTCACTGTGGGGGCAGGTTCTGAGGTCCCAGATGCTCAAGCTCAGGCTCAGTTCTTTTCCCGAGGCCTGCCTATCTGGATGTAGAACTCGCAGCTCCTTCTCCAGCACCATGCCTGCGTGCAAACAGCCATGTCCCACCATGACAATGGACTAAACCACTTAACTGTAAGCCAGCCCAATTAAACGTGTCCCCTTCTAAGAGTTGCTGTGGTCACTGTGTCTCTTCACAGCAATAGAAGCCCTGAGACACAGCCTGACACAAATCTATAGTTTAACCTACATTCTTTAGTGTCCCTAGTCACTCCTACTCTCACCCTACACAAGTACCCACCAGGGGCTTTTACTTTGTGGATGAGGCAGAATGGAATTTGATAGGATCACTAGATTCACTAGAAAAGGCACTGGAGCTAGCTATGGTGATTCCTACACAGTCAGACTTTCATGGGAGAAATACAACTCATGTACCAAGAACATTGGTCTGAGCTGGTTTCTTGGGTTTTAGCTTTGCCATCAGACCAGTCACCTCCTCTCATAAACGGGGGAGAAGCTAGGTGGATCCTATCTGTCTCCCTGCTTATTATGGAAAACAATTATTATTGTTTACATATTATTACATATTATTGCAGACAATAATATAGTACATGTTTTAGAAGTGCAGAGTTTAAATACACAATATGAAGTTATTTCAATCTAGGACTTCTCAGAGCCTTTAATGAACATAATAAATCTCCATGTGGCAATACAACTATGCTGCATTTTTCTATATAGCTGTCTGGCTAAGGAACCCCTTTCCAATGAGTAGTCTCCTGGAGCGGTGTTCTTCAGAACACAGCGAGCACCACAGTGGATTCAGAAAGCTGTTTCTGGCTCCCACATTACATGACTCTAAGGCTCAGGCAGCAGCCCCCATGTCTAAACCCTCTAGGGCACTAACACCTGAAAAGATACCAGGAAGCCAGACTTGAGTTATTTTCTTCAAAACTAAACAGAACTGGGAGAGAAATGGAGGCAGAAGGACCAGGAGTACAAAGCCAGTCCCAACTCCTTTTGCAGTTTAAGGTAGCTTGAACAACCTAGTAAGGATGTTATCCCAAAAATAAACCAAAACAAGAACAAAACCCTCAACTCCAAACAGAACAAAACCAAAATCCCAACCCAAATAAAACCTTGCCAGAAGGACAAAGGCCAGAAGAGAAAGATACAAGGTCTTACTTGGATTGTTTCCTTCAAGAAAGAAAGTGTGGGAGCCTTCCTTCCTACCTGGGCGATAGGCCTGCTGCTGTGGCTCCATGTCTAATGGTCTCCTGTCATAGCCTGACTCGTTTTCTTGCTTGATGACCGGCGTCTCATAGAATTGGTTCTGCCTGGTAATATTGTCCATGACATCTTAAGGTTTAAAAAAAAAAAAAATCAGTTAGATGAATACATTTGAAAGGAGTCTTGTAACTAACACATCATCCTTATTGGTGTGAATCAGACTGTCAGAAGGCAAAGAATAACACCTTTAGATGGAAATCTATTTAGGCAAGGGGTGTTTCCAGATGCCTATGGGTACGTACTCTGTGTCTCAAAAGTCTACAAACAGATCTGCAACTGTGCTCCATAGAAACTGAATACATTAAACCAACTGAGGAAGAAGTTCGTCCATTAAGTAGCCTCAAGGGTGGGAGCCACTTGAAGATGTACCAGGCACTTCACTGAGCAGCTAATACTGATCTCTACTTTAAGGTGTATTGCTCAGAGTTTACTTCAGGGCCCAGTCTTCAAAACTTAGAGCACAAACCAACCCTCTCACTAGTCCCATCCATCTGTGATTTGAACATTCTTGACTGCCCCTGTCTTTTGCTGTACATGTATCTCCAGAACAGTCAACACAATGTACAAACCTCTGGAATCGTGGTAATAGCCTCCAGGCTCACTAGGAATAGGCCACCAAATAGGTGGAATTAGAAGTGGTTAGGAAATGTGTTCTGTCGGTCCAGGAGGTGAGGAAAAGGGGTAAGAATAGCAATAGTAACTACTTATGAAATGTATGCCGTACATCAGACCCTGAGATACTGGTGAGTATGAACTTGCCCCACTGAAGCATCCAGTTTAGGGAGACAGACACACATTAACAGACATTTATAGTACAAAATTATGTATCGACTGTCTATGAAGCACCAAGAGCTGAGAACGGGATCCAGGAAGGAACAGATGAGCCTCAACTCAAAGGCTCCAGTCAAAAGCTCAGTGATGAGGATAGAGAACATTCCTGGGGAAGGACACCATCTCCTGTGAGAAGCTTAGAAATAGAACTACAACAGAAACAAAGTAAGAGAGAACTTGATGAGCTTCGGATGGGCAGCACGCAGCTCCCTGTCCCTGGGGTAAGTGTGCTGATGGGTGCCTCCAGAGCCCTGCTAGAAGCTGTGCCAGGAGCAGCGAGGCAGAACCACAGGGAAGGATAGACTATTCTGCCACTTGTTAACTGATTGGACTCTTTCTCAGAGGACAAATACATCTGGGCACAAACTAGGTGCAGCCCAAAGGGAGGAAAGCCTGAAGTGTCTGTTTACCAAGGATGAAGAAAGTGCTGGAGAGGGACCTGAAGGGGGCTTAGAGCATTTTGTCGTAGATATGTTGGGGGGGGGGGGCACATGACATGACAGGGAACAGAATATCTCCTTAATTGGAACACAAGGTCTCCTCAAACCATTCTGCTTCCTCCAGAGCCTCAGGACAGTGTTTTCCCCAGAAAGCCCATGTTGTCTCTCCTAGTAGACTGGCTAGGGAAGATATGATTCTGGGATCCTTTTCTACTGTCTACATTCCCATAACAACAGGCAACCCTGGTGTGAAGTCCCTCAGACATAAGATCTCACTACTGACAACTCTGGGAGGCCACCCCCCCCCCCAGCTGAGGACTGAACCCAGGGCCTTGTGCTTACAAGGCAAATGCTCTACCACTGAGCTAAATCCCCAACCCCTGGGAGGACACTTTTATCATTCCCATTTTACAAGGAGACCAGGCTCAGAGGGTAAATGATTTGCTTAACTCCAAAAAAAAAAAAAAAAAACAAAAAAAAACAAAAAAAAACAAAAAAAAAAACCCTGCCTGAGTCTACAGTTTGTGCTCCGAAGCATCATCAACTCACTTTCCCAAAACCCTTCTGGAAGAAGCAAGGTTAGTTAAGGCTGCACCCTTGCTGCTCCTTCCTAAGTCGTTCTTGCCAGGGTTCTTCAGCTCTAGACACAGTCACAGTGGCCACTCCTCCCTTCTTCCTGCACATGTAGACCCAGGGTGGTCCCTCCACAGGTTCCCACCTCTCATGAACAAGTGAGTACTGGATACCAATCCCAAGACTGCTTGAAGGCCTCGTTTTTCTCTCTCATGTTTAGTCCCAAGTCTCACAGTGATTTCTTCTCAGAGAAACACTCTAAGCCTTGGATGCCTTGGTGTCTAATTCCAGGTTCCCTCTCATACCAGGGTCTCCTTTACTCACAGGATGGCAGTTCCACTCTAATCCCAACTCTTAGAGACACACTTCCTGGATGATCAAGTTCCCCCATGTCCCCTGAGCACACAAGTCACTGTTTCTGGGGACTCAGGAGCACTCTCTTGTGAAGGAATACTCCCTCAGCTCCAATATGAGGCCTCCAGCCAAATCAACAGGTTTCCTTTCTTCTTCAAATCCTCCATGCTTCCCTCCCCCACATTTGCTAGCTGCAAACTCCCTATGGGACACAAAAGTTCTCTGCCCACCACACAACACAGTTCATCCACTTGCTACCAACTTATTCTCCCCAACTCCAGTTATCCCTGTTTTGAAAACTACCCAGAGCTAACAATGCAGGGCCATTCAGCAGGAGCCACGGGGTGTTGTCTTAAGAGCATCCCCAATTCTAGACCCCCTAGCTCTTTTGTCCATTAAAACATACTGTCTTTCCTTGCCACCAAAGCTCTTGTGCCTCCTCTAGAAGCCAACTAGATAACCCAGATCTCCCAGTACCAAATATCCGAGTTGTGCCTGTCCTCAAGGTTGGACCTGTAACTGAAATGCAGGAGTTGGGTTGTGGGGGGAGGAGGGGAACACGGGACGACCCAATCTTTTGCTGGCTTTTCATTATTACCTGAAAGCTCACCTGTCAAGCATCGAAGCGCTTGGCCCATCTCCCCAGCCTCGGACACCAGCAGCTCTACAGCACCATTCCACCCCCCAGCACTAAGCAGATCTCCCGTATCTCATCCGACCGCAAAATCGGAGATCCCCTATCCTCATAATTCTCCCAGTCCTGCACCGTTGGCTATTCTTCCCCCTACCTGGAAATCCGGCTTTTGAGACCCAGCCCAAACGGTGGACTGGCACGGCCACCCAAGATGTCAACTCAAAGCCCAGCTAGAATCACCATTTTCCAAGACCCTCGGCGAGATACCCCTTCTTCCCCTTAAAGCTTCTAGTTCTTCCGACTCTCCTGCTCCAACAAAATAAAAAATTAAAAAAAAAAAGTTTCCGGTCTCCCAATCTCAGGATGTGGAGTCCTCCCCACTCGCTCGCTCGTACCCTAGTCGCCTTAGAAAAGAAAAAAGAAAAAAAAAAAATCCACCCCCACCCCCAGGGTTTTCCCTGCACTGAAGGCCTGGATCCGCCCTCGGGCTGCCCCGAGGCCCTGTCCGCAGATCCTTTACAGCGGCAGGTGGCGGGATCCCCGGCTCCTCAGACCATCTCCTGGATCTCTGGAGTTGACTTCCCGCGTCCCACAGCCCGTCCTCGGCCCGGACTCCAAGCTCCCCGATCCCCCGCCCCGCGCACTCTCACAATGTCCGTCCGGCCCCGAGTAGCCGCCGGGCTCCGGGTGCGGCTGCAGCCCGGGCGGCGGTGGCTGCGCGGTCCCCTCCAGCTCGGAGCCCCCCTCGGTCTCGACCTCCTCGTTGTTGTGCTCAGGTAACCCTGGTTCGTCTTCAGTCTCGAGCTCCCGCTCTTCTTCGGGCTCCTCGGCCTCCAACGCAGCCAGCAGCCGCTCTGCAAGCTCGGCCTTGAGGCCGCGAGTGTCCAGGCCGCGGCGCTGCAGCTCCTCGCGAAGTTCGTTCACCTTCAGACGGCGCACATCCATGGCCCGGGCCCCCGGGGCGGCCCCCGAGCCTGGCCCGGCCTCCCAGGGCTCTGTCCCCCCTAAACCTTGCCTGTCAGGAGGCGAAGGGGGAAAGGGGGGGGCCACTCCAATGGCGGCGGCGGCTCAAAATGGCCGCCGCCGCCGCCTCCTCCCCCTTGCCCGTTCCCGTACGCTGTAACACGGGTGTCAATTGGTCAGCGCGTAGGGCAACGGGCGCAGGCCCGGAGACTAAGCCAATCACAGTGTGGCTTTCAAAAGAACGGCAATAAGAGGGTTCAGGAGCTGCCGAAGAGGAAGCGTTAGCCTACGTCGAAGTCGCGGCCAAAGTGGAGGGCGGGAAAAGGCAAGAGGCGGAGCAAGCACTGATTGGGTGACGTCCGCGCGCCAGCCGCGGTACGGTCGAATGCAGGAAAGGGGGTGAGGATTTGGAGCAATTAGCAATGAGATCTCAGAATGATCTCCCAGTCTCTCCGAGCCGTCTTTCGCTCAGACTCTTTGTAAAACACATTCTGACTGGTCTAGATCTCCCGCCCCTCGCGGAGTCCAAGCGGGTAAAATCACTACAACCAATCAAATGTGGTGAGAAGAGGCCAGCCAACCCTTGTCTTTCCTGTTGCCTTTCGGAAGCCGGAAGGAGATTCATTCACCGAGAGCCCGCCCCTTGCCGTTAGGGCGGTTTCAAAACAACCTGCCGGCCAATCGCAGTTACTCTTACATTTCCCCACAGCCATAGCCTGAGCGCTTTAGGAAAAGCTAACTAGATTGGTCATTCTTGAGAGGCTTGCCTAGCAAAGTTCGCGGTACAGGAATGTTTAACACAGAACGGAGATTAAGAGAATATGTTACTCGTCGTCTGTTACAAACCCAGGTGCTTTTATGAGAAATTAAAAAAAAAAAATTGGTTCTGGAGAGCGCTGAGGGGTTCAGAGCGAGGATTAGGCTAACAACGGGAGAAAAGTGCGGTAAATCGCGCCCCTCCCTTTGGTAGTACATCTCTCAAGGCGCTTTCTCTATGGTTGCAAGGACAGGCCTCTCTACACGCGATCATAGAGCCTTCCCGCTCTGGACACAGGAGCAGAAGTTTGCGGCTCTCCATCTCGAATCCTCTAACTGTTCATTCAGTCTTGCTGTCTGATGTCTATACTAACCACTTCGAACATGAGGATCCGTAATTATGCCTCGTGTTAATCCGTACACCTGTCGCCCCTAGCTCAGAAGACAAAAATTTAGTGAAATGACACCATCGAAACGCACAATGCAAAACGTCCACTATCAACCAATCCCTAGCCTTACGCTCAACAGAAGCCACACTCTCCGCTTAGATAAAGGCAAGCATCGTGCAATAAACGAATAGGCGTAACAGGCCGAGAGCATCATTTCAGGTTAAGACATCAAACGGCAGTGTAGGTGTGGCACAAGCAGAAGCATCGCACGACAAAGCTCCACTGGGACAGTTCACGCTACAAACTTACACCACAGCAACCTAGACACACAACACCCACTCAGCAGCGGGACAGACACTCACGTGGGCCCGGAGGTTCCAGTCCAGACACCCCGCCCCTTGCCCACGTCCGACTTCCTCTCTCCTCCCAGCTCCCACAACGATTTGTTTAAAAAAAAAAAAAAAAAAAACTTTATGGCCCGGATTGAACTGTACCCAGTTTTCGGCAGCCACCACTGGGGGGCGACCGGGCGCCGCCTATGGTTTTTATGTCTGCAGCCCGACACACCCAGGAACAACTGAAGACCCAGTGATTGGCCTTGGCTAGCGCGGAGTTCTTTTGTGCATCCATGCATCAAAGTGTTCTGGTCCAATCCTTGTCAATCTGAATGTTTGACTGTGTGAGAATCTTTTGTGCTAGTACTCCATAGGTCTGGGCATGTTTGTTCTTTATTGAGACAGGGTCTCATGTAGCCCAGGCTGACCTGGATCTATGTAACTAGGGATGAGCTTGAACTCTTGAGCTTCCTGCTTACACCTCTCAAGTGCTGGGAATACAGTCACACATCTGATTCTCAAGTGTGCCTAATGCTGTTCTGTGTCTCAGTTACTAAAGGTTTTTCCTATTGCTGGTGAGTACCAGCCTATTGATGTTCGCAGATTTGCCAGTGTGAGTTAATGTGTTTCTGTTACTGTGTCTTCGTATTCGTGGCTATGTCTTCATATTCGTGGCTAGGTGTACCTGTGCAAATTTAGTAATTCACATGTCTGTTACTTTGGAGCATGTGTGTAAGACCCTGTGGGGACCTCAATCTCTCTCTGTCTCCATATATACTTACATATGTGTGTATTCATATGTGTATATTGTGTGTGTGTGTGTGTGTATACACACATTCCTCAGGGCTTTCTGAGAGTCTACCTTTCCTCAGTTGTATCTATTTGTCTATGTGCATGGTTAATGTTTACCATCACTAATGAAGAAAACATTCCCAGGTCTATTAAACCCTTATTACTTTTTTTCTTATTGAGGTAGGGTCTCTCTGTAAGCCATGATGGCCTACAACTAATTCTCCATCCTTTTGCCTCTCAGGTGTTAGGATTATAGGCCTGAGCTTCTACACACAGCAGCCCTTCATTTTACAGTGGGGAAATGGAATCTCCAGGGAGAGGGGCCATATCGCAGCAGCTGAATGGACACAGGAGACAGAACAGTGATTGACAAAAGTTTTATGTGATTTGAGCCTCTCTGGAGGCACCAGAGTCCACACTTCACACAGGGATAAGGGACTGGCTCAAGGGGGCAACATGGCCCATAAGGAGGGGAGACGGTCCATCCCTTGGAGGAAAGGCATTCCCAATGCATTGCACAGGCTTAAGGTGGGGTGCACCCCACATGAGGAGAAGAGGAAGCGTAAGTGACTAAGGAGGGAAAGGCTTACAGAAGAATGCTACAAGGTTCCAACCTTGGAATCGTACCTAATATTCTAGACCTGTGGACCTTTCAAATCTCAGAACATTGGATTCCTAAATTACAGTGCTTAGAGCTTTAATATTTTTAGAAACATGTATTCTCGGGTCTTTAATTAAGTGCTAGAAAGCAGCACAGAACTTAGAGGTGTCCAGCATTAGAAATGGTTAGAACTTTGGTGTCTAGTTAGTCACAATTAACTGTGAGCCTCTTAGGACCCCGAGTCTTGGACCCACAGTATCTTACAGTGCCTGAGATCAAGAGCAGGCCAACATTAGAATTTAATAATCTGTAATCTTGGGGCATATGATGTAGAATCTTAGAGAATCTAGAACCTCAGACCAAATTTTAGATTATCATCACATCATAGCTTAGAAACTCAGTCTGGAGACTCTTAAAGCTTTTGAATTTCAAATTCTAGAACCTTATTCCCTTGAGATGCAGGGTTTTATATAAAAGAACTTATGATTGTAACGCCTCAGAGGCTGTAAATGACCATCACTGGAATCTTAGAAATTGAGAAAATAAATGTTTGAAACATTATGATCTGGAGTATTGCAACATGAAGAGCTGTTAAATCTGAGAACAGTATGCCTTAGAACCTTCATGCCTAGAACCTGTAGAATTTTAAAATCTAGAAGCTTCCACTCATAGGACCCTGGGCTCCAGAAAAATAAAGTCTAGAATCACAAGGCCTTAGATCCTGGAATCTCGGAGCTGTGCAACCGAAAACCATAAGGGCATCACCAAGAATTTTAGAACCAGAAAAATCTAGAGCCACAGAATCTCAGAGCCTTTGAACAGTGGGCCATGTCTACAACAATAGCTCTTGAGACTTAGAAACCAGGGTCTCGGTTCCTTAGATCCAAGGACTCATATCATCTTTGAGATCTAGAACCTTGAAATCTAGACTCAAACCATAGAATACAGAATGTTGGGATGTCAGATCTGAGAAGATCCTTCGAGACTGCAGCCCAACCCTTCCTTTTATGCATAGGATGTTTATGGCTCAGAAAGAAGGACACGTCTTTCTGTCTGTGCTGAATTTGAGAAGGGAGGAAAGATCATGCTGCAGTTGGGGAGAAGGTCTGGAGTGGCAAAGTGGGGGTGAGGTTCCCCCCAGTGGCAGTGCCTAGCTTGGATCCTGAGAGGGCATCCCAGGTGGAAGACTGTCTCAGGCTCCGTCCTCCTGCCCTGGGGGTGCTGGGCAGCCTCTGTCCGTGGACAGACTGGGTCCAGGAACTGTAGAAGGACAAAGGACGTAGCGTCCAGCAGCGTGGACTTCAGCTGCAGTGAGACAGCTGCAGGAATCCTTCGGATCAGGGTGGGTTGGAGGATCAGCTCCTCCAGCAGCACCACGGGGTTCAAGGTGGCTTGTGCCCTCATCCATGTTGACATAGAGGATTTCATCAGGCTCCTGAGCAGGGGGCAGAGCCTTCAATGTGTTCTCCAGGTCTTCCCGAAGCTCTGTAAAACTTGGCCGGTCCCGTGGGTTTAGCTCCCAGCACCGAGACATCAGGGCATACCTAAAGAGGTAAAGTAAAGGGTGGCTGGCTAAGCAGGGGCTTAGAAGGGGAGCATCCGAGGAGTTCAGGGGAGGCTTTAGGGGACTACAGAGAACCTCAGCAACTTAGAGCAAGATATAGGGATTTGAAAATTTCCAAGTTTCTGAGGTGGGCTGGGAAAGATCTTAGGAAACCTCTCTGGGTCTCAGGTGGTTTTTAGTGAGGGTTTGAGGGCAAAGTGTCCCAGTGTGACCACCCAGAACAGACTCTCATATCAAGGCCTGGCTCTGCCATTTACCAAGCACATTGTGGGTAGAGGAAACCTATGGGAGTCTAGGATGAATTAGAAGTCTTCTAGAGTGATTTGCATATGTCCTCAAGTTCTTATATGACACTCCACCACTCAAAAGGTCAAGGCTAAGGCCCCTCCCCTTGAGTGTACGGATTTGCTTTTGGCTCAGCAGAAGGGATGGCACACATGTGACTTTTAACACTAAGTCATAAAAGGCATTTCGGCTACCCCTTGCACATTCTCTTGGATCGTCATTTGAGGAAGCTCGAGTGGCCTAATGAAGGTCCCCACAGTAAGGAACAGGCTTCTTGCCTCAGCCATGTGAGCGTGACATCTTGAAAATGGTTGTCCAGCCTCTGGTCTTCACATGCAGCCTCCGCTACCACTTTGATAACCTTGTTACAGACCTGTAGAACCACCCTCCTAAGCTGCTCAGACTCTGATCTTCAGAAACCATGAAATAAATGTTTACTGGATTTAAAGTATTAGATTCTAGAGTGCAGTACCTCATGCAGCAGCAAATGATATGCCCTCCCTGCAGACTTCAATTTTCTCGTCTGCAAAACGGGGATAACAATGATGCCTGTCTACTCCCTTTGACTGTGGAAGGGATCCAGTGAGTCAATACAAGCAAAGCACTTGTATCATTGCCTTCCAATAAGTTCTGTAAAAGATTAGCTATTAATCTCATCCTCTTCAGCTCTAGGAGTGCCCAGTCTGAATCCCAGGCTATCTCCTCCTGACCCAAGCGACATCCTCTCTTTAACCTCAAAGCACTAGCTAAATGTTACACCCTTCTCTGCACACTGAGATGCCTCAAAGATTGATAACCATATCCTGAAGGTTTCTGCTAGCCGCTTAGAGATCTGAGAGTCTGGAGAGGGTCAATTAAACAGAATGGAGAGTTTTGCAAAGGGCACATGGGAGGTGAGGGACCATAGGAGGTTGGTGTCTCAGGGCCAGGATTGCCCAGGAAGGTTGTATGCAGTTGTTTTAAGAATACCTGGCTGCGGGCGGTGGTGGCACACACCTTTAATCGGAACACGCCTAAACTCGGGAGGCAGAGGCAGGCGGATCTCTGTGAGTTTGAGGCCAGCCTGGTCTACGGAGCGAGATCCAGGAAAGGCGCAAAGCTATACAGAGAAACCCTGTCTTGAAAAACAAAAAAAAAAAACAAAACAAAACAAAAAAAGAATACCTGGCTGAAAGCCAGGTGGTGGTGGCACACACCTTTAATCCCAGCACTCAGGAGGCAGAGGCAAGTGAATCTCTGTGAGTTTGAGGCCAGCCTGGTATACAGAGTTGAGTTCCCCAGGACAGCCAGGGCTACACAGAGAAACCCTGTCTCGAAAAACAAAAACAAAAAGAATACCTGATTGAGGTGGGAAGAGGGTTGACCAGCCTGCATTCCACACAACAGACAGAGCTGGAAAAGATACCTTGCACCCCTACTGGCTGACTAGGAGTGGCACAGCTAAGAGCATTCATGAGAGGCAAATGGGTTTCTCAATATTCTGAGGGATTGGGATTCCATGCACATTTAGCCAGTCCTGGAGATGTTGGGTGCTCTGTGTGGGTAACTGAGGGTTGGAGTAAATTCTGAAGTGGGATTGGGGAGTCCTAAAGATCCTCACAGGCCATCCAGGCAGTCCACAGGCTGTTTCAGGCGATTTCCCTGGCGTAGGTAGTCGTAAATCTCACTGTTCTCCACTCCTGGATAGGGAGTTTGGCCTCGGGTGGCGATCTCCCACATTGTCACGCCGAAAGACCACTGTCAAGAGTAGGGGAAGGCAGTGAAAGGGTCTCTCCTACACAAAGACACCTCCAACACATAAGTTCAGGCACACACTCAACACTTACAAGGGCATTTGTTGACAGCGGTATATATGTATCACAGGTATGCACAGAAAGATTTTGGCACAGGTACACACACACACACACACACACACACACGACTGACTTCAGAGGATGTAGAGATATGCACACCCATGCACACATTTACATGATGTCACCCTTCATGCCCACATTGCACACACTGTATGGCATACTTGATTACCACTGCTTCCTAACCTAAACTGCCCACCCTGCCACTATTCTAGCCATGTACATATACTATTCATACATTCCCCAAACATGTCCAGGTCCCGCAGACAGATTCCTGTGCAAGGAAGCCCACAGGTCCCTGTGAGCTCTGCAGCTTCTCAGGTCTCGTCACTTACCCCACACACTGCATGATTACCCACTCCTGGCTGGGGCACACCTACCACATCACTCTTGCTGGTGTAGACTCGATCCGCCAGACTCTCGATGGCAATCCACTTGACTGGCATCTTGGCAATGCGCCCTTGGCGGTAGTAGTCCCCATTGTAGATCTTCTTGGAGAGTCCAAAGTCTGCCACACACACGGACATGTTCTCATTCAGCCTGCTCAGATTGAGAAAAAGCAATAACGTCAGAACATGGGTCAGCTCTACCAGGAAGCCTGCTGGGCCTCAGATATGCCTCCACCTCCTGCCTGATCCCATGGTCCTGGTGTGTGTGTGGGGTATGACTCCTAAACTCTCACCCCAGTCCCATAGGGAAGTGCTTTACTTCTTCCTGCTAGACTGAGTCTGGACAAAAGGGCTTCTAGAGGCTTCTTCGGTTTTAGCTTTCTATCAGAGTCTCGAGATCCTTTTCAAACTCCTGAGTCCTTGGTTCTTTTTTTTTTGGTTTTTCGAGACAGGGTTTCTCTGTGTAGCTTTGCGCCTTTCCTGGGACTCACTTGGTAGCCCAGGCTGGCCTCGAACTCACAGAGATCCGCCTGGCTCTGCCTCCCCAGTGCTGGGATTAAAGGCGTGTGCCACCACCGCCCGGCTCTTTTTTTTTTTTTAATTAAAAAAATTTATTATTTCAATTATGTGTATGTGAATGCCTGCGTGTAGGTTTGTGCATATGAGTACAGGTGTCCGGAGGCCAGAAGTGTAGGATCTCCTTGGAGCTGGAGTCACAGTTGTAAACCGATGATGTGGGTACTGGGAAGTGAACTTGGGTCTTATATGGAAGAGCAGTAAGCACTCTTAGACCCTGAGCCATTTCTCCAGTACACCCCCTTTTATTTAGTACTCTTGATGTATACAAAATACACAGAAATGTGCACATCATTAGTGGTGGTCTCACATACCTGTAATATCAGCAATTGAAAGGCTGAGGCAGGAGGATTATGTGTTCAAGGTCAGTGTGGTCTACATCATGAGTTCCAGGCAATCCTGAGTAGTATAGTTGTATAGTCTCAACACGCACACACACACACACACACACACACACACACACACACACACAAAACAAAACAAAAAAAAAAACACAACAAGCCAAGAATGATGATGTATATCTCTAATCTCAGCACTTGGGAGGTAGAGGAAGAAGGATTCATTCAAAGTCACCTTTGGCTGCATAGTAAGTTCAAGGCCAACCTGAGTTGTATGAGACCCTGTTTCAAGAAAACAAACTATGGAGGCTGCAGAGATGGCTCAGCAGTTAAGAGCACTTGTTACTCTTGAAGAGGACCTGGGTTTGATTCCCAGCATCCAGTGGTGGCTCACAACCATCCATAACTCATCCATACACATAAAATAAGTAAATTAAAAAAAAAAAAAGCAATGAGCCTGGAGAGATATCTCAACAGTTAAGAGCACAGAGCATGCGTTTTAACTGAGGACCCAGGTTTGATTCCCAGCACCCATGTAGCAGCTCATAGCACTCTTTAACTCTCGTGTCCTCTTCTGGTCTGTTTGGGCACTGGTCACAGGTAGTGTACACACATGTAGTCAAAATACCTAAACTTATAAAATACAAATAAATAAATCTTTTTAAAAAGCCAAATAAAACCAAACAAAGGTGGACAAAACAAACAAAAAAAACCAAAAAAAAAAAAAAAACCAAACAAAAAACACTGACCCCAAAAAAACCAACAAAGAAACAAAGCAAAAACCTCACATGGTGTGTATCAGGATGGGCACAAATGATAACTAAACACATCCATATATCCAGCATCTACATTAAAAAAAAAAAAAGTCCAAGACTTTCATGCCAGTGAATACCATCCAGCAAACACCACCTTTTAAATAGAGGACGTCGTATCAGCCAACTGGCCTTGACTTGAACAAAAGAATATGTCATTAATTAATTAATTTTGTTTCGTTTTTTTAAGACAGGGTTTCTCTGTGCAGCCTTGGCTGTCCTGGAACTCGCTCTGTAGGCCAGGCTGGCCTCGAACTCACAGAGATCTGCCTGCTTCTGCCTCCTGAGTGCCGGGATTAAAGCCGTGTGCCACCACCGCCTGGCTGAGACTAATATTCTAAGATTATGATGGCCTGCCCTCCACCTTCATCTTTTAATTCCAATTCAGGCCTATTTTCTGTTTGTGTTTTTCTGCAGAGTCCCCTTATCCAATGTGGCTCTCCTCCAGAGTAGTCCTAGGGAAGACACTCAGTGTCAAAGAGACAGAAATGAGGCTCATATTACCACCACCTGTCACCTCTGTCCCTTCATTCACCTCAGGCTGTACAATAAGCTGCCCCTGCCTCCCATTTCTTCTATCTCCACATCTAAATCCTCCAAGACCTCAGTTTAGCCAGGAGTGGTGGTGCACGCCTTTATTCCCATCACTCAGGAGGCAGGGACAGGAGGATCTCTGTGAGCTTAAGGCCAGCCTAGCCTGGTCTACATAGCAGCTTTCAAGACAGCCAGGGTTCCACCCAAACAAACAAACAACAATAAAGACCTCAGTTTCAGGACCTCTCTAGAAAGCCTTCCCCACCTCCTTGCTGGTGTTCTCTTATGATATGGATATGAAGTGTCACCCTGCAAAAGGTGATGTGCTCAAGGCTTGGTCCCCAGCTGGTGATGCTCTGGAGAGCTGCCCAATGGGATGTTATCCAGAGAAAAGTTCACAACTGAGTGGTTACTATGAGACAGTATCTAGCTGAAGGAATTAGATCACTGGGGTGGTACCTCTGATGGGGCTCTGTGTCTCTCCGATTTCCTGCTCCCACAAGGTAAGCAGCTCTGCCTTTACCATGCTGTCCATCACCATCCCACACCTTCCCACCTGGCTCATCCCAGGTGACCATGACCTGGAATCCTTCTTTCCTCTTCCACTTGGTTTTCTTAGGTTTGTCACAGCCACAAAAAGTTGAGGGCCACACCTTTTTAACCTTGTCTGGGAGTCCAACTTTCCCTAATGGCTCGTTTCTCTGTCATCCTGGGGAATGGGGAGGAAGCTCCTTGAGGAAAGAGGGGCTTTCCAGCGGACTTGCAACTCACATGCAGTTCCTAGCAGCCAGGTCCCGGTGTATGAATCTCTTGGTACTTAGGTACTCCATACCACTGGCAATGTCGGCCATGAACTTCACCAGCATCTGAGTAGGCAAGAACTGGGGAGTGTGGCCAAGAGAGGGCGTGGTCAGAAGAGTCATAAAAGTGCCCCACTCCAGCTGGGCAGCTTGATGCACACCTTAGTCCCGCCTTTAATCCCAGCACTCAGGAGGCAGGCTCATCTCTGTGAGTTCAAGGCCAGCCTGGTCTACAGAGTGAGTTCCAGGACAGGCACCAAGACTACACAGAGAAACCCTGTCTTATTCCTCAGCCCTCCTTCCTTCCCTGTGTGTGCCTAGCTAGGTCTGCTGTGGTTTTCCAGGCCTTTGAGAACATCAACTTTTCCTGTAGCTTTTCCATAGATAAGAGGATCCTAGAAAATCTACCCCTCTCTGACTTGGTGGGCTATTGTTTTAGCTTCTGACATACACTTCAGACAGGGGCCCTTTCGTGGTCTTCAGACCCTGGGCCATGCTAAGCATTTGGTTGGAATCAGATTCCTGCCTGGATCTCCCAATAGCTCCTCAGTCAAGGACACCCCTTTAGTCAGGCCCTTCCCTCCAGCCAAATTAATTCCAAGGCCTCCTTATCATCCTTCCTTCTGCATTTCCTTAGTAGCACTCAATGCTCTTGCTTCTTTCGGTTAATTTATTTATTGCCTTGTCCGTCCCTGCAGTACAGGATCCACAGAGCAAGCTTGAGGTAAACTGTCTCCTTCCTTCTCCATAGCTAGGAGGTCTGCATGAATACTAATGGACCGGAAGAAGAAATGCTCCTCACCACTGGCTGGTCCCCGAGCCGGGAATACAGGAGAAAACTGTGTAGGTCTCCATGTTTCATGAAAGGCAAGATGACTACAGGCTCTGGGAAACCCTCTCGGTCAGAACCCTGGAAACAGACACCTGAGCACCCCCCACACACAAGGAAGATCGGTCATTCCGGGTAGGCTCTTTTGAGGGGAATCCAACCCCACTCCCAGACAGACTCAGCCTCCCCTTTCCCCACTCCCTCAAATCTAATCTCCGCATTATTTGGGAGAGGGTGGTAAGGACATGGTGGCTTCCTTCAGAGAAGCCATTTCCCAGGGATGTTTCCGGAGCCCTCCTGGGGACCTCCGCTATTTCTGGGAACAGTTCAGAGGTCACATTCCAAGTGGAGGGAGCAAAAGAAGGGGAGCTTGCTGATCCTGAAGGAGAGGCGAGTGGGGAGCCAGGAAGATTGATCTTTCCAGTACAGAAGGAGGTGGTCTGTGCTCTGGGGTGGCCCTGAGGGAACATGCCCCTCCCTCACCAATGAGCCTCATGACGTTGGGGTGGTCGAATTCCTTCATGCAGACAGCTTCACTCAGGAAATCCTCCAGCTCTGATCTTGTGCAGATGGCAACTTAGGAGAGAAAGGGAGGTGAGTGAGAAGGGAGGGGGGAGGGAGGGAGGGAGAGGACTCCTTCCCTCCTCCAGCCTCATCACCACTCATCTTCATCCAACAGTATTACTGAATCTTAAGATTCCAGACTCACTGTTTTACTTATGTTAAATTATTTTATCCTCAATAGATGTACATAGTGTTAGCTTGTTTGCTTATTTATGTAGTGCTGAGGAGAGAGCCCAGGGTCTTGGAAACGGAAGGCAATCCCTCTAGAGGGAGAGTCTAGGCAAAAGCTCTGTTGGTGAGCCATGTTCTCGGTCCCTCCATGGAGAATTCTAGCCAAACATTCTACCACTGAGCCACAATATGCCCCAGCCCCTCACTGGGGGATTCTAGGCAGGGGCTCTACCACTGAGCCACATCTCCAGCCCCTCACTGGGGGATTCTAGGCAGGGGCTCTACCACTGAGCCACACCCCAGCCCCTCACTGGGGGATTCTAGGCAGGGGCTCTACCACTGAGCCACACCCCAGCCCCTCACTGGGGGATTCTAGGCAGGGGCTCTACCACTGAGCCACACCTCCAGCCCCTCACTGGGGGATTCTAGGCAGGGGCTCTACCACTGAGCCACACCCCAGCCCCTCACTGGGGGATTCTAGGCAGGGGCTCTACCACTGAGCCACAATATGCCCCAGCCCCTCACTGGGGGATTCTAGGCAGGGGCCCTACCACTGAGTCACTGGGGGATTCTAGGCAGGGGCTCTACCACTGAGCCACACCCCAGCCCCTCACTGGGGGATTCTAGGCAGGGGCCCTACCACTGAGCCACACCCCCAGCCCCTCACTGGGAGATTCTAGCCAAGCATTCTACCACTGAATCACTTCTTTCTTTAAACAAGGTCTCAGTCTGTAGCCCAGGCTGGCTTGGAACTCATGATCCTTCTGCCCCAGCCTCTCAAATGTTGGGGTTATCAGCTTATGCCACCTTATTAGCCAGTTTGAAAGACGAGGAGGCAGGGCACGGTGGTGTATACTTGTCAAGTCGGCAGAGGAAGGAAGGTTATGAGTTGGAAGCCAGCCTTAGACGCATGATGAGATGCTGTCTTCAAACGAAAGAATAAGCGGCTGGAGGGATGGCTCAAGGAGTAAGAACACTGGCTGTTCCTCCAGAGGACTTAAGTCCCAGCACTCACACGGCAGCTCACAACTGTCTGTAATTTCAGTTCCAGGGCATCCAACACCCTCACGCCAATATACATTAAAAAAAACAAACCACTTTAAAATGAAAAAATAAAAGCAGTGGAAAGCAGCTATGAGGTAGGGTATTTGTCTGGCATGTGCGGGGCTCTGCAGTCTTCACACCCCCACCCCCCAAACAGCTTAACCCAGTGTACAGGAGATGCTCAGTGATGAATATGCAAATGCATTGATGACTCTGTAGCTGAAGCCCTTAAACTTTATAATTCATAAAAGAGCAATCCTCTCTCACCTCCAGCCCTTGCCTGACCCCTCTAGGCTTTTCTTCCTGTATAGTGTAGAGGACCAGCCCCCACACTTATTTACCCCAGGAACTCTTGAGGACTGAGGGATAAGAGACTTAGTTAGAAATACTGAGGAGAGGGTTGGGGATTTAGCTCAGTGGTAGAGTGTAGGCCTAGCAAGCGCAAGGCCCTGGGTTCGGTCCTCAGCTCTGAAAAAAAAAGAAAAAAAATAGTGAGGAGAGAGAAGAGAGAGAAAACACAGGATAGACTCTGGTGGGCCTGGATCCTTATCCAAACAGGCCCAGAACTTTATTCCAAAGGTCTATTTATAACATACCAAGGGGTGGAGCAAAAGGCCTCCCCCTTGCTAGTTACATCCTTACAAACACCTGGTACCCAGGCTCGTGGTCCGATCAACCTCTTATACAGTCCTGCTGGGTACAGCCACTAGGAAACCTAGTGGGCTCCAACAGTATAGGAAGACTCCCCCCTTGATTTCTTGTGCTATTTGATTCTGGACTCACTCTTACCCTCGCCGGCGATATAGTCACACCCATGTTAACAGTATGTATTACACGCCACCACTGGCATGTAATGCTTTGTCTCATAATAGCCCTAGGAAACAGCGATGTATGAATGACTTTTCCAAGCACGGAAGGAAGGCTGGGGGAGGTAGAGTCACAGCCGATACATGAAGTGGCCAACTGTGCATCGTTCTGTCCTGTCCTCCTCGAAAGCTTCATTTCCAAGCTCCCTTCCCTGCTGGAGTCTGTCAGCAGCAGACACTGGTGGGAGGCTGGCATTTGAGGGAGAAGAGGGGAGAGGGCAGGCATCTCACCCTTTTCCTGCTTCCAGAATCACCTTGGAGCTATTGAAGGCCCATCAGGTTTCTGACTCCCCCAGGGAAGCCCTTGATTCTGTGTGCTCTCAACTTCTCACTGGCCATGGGCTCTGGCCACAGTTTCCTCCCTCTGCCCTTCAGCCTAGAGGTGGAAGTGACTTCCTGTTGTGGCTAATCTGTTTGTTTTGATGCCTCAGTTATTATGTCAATCTGACCTTCATTCAACGTGATAGCAGTGTTCCTGAATTCAATTCCTTTTATTCAAGTGTCTGGCATGGGCTCCATTTTCTAACTGACGCTTTCCCAGAGCATAGGAAAGAGTTTTGGGTTAGGGACTAGGGCCCTACATGTACATGCACATGCCTACATACTCACTTTTCATTGTCTTTACGGCAACCTTGAGGATGGAGTCATCCTGGTTGAGCTGGCCCTCCATCACCGCCCCAAACTCTCCTGTAGCAGAAGATAAAAGATATTGACCTCAGAGGGACCCCTGGGAATGGTTATTTCCTTCAGGTGGCTGAACACTGGGGAGAGAGGAATCTCAGGGTTCTGGTGGATCTCGTGTGTGTGTGTGTGTGTGTGTGTGTGTGTGTGTGTGTGTGACTCACCTTCGCCCAGAGTCTTCCCCAAGGCCACCTTATGCCGATCGACCATGACATCTCGTAGTTTCTCCTTCAGCTCTTCGCTGATGCCCAGGCTGTTCACTGAAAAGAGGTGGACAGAGCCTCGTGGCAGGGTGGATGTTTAGGCAATATGTGCCAAGAGGGACATAGGCATTGTCGAGTCACTGAATTACTTCCACATTGGTTCAAAATTAGCTCCTGTCTCAAGCACTCAACCCATCCCAACTGCTGTAGCCTCTAAATCTGCTCCGTAGAAGGAAACACAAGGTGAAAACCTGGCCACAATCTTGCTCCAGTGGGCACCCTAACTGGTCAGTACTCTCTGTACCAGCTGTTAAACACACAGTTCTTCAGAAGTTGAAGGTTACCAGCACAAAGGAATGACAAGCGTTTCAAGGACATGTAAAGCCTAATTAGCTAATCACCCAGACTTGATAATTACACACTATACACAAGTATCTAATTATCTCCTTGTATTCCAGAAACTGTACTCCATAAATATAATTATGTGATTACAAAGTAAGTAAGGCCAGGTATGGTATAACATTCCTCTAGTCCTCCCCAGGGAGAAAAAACAGGCAAATTGCTTTGAGCTTGAGGCCAGCCTGGGCTACATAAGGGGGCCAGTCTAAAAAACATATATCTTTAGCACCTTGGGAAGCAGAGGCAGGCCTATCTCTGTGAGTTTAAGGCCAGCCCGGTCTACATAATGAATTTGAGGTCAGTGGGGGCTACATACTGAGACCCTGTCTCAAACAATAAACCACTACCAACAATAAAACAATGCCGGGCGGTGGTGGCGCACGCCTTTAATCCCAGCATTTGGGAGGCAGAACCAGGTGGATCTCTGTGAGTTCGAGGCCAGCCTGGTCTACAGAGTGAGTTCCAAGACAGGCTCCAAAACTATACAGAGAACCCTGTCTCAAAAACAACAACAACAACAAAAAAAAAAACCAAACCAAACCAAAACAAAACAAAATAGAATCCATAGTCTTCATATAAGAATACTATTAGCCGGGCGGTGGTGGCGCACGCCTTTAATCCCAGCACTTGGGAGGCAGAGCCAGGCAGATCTCTGTGAGTTCGAGGCCAGCCTGGTCTACCAAGTGAGTTCCAGGAGAGGCGCAAAGCTACACAGAGAAACCCTGTCTCAAAAAAACCAAAAGAAAATAAAATAAAATAAAAAAAATAATAATACTATTAGGTAGTACAAAGGACACTTATTCAATTCATTAAAAAAAAAAAAGAGTCTTAATATGCAGCTCAACCTAACCATGTTCCCAGCCCCTCACTGGGGGATTCTAGGCAGGGGCTCTACCACTGAGCCACACCCCAGCCCCTCACTGGGGGATGCTAGGCAGGGGCTCTACCACTGAGCCACACCCCCAGCCCCTCACTGGGGGACTCTAGGCAGGGGCTCTACCACTGAGCCACACCCCCAGCCCCTCACTGGGGGACTCTAGGCAGGGGCTCTACCACTGAGCCACACCCCCAGCTCCTCACTGGGGGATTCTAGGCAGCGACTCTACCACTGAGCCACACCCCCAGCCCCTCACTGGGGGATTCTAGGCAGGGGCTCTACCACTAAGCCACCCCCCACCCCCTCACTGGGGTAGTCTAGGCAGGAGCTCTACTACTGAGCCACACTTCCAGCCCCTCACTAGAGGATTCTAGATAAGTGTTCTTTCTACTACTGAAGATTGGGCTACATCCCCATACTCCTTTTTACTTTTTCTTTTGAGACAGTCTCACTAAGTTACACGGGCTAGTCTTGAACTCAACCTAGCCCAGGCAAGCCTTAAACTTTTGATGTTCCTGGATTTAGCCTCCCATGATCTGCAACTGTGTCTCATTTAAGATAATAGTTTATTTTTAAAATTTTGTTTATACGTATGTAGGTATGGGTGTTTTGCCTGCATGTGTACCTGTGCACCATGTGATGCAGTACCCAAGGAGGCCAGAAGAGGGCAGCAGATACCCAGGCACAGGAGTCATAGATGTTTGTGAGCCACCATGTGGATGCTGGGAATCAAATCCAGGTCCTCTGGAAAGGCAGCAAATGCTCTTAACCAATGAGTCATCTTGCCAGCCCCTGACAATAGTTTTTTTTAAAAACACAATAACACACAACATATGTTCCTTTGACTACAGATTGTTGATGACATTATCACAGATCAGGGAGCCCAAGGGAAACTCCCTTGAAAGTTTATAGAGAATGAGGGTGCAAAAGAGCAAGTAGCATCTTGGTATCACTGTGAAAATCACTTTGACCTCAGGAATGTCCAGCCCAGGTCTCAGGAACCTCTCGGGACCAGGCTCACACTGCAAGAACTGTGGCTGTGTTTTACTCCATCAGATCACTGCAGCCACACTACTGCTGTCGCCTCCTCTTCTACATAAATGTCTTTCCCAGACCTTCCCAGCATCCCCTGGGAGTCTGTGTGCTAGATCTAGACTTAGCTCTGTCCCTTTGTTCTCTGGATTTCAGTTTCCCCAGCTGGAAAACCGAGGCGCTTTAATGGGTGGTGCCTCTGAGGGTCACCCTCAGCTGGGACCTTCTGTGACTCTATGATCTTAAGGGTCTTCGGTTCTAAGACCATATGATTTTCAAAATTATAAGTGCTAAGCATATTATTTTTCACACCAAGACTGAGTCTATAATTCTATTGTTTCTAATGTTTGGTAATTTCAAGAGGCCATTTCTGGGTGTGGCAGAAGTATTGACTTCAAGTTGTATATGGTGACACACTTATGTAATCCCAAAATATGGGAATCTGAGGCAGGAGGATGGAGGAGAATTCAAGGCTAGCCTGAGCTACTGGTGAGACACTACCTCAAGAAGGCAACGGTATGTGAGTCTGTGGTACCCTGCTTGCCTAGCATAGGTAAGGCCCTGAGTTACAGCCCCAAGAAAGAGGGAGGAGAAGAGAGAGGGGAGGGGAGGGAGCTTCAGAACAAGTTGGAGGCAGTAGGATCAGAACTTTAAGAGAATCTTGGCTACACAGAAAGTTTAAGGGCAGCCTGAGACCCTATCAAAAATAAACAAAACCAAACAAAAATGACAGAACTGGCTGGGTTTAAATCTCACTTATTCATTTGACAAGCTTCATGACACTGAGCAAATTGCTCAGCCACTCTATGCTACAGCTCCTTCATCTTTGAAGTGAAGGTGAGAACAGGCACCCATGTCTTTGGGTTTCGAGGATCAAATGAGGTAATGTGTATCGAATGCTTAGAAAAGTGTATGTGTGGGGGTGGGTGGGATGTCATGAAAGCTTAGAAAAGCGTAGGGGGGCTGGGAGGCAGTGGTGCACGCCTTTAATCCCAGCACTCGAGAGGCAGAGCCAGGCGGATCTCTGTGAGTTTGAGGCCAGCCTGGGCTACAGAGTAAGTTCCAAGACAGGCACCAAAGCTACACAGAGAAACTCTGTCTCAAAAAAAAAAAAAGAAAGAAAAAGAAAAAAGAAAAGCGTGGGGGGATGTCATGCCGCTGTCATTATCATCATTATCTCATGTCAGTATCATCCACCATCATTTTCTCCATCATCATCATCATCATCATCATCATCATCATCATTTCCCCAAGATCGTCTGGCTCTTAGATTTTTTATTTTTTTCAGAGACAGGGTGTCTCTGTAGTTTTGGTGCCTGTCCTGAATCTCGCTCTATAAACCAGGCTGGCCTTGAACCCACAGAGATCCGCCTGGCTCTGCCTCCCAAGTGCTGGGATTAGAGGCGTGCGCCACCGTCGCGCCCGGCTGGCTCTTAGATTTTGGTGTTCCTAAGATTTACTGTGTCTGAGATTCAATGATCCTAACCTGGCATGGCATGGTGGCCTATGTCCCTGTGCTCAGGAGGCAGAGACAGGAAGGTTGGAAGTTTGTGGCTGGCTTTGGTTACAGAGTGAGACTGTATTAGAAGGAGGAGGAGGAGGAAGAAAAAGGAGGAGAAGGAGAAAGAGGAGGAGGAAGAGAAGAAGAAGAAGTAGAAGAAGAAGAAGAAGAAGAAGAAGAAGAAGAAGAAGAAGAAGAAGAAGAAGAAGAAGAAGAAAAGGAGGAGGAGGAAGGAGAAGAAAGAAAGAATGAATGAAAAGGATAGAGCCAGAAGAGTCTCAGCAGTTGGGAGATTGGAGGCAAAAGAAGTTGAAGTTCAGCCTGAGCTTTGTCTCAAAACGAACAAAACCCCAAACACTTATTCGTTACGGTTAATATCAACCAGGCAGGATCTAGGATTACCCAGGCCACAGCCTCTATGCATGCGCTGGAGGGAGTTTCTGAACTAGGAATTGAGGTGGGAAGATCCACCTTAAATGTGGGCTGCACTATTCCATGGGCTGGGATTCTGGACCAAATAAAAGGGAGAAAGCGAACCGAGCACGAAGCCTTCATCTCTCTGTGCTTCCTGACTGCAGACTGAAATTGACCCGCCACCTAATGCTCCAGCTGCCCCAGCCTTTCCTCATCACCATGGACTAGTCACACCCTCAAACTCTGAGCCAAAATTAACCCTTTCCTCTTGAAGTTGTTTTTGTCACAGCGGTGAGAACACACAGCACCCTGCCTTCTATTGTTTCAAAGCTATGTGTGGTCCAGGCTTCACTGTCCCTACGGCCTGAGGCTCTAAAGACCTTGTGTTCTAAAGACCTTCAGAAACCTTCCTCTCATGCATCTACAGAACCTCAGATCACCTACAGAGATTTTTTTTTTTTTCAAGCGACTAACCAATGCATGGAAGGAGATGTGGAATTCACTTACAGGTGGCTTCGGTGGTCCGGCGACTGTAGGACTTTCGGACACGATACCTGACTACCAGTTCACCTCTTTCCATTGTTGGCTCGAACACCTCCCTAGAGGGAGAAGGGAAAAGGCGGGTCACGAACAGAACCTTCTGGAACCCTGTCCTTCTACTGGGGACAAAAGCAAGTACCAGTACTCTCCCAACCTGTGTTGCTCTCTCTGCTTGCAGAGCACATCTTGAACCACCACCCTCTGCCTTCCATCTTTTCCACTTCACACACACACACACACACACACACACACACACACACACACACCCTCCTCTTCGGTTTTCCTTGACTCCAGCCTCTCCATCCCTGTCCACGGGGCCTCTCCCATGGAGTTCTAACTCACCCATAGCGGGTCTCCTTCTTCCTCCGATGGACAAGGAACAGGGCCAAGATGAGGACACAGGCAGCGGCCACAACTGCTCCCAGCAGTACATACCACCAGGGCCACGAGAAGGCAGGAGGTGAGGGTTCACTCACTGTCAGGGGGTATGGGGGATAGATCATGGCTAAGGTCCCTGGATCCAGTTCCCTGGGGCCCAAGGAGTGACATGGGAGGGAGGCTGGAGTGGAACTGGGTGGAAAGGGAAGGTCAGATGTGACTACAGTGGGTGTGTGTGAAGGACGGATGAATGTGGGGACAAAGGGGAGAGAGTGGCAGGATAACTGTGCAAGGAAGTGACCTGGGTGTGGACAGGCAGGTGAGCGAGGGAGAGAATCCACACAGCGCGGGATAGTGCATGGAGCACGGTGCAAGCAGCTCAAGGCTGGGGAGCGAAGAACTAAGGAATATCCCTGGGGCGTGCTCAATGAGGAGAGGAATGAGAGAGAACTACAAGTGCAGAGGGGAAGTGTGTGTGCAAAGTGTGTGGCCACTGGAGGAGTTTGGGGGCACAAGGCAAATGAGAAACGTCCACAGTTTTTGTTTTGTTTTGAGACAGAGTCAAATGAACCCCAGGCTAGTCTCAAACTTAGTATGCAACCAAGGACAACCTTCAACATCTCATCCTTCTGCTGGGGTTTCAGGCATGTACCATCATGCCTGGCTTATGTAGTGCTGGGGATGGAC
The DNA here is from genome assembly GCF_949786415.1 of Peromyscus eremicus. Classification (NCBI taxonomy): domain Eukaryota; kingdom Metazoa; phylum Chordata; class Mammalia; order Rodentia; family Cricetidae; genus Peromyscus; species Peromyscus eremicus. The sequence continues at coordinate 166,314,442 of NC_081416.1, read as the reverse complement.
CCAGGGCCTCATGCATGCTAGCTAGCACTCTAGTAGCTGAGCTACATTCCTGCCTCTTTTTTTTTTTTCTTTTCTTTTTACAGACAAGGTTCGTTGTAGCTCAGGAGGGCTTGAACTCCTAATTCTTCTGCCTCCATAGCCTTCCAAGTGCTGGGGTTGCAAGTGTGTGCCACCATGGCAAGCTATGAGCAGTGATCTTTAGGAATGTGATTTAGCACCAAAAGAGTGTGCTGCAAACAAGCAAAATGTGTGAACTGGCAAATGAGGAGTATAGGAAGGGCACAAGGAAAGGACGAGCATAGAACAGAGCATGGAAGGACTCTAGTATAGTGTCGTGAGTGTGTGTGTGTGTGTGTGTGTGTGTGTGTGTGTGTGTGTAGGAGGACAGAGGGAGGACACAGAGAGGCATAGAGAGAGAAAGATAACAGGACTGTTAAGGGCGAGGGCATTTGGACTAAGGTGGGTAAAATTCCTGGAAAAACAGCTATAAGGTATGGGACAGTTGTGGACTGTACATTTTTCTTTCTTTCTTTCTTCCTTTCTTTCTCTCTCTCTCTCTCTTTCTTTCTTTTTTTTTTTTTGGTTTTTCGAGACAGGGTTTCTTTGTGTAGTTTTGATGCCTGTCCTGGATCTTGCTCTGTAGACCAGGCTGGCCTTGAACTCACAGAGATCCGCCTGGCTCTGCCTCCCGAGTGCTGGGATCAAAGGCCTGCGCCATCACCGCCCAGCTGACTGTACATTTTTTAGTGGATGCAATTGTGTCATGTGTGATGGATATAAGACACACACAAAGATTGAGTATAGCTGGGCATGGCGCTGCATGCCTTTGGGCCCAGTATTCAGGAGGCAGAGGCAGAGGCAGAGGCAAGCGTAAAGTTTCAGGCTAGCCTGATTTACATAGAGAGTTCCAGGCTAGCCAGGGGCTACCTAGTGAGACCCTGTCTCAAAAAGGAAAAGTTGAGTATGCAATGCGCATGTGTAAGGAATGAAGGGTTATAATGGGGCTGGAGAGGAGGGTGGATGAGGTAGAAGTATGAGCAGATATATGAAGGGCATTTAAAGAAAGTGAGTTGCATTCTAAGCAGCAGCTGTAATAATGCTAGGAGGGCACTATGGGAATTGGAAGAATGTTTGACAATTGCTGAAGAATATTTGAAAGAAAGCACCTCTCCCCTTCCTTCTCCTCCCTTTTCCTCTTTTCTTCCCTTCTTTCCTTCCCTCCTTCCCTCCCTCCTTCCACTGTTCTATCTATTCATCCCTCAGATTTTCCAACCATCCATCCATTTATCTATTAGCTTGTCCATATATGCATTCATCTATGTGTATAACAGTTCACACTCCAAATGCCCACCCATATATCCATCCATCTATGCATCTACCAACCCTTCAATTTTTTTTTCTTTGTGGAGACAGGGTCTCAATATGTGGTTGGCCTGGAACTCACTGTGTAGACCAGGCTGGCCTCGAACTTACAGAGATCTTCCTGTCTCTGTCTCCTAAGTGCTGGGATCAAACTCACTTTGTGTGCCACTGTGCCTGGCTATCCTTCAGTCTATCTCTCAACCCAGTCTCCACAAACTCATCCATCCACCCAGCATCTGCTAATTTACTCCTCACATACCCATGCGTCTGTGACTCTATCCACTCCACCACACCACTCACTAGGCCATTCTAGGCACCTCCATCAAGGACCACAGAAGCCAAAGAAGAGGAAGATCAGAGCAATGTGCTTGGGAAGCATGAAGGGGGGTGTGAACAGTACATGCCCTCACTGCATGTTGAAGGGGGGAGGGAAAGGGGATGGATACAAAAGCCCTTACCCAGATGATGGAGTGGCTGTCCTTGCCCTGTGAGGAGAAAGGACAGAGGGGAGATGTGCTCAGAGAGGGCGAGACTGCCATGACACAAGTGAAGGGGTTGAGGGAGGCTCTGTGTTAGGCTCAGGGTAGGAACAGAATCTAAGTTGGGGGAGCACTCAGAGGCATGGGGAGCAAGTCAAGGGGGCCAGGAAGAGGCAATCCTAAGGGCAGCTGGAAGAGGCCTGGGCATGGCTTTGGAGTTACCTGGCCGCCAGGGCTCCAGGGGCACAGGAAGACTCCAGGGCCCATCCCCAGCAGAGGTATAGGCTGCCACAGACACAGTCAGGTTAGCTACAGGCCTGTCCCCCCGAAGTTCCAGGATCACCTCTTGCTTTAGTCCTATGTCCATAAGTACCTAGGAAGTCCAGAGGTGACATCAGGATGGACGTTTAGGTCCAGAACTCCTAAGACTTCAGCCTCAACTCTGTCCATCATCCTCAGGCCCTCATCTTCTCTTCTCTCCACATCTCTAGCCCCACACACTCTGGAATGTCAGCTGCATAGGGCAGGGACTCTGTCTCATTCCTGGCCATATCTTTAGCGTCTCAGAACAGTGCTTGGCACCAGGCACAGCTCAGAATTTGTTGGAGAACTGATATCTTATCTTTTCACTTCCATCCAACCCCTCCTAACTTCCCATCCCCTCTCTCCACCTTGGGGTGTAGCTAGCCCAGATAAAACATTTGTATAAATTAGGAAAGCACTCCTTCCTTAAGATGCTGTAAAACTTACAGTTCCCAAGCTCCACAAGGTGCTTTTACAATGCTCACAAACAGACATTCCGCAGCCCACTCCTTGTGGACCCCTTTAGGGTCCCCGGAATTCACACCGCTGCCTACGTCTGCTTTTTTCATCTCTTCCCCATCTCCCTCTTCCCACAACCATTCCACCCTAACCCAGCCAGCAGCACCCACCTCAGGGGTGTCCTGGCTTCGATATGCCAGCCGGTACCCTAACAGGGTGCCCTGCAGGGGCACCCTTGGCTCCTGCCAACGCACGAGGGCCTGGCTCCCATTCCGCATGGCGCTAACGTTCTCGGGGGGGCCCAAGGGCACTGGAGGACATGGAAGAGGGAAGCTGGTACCCCCACCTCTTTCTGACCCCCCTCCCCTGTTCCCAGGAAGTGGGGCAGTTGCAAAGAGCATACGCGTGGGCAATTCGTGCAGGCCTTCCATGAGCGGAAGCTCAGGGAGAGATCTGGAGAGAGGCCAGTGGGCAGAGTTCAGGGGTCAGCGGCTGGACAAGGAGACTAAGGCCATGTGGGGTAAAGGGGTGAGAGGAGAAGCTCAGGGTGGCACCAATAAAGCAGAGCTCAACGGCATCTTCCTCCCAAGACCTTCTTACCTCCCTCCGTGGTCTCCACAGGAAGCCAGTGGGTCCAGGGCGAAGGGCCCTGGCTGCTGGTGCAGGATACCCGGATGTGATATGGGGTGTGAGGAAGGAGCTTTTCCAGCCGAAGCTGGTGAGGGGGCACAGATACTTGCAACGTAAGGGGCTCTTCTGGAGGATCTGGCTCTCCCAGCCAGACGCCCACCCCATCGTCTGACAACACAGCCTGAGGATGGGGAAGGACAGGAGGACCAGAGAATAGTCACACCACTCTTGATTGTGGTCCTAGTGTAACTATGCAACTTTACAAGAATATGTGGGTCTCTGAGTGTGTGTCTGTGTGTGTGCGTGTGCATTTGCTTCTGAGCCTGCATGCATCTCTGTGTGTTCACGCGCATGTGTGCTGTGACTTCACAACAGGACGACATGAACATCCAGATTTGCAAAGCTAAGGAACCATACCATACACACCATCTGTGTCTTGCCACATGGAAAAGCTACCTCTGGCAACTCTTTTTTGCCCTTTCTGAGCCTCGGTTTCCTCATTTAGAGGACCAGAGATGCCTTGAAAGGTTGTTTAGAGATTAAATGGAGAAGCTGAAGGAGTGGCTCAGTGGTAGAACACTTGCCCAGCGCACACACTGGAACCTCCAGCATCACACAGAAAAACATCCTTAAGCAAAGTCCCCAAAGCAACAACAAAAAGACCAGACCAAACAAACAGATTAAATGCAGTTGTGTAGCTGGTGTAGTGACACACACACCTATAAGCCCAGCTCTCAGTGAGGCAGGAGGCTCAGCAGTTCAAGGACAGCCTGGACTACATCATGAGATCTTGTCTTGGGGTGAGGGGGGTGGGGCGGGGAAAAATCAGGGCCAGCTGGTGGTGGCCCACGCCTTTAATCCCAGCACTAGGGAGGCAAAGACAGGCAGATCTTGTGAGCTCAAGGCCAGCCTGGTCTACAGATCGAGTTCCAGGACAGTCAGGGCTACACAGAGAAATACTGTCTCGAGAAAACAACAACAACAAAAGAACAAAAGAAACAAAGAAAAATCCAGTCTCCAGATCTTGTCCCCTATTGAGTGACAAGGGGACTCTACTTGTCATATGTCAAAGTTTAAAGACATGTAGACTAGTTTGTTTATACACAATACTATCAATTTGCCCCCTCCTTGACTTCTTTTTTTCTGAAATAGGGTGTCACTATGTATCCCTGGTTGGCCTGGAACTTGCTACATGGACCAATCTGGCTTCAAACTCAAGGGATCCACCTGCCTCTGCCTCCCCAGAGGCAGAGACTAGAGGTATGTTCCACTGTGCCTGGTGTTTTTATTGTTATTATTATTATTATAGTTATTTATTTGTGAGTGTATGTGTGTTATAGGACAACTTGGGTGAGTCAGTTCTCTCTTTCTACTATACTTGGGTCCCAGGAATTAAATTCAAATCATCGGGCTTGGCAGCCAACACCTTTACCTGCTGAGCCGTCTTGCTGGTCCCACATTGTTTTTTGAGACAGGGTCTCTGGATAGGACCTGGGACTCACTGATGTGGCTGGGCTGGCCAGGCAATGAGTTTCAGGGATCCACCATCTCCATCTGCTCAGCACTGGTATTACAATGCGTTCCACTACGCTCAGCTCTTTTGTGCGGGTTCTAGGGGTCAAACTCATGTTTTCAAGCTTGCATGCTAAACACTGTACTGACTGAGACATCTCCCCAACCGCCTTTTAGGCACGACTGAAGATGAACCCAAAGGTCTCATCCATGCCAAGCCAATATTCTACCACTAAATTCTACCTCAGCCCCCAAAGTCAGTATTTTTCAAGTCCCTACTTTGTGCCAAGTCCCTTGTTAAGCCTGTTTATGGATAAACACCTCCAATTCTTCTTCTCCACTTATAGGCTCAATTCTTTGTCTCATTCCAATTTTACAGATGGGGAGGTTGAGGACCAGAAATTCAGTAGCTTTCCCAAAGTGACACAGTCCCCAGAGAGGGTGACATTGACACTCCAAGATCTGAAGAGGCAGGCCAGTGATGGGTAGCAAGAGGGGACAAGCCTGCTCTCTGACCTACAGTGACAGACAGGAAGAGGAACCTCTGCCAGGACAAAGGGGAGATGGGTGCAGACAGTGGGCTCAAACCCACTCCCACTTCTCTTTTTCCTGGGACAGCCATGACCCTCCCTCAGGAACTGTCCAGCCTGAGCCTGTGGGCAGCAGGAAGTGAGACCTGGAGAGGGAAGCACATACACTTCTGCTTCTCTCTGGACACTGCATGGATGTGGGTAGGAGTGCAGCTGACCTGACATCTGAGGTCTTTCAAGTTGGTGAGACGCCAGGATTCAACCTCAGTTTTGTTCTTCTAGCTAGGGGGGCAGGCCACTTTCCTTTTTGGACCTCTCAGTTCCATACCGTGAAAGGGAAACCCGTCCTGGTAGATTCTAGGCAGGGGCTCTACCACTGAACCACATCCCCAGCCCCTCACTGGGGGATTCTAGGCAGGGGCTCTACCACTGAGCCACACCCCCAGCCCCTCACTGGGGGATGCTAGGCAGGGGCTCTACCACTGAGCCACAACCCAGCCCCTCACTGGGGGATTCTAGGCAGGGGCTCTACCACTGAGCCACAACCCAGCCCCTCACTGGGGGATTCTAGGCAGGGGCTCTACCACTGAGCCACAACCCAGCCCCTCACTGGGGGATTCTAGGCAGGGGCTCTACCACTGAGCCACAACCCAGCCCCTCACTGGGGGATTCTAGGCAGGGGCTCTACCACTGAGCCACAACCCAGCCCCTCACTGGGGGATTCTAGGCAGGAGCTCTACAACTGAACTATACCCCCAGCTCCTCACTGGGGGATTCTAGGCAGGGGCTCTACCACTGAGCCACACCCCCAGCCCCTCACTGGGGGATTCTAAGCAGATGCTCTACCACTGAGCCACGCACCAGCCCATCACTGGGGAATTCTAAGCAGATGCTCTACCGAGCCATGTCCCCAGCCCCTCACTAGGGATTCTAGGCCAGGGTTCTACCACTAAGCCATACTTTCAGCTTTTAAAATCTTTTATTTTGAGATAATCTTGCTATGTTGCGCAGGGTAGCTTTGAACTCTTCATCCTCTTGCTCCCAAATGCTGGCTTTTTAGGCCTGTACCATTATAACTGGGCTGTTATCTATTCCATCAAACAGCCTCATCTGTCTAGCCTATGCTAGGCACCAGTTAGGTGACCATGTGACTAACAGCACTGTCCTCAGAGAGCCCAAACGCCAGAGAGGGACAGACCTCTGCCAGACAGCGAGAACCTAGAGTGGTCAGGGCGAAGACAGTAAGCATTGTGCTGTGACAGGAACAGCTACAAGTCCTGCTGGCTCAGAGTTCCTAATCCGGTAAAGTCAATACCAGTAAACCTAAAAAAATGATAAAATCAGCCCAGCAGTGGTGGCGCACGCCTTTAATCCCAGCACTCGGGAGGCAGAGCCAAGCGGATCTCTGTGAGTTCGAGGCCAGCCTGGTCTACCGAGCGAGATCCAGGACAGGCACCAAAACTACACAGAGAAACCCTGTCTCAGGGGAAAAAAAAAAAGATAAAATCAGTTACTAGTCTGTAATATGTCCCCAGATGCTTTTTTAAGTTGGCTACTTGCCTTCATTTACTGAATTCTCATTCCTATCTCATAAATATTACCATCATGTCCATCTTACAGATGGGATAACTGAGGCCCAGAATGGTTATGGGATTTGCTCAAGTTCACACAGCCAACAGGTGAAGTGGGGATTAAAATCCAGGACAGCTGGATTAACTGGTGTCTCTTTTGTTTCCCAACACTCAGTGGAAGGTCTGGTTTTTCATAGGGAAGATGTGGGCCTGTGGGTGTGGGTGGGAGGAGGGTTGAGAAGGAAGGGATCAAAGTCAGAGGGTCTCACCTGCAGGTTGCAGTGGGTAAGCGGGTAGATGCCACTCAGGCCAGGGGTCCAAGCTACCTCTAGCTCCGTGGGCTGTCTGGAAACCACATGGAGATGGTGAGGCCTCTGGGGAAGCACTGTGGACAGATGAGGGAAGGCTGATTCTTAGGAACCTTTCCCCTGAAGCTCTCCACATCCCTCTGCCTTCTCTGACTTCTGGTCCAGCCACCTTCCCCAGCCCACTGCTACCATCAAGATTCCTGAATCCTCTTGCTGGTTGGTACCTGTGATAATGGCTGTGCGGGATGTGGTGACTCCCTTGGCATTGTGGGCTTCACAGGAGAAAGAAGATGTCTTGTTCAGGCCTGGGGAAGAATACGAGAAAGCAGTCTAGTGTCAAGTGGGGGAAGGGGAGACTCCCAGGCTATGAGGAGCCCCCACACCTTGCCTGACTGGGCCAGGTCAGGCCAGCCCATCTCGTATTTGCATGGAGTGGGAGTGTGGGGGCAAGAGAACAACACGTTAGGAACACAGATTCCATTCCCAGACACCAGTCCTATGCCTCACTACATGAACATACATGGCCCACATAATTACAAGCTGTTGTATCCAGATAGTGGCCCACACGGTCACATACACACACATTTGGGTGCACACAGAAACACACGTGCTTATGTACACATAGGCAGACACACACACACTCAACTCACACAGGCCCATGAAGAGTTCACATCTGCCTAGCCAGATGGCTTACACCTGTCATTCCAGATCACCGGCAAGCTGAGGCAGGAGGATCTCAAATTCAAACCTGCCTGGAAGAATGAGCACAAGACTCTGTTTCAAAATCAGATAATAAAAAACAGATCAGAAGGGGCTGGAGAGAGATGGCTCAGTGGTTAAGAGCACTTACTGCTCTTGCAGGGGACCTGGGTTCAGTTTCCAGCACCCGCATGGCAGCTCAGAGCTGCCTGTCATTCCAATTTCAGGGGATTTGATGCCCTCTCTGACCTCCACTATCACAGCATGCACGTGGTCCACACACACACTTAGGCACACACACACACACACATACATATAAAAGAAGTAAGTACTGAAAAAAAGCAAGATTCTGGATGTACCTCACTGGTACTTTCCTATAGTGCGAAGGCCCTGGGTTCAATCCCCGTTGCTTCAGATAACGGGGGCCAGGCCCTGGTACACATGTACCAACATATCAACACATACTAACACAGGCCTACACAGATTTATAGAGAGACACAAACAATGAACACACACTTAAGAACGGAAGTGTGTGGCATGTACAAGTGTTTGCGCATTGATAAATTTGTCCCCTACACCTGCTGTATTGGCTCGGTCTGCTACTGACACACTGGCCTTGTCTCTCTCTCTCTCTCTCTCTCTCTCTCTCTCTCTCTCTCTCTCTCGCACATGCACAGTCTTCCCACAGATGCTCATGTGATTTCCCCTGCCTTCCTTTATGTTTCTCCTCAGATGACACTCCTAAGTTACCCTGTTCCTGACTAGTCTGTGTAGAATTGGAACCTGCCTCCGTATCTGCCCCCTCCCAAGAATCACGCTGCTTAGGGCTCTCCCTCAGTAGAATGTCCATTCTAGGAGAGCAGGGATTGTCTGTTTAAGTAGCCCTACGGTGGCAGCACGGCCTGGCACACAGTAGGTGCTCCCACAAATGTCTGTTGAATGAGTGAGTGAATTTTTAAGAAGATTTATTATTAGTGTGTGCATGTGTGTATGTGTGTGTGTCTACCACAGGTGTTCAGGTGCCCTCAAAGGCCAGAAGAGGGCATGGGATTCCTAGGAGCTCTAAGTTCAGGAGAGTGTGAGTTGGCCCATTGTAGGTGCTGGGAAATGAACTCAAGTCCTCTGCAAGAGCAGCAGGTACTCTTATTGGCTAAACCATCTCTCCAGACTGAATCTTTTGGATTAAGTCCGGGGCCTCGCACATGCTAATCCATTGCTCTACAGGTGAGCCACACCCCATCTCTTCCCTGACAGATTTAGGCAGATACTCGCTGCCCAGCTACAACCCCAACCTTCATTTTACTTTTTGGAGATAGGATCTCACTGAGTGGGCCCAGACTGGCTTGAGGAGACCCTGGAACGCAGAAGGGCTTTGAACATGAAATCCTCCTTGTCTCAGCCTCTGGAGTAGCTGGGATTACAGGCAGGTAAAACCAAGCCTGATAGGCAAATGAACTCATGCGTGTGCATCTGTGTTTCGCTGTGTACCGGGAGCGTGTACAACGTTAACAGGCAAGCAAGCCAGTTAGTGCATTTTGAATAAACATTGTCTGGGAGAGATTTGTGGGCCAAAGGCGTTTGTCCGGGTCTCTTATTTCGTCTCTGTTTGTGTGTCCACCCCTTCTTTGTGTATACCTGTGTCACTACGGTGCACACGCAAGAAAGTACAACTACAAACACCCCAGACACAAGCGCGTAAACAAGCAGATACGCAATACCCGTTTATGCAGGGTTCCCGATACACTCACATGAGTGTGGCAGATGAGTGAAGGCTCTAGTATTATTGGGCCTGTAATTCTGAGCGTGGTGGATGTGAATGTGCGTGCGTCTGCCCATCTGTTTCATGGCTCGTGTAAGTCGGGGGACATAGTGTACTCGTGTGATTCTGGCATCTGCATTTGGGCGAGCGCGGCGTTCCTTCCACCTGGTATTTTGGAGGGTGGCCTCGCTAGCCAGACACAAAGTTTCCTTTTCTCAGACTGCAGAGGGAGTGGAACCGGGGAAAATCCGTCTCGAAGGCCGGAAGGAGGTGGGCAGGGAAGCGCCCTAAGCCGCGGCTGCCCGGGCGGGCTGCCGTTCCCGCCAAGGTCAGGTGCCGGCGCCGCAGCCCCCGCGGCCGGAGAAGAGATGCGTGGCCCAGGGAGGGCGGCCGGAGGGGGCGAGCGCTGGGTCGCGTCCAGCCACCTGGCACGTGGAGGCCACTACACAGGAGTTGGCGCCCCAGGCCAGTCGGAGCAGCCCCGGGGCAAGGGAGGGGGGCGTTGGTTCTGGAGCTCTGTTCTGTTCCAACCGCAGCATTCCTGCCCCCGCCTGAGTCACGGGGCGCCCCCCCACCTTCCACTTCCGGCCTCTCCTGGGGGTGCATAGCGTGGGATTCCCCATTCTCAAGTTCCGGAGGCTGCATCTCAAATAAGGACTCTAGGATGAACCAAGGGATCTGGGACCCCCATCCTCTTCTCCTGGATTCCACTGCTCCACAAGAGCCTGTGGACTCCAGATGTGTTTTCCAGATGTACTGCCCCGCCCCCACCCCATCCGCTCACCCCCACCCTTGGCTTTTCTAAGGGAATGAGAGATGGAGAGAGAAGAGGACACGCCCTGACTCAGATAGAGAGGGACAGAGAGGCATACACACTCACAAACTGACAAAATTCCTTCACAAAGCACCCTCCCCTCCCCCGACAGTGAATCACTCTTAAATACACAGGGTCCGTTATTAGCACAAATATAAACACAGAAAAGCAGCACTGGCTAAGCCATACACCGTTCGTTCACAGGGCGGATGCTGTCCCAAACACAGTGACATAAATGCCCTGGGACTTACTGGTAAACACATGGGAGCTGACAATGAGGCAGAGCCGCCCACCCCTACCCCACACACATGAGCCAGTGTGGGGAGGAACACACAAACACAAAGTCCAACCTGCACACATCCACTGTAAACGCCTGGCCAAATAGTCTACACAGACGTTAATACCGACAAACAAACCTCTGCAGACTTAGGCATTGAACCCCCAAACAACACATGTCAGCACTGACAAGGACAGACAAATAGATACAAACCAGGAAGCAATAAAAGTTAATGTCGACTCCCCCAACCACAGCACCATACCCCCAAGAGAGGGGGTGGAGAGCTCAGAGCCTAAATCTGTGCCAAAAGACAGACACAGATGGATGAGAAAACACTTATTGCGTAGCCACAGTGGCCCTCTGTAGAGACTGCAAGAAAGGGACGTTGCCACATATGCATGGGTTGGCACAGACACATGAGTAACAGGTGAGTTCCTGGGGTTCGGGCACTAAGAATCAGGGGGAGTCAGTAATAAAGAGACCCCGGAGAGAGCAGAAGCACGTTGATACTCTGCTACCAATCTCAGCCTGTCTTTTTGTCTCTCCTTTGGTACATACAAAACACAGAATTTCATGCTGGCAGTCATACTTTTCCTTCAGCAGTCAATAAGAAACACATCAACTTAGTCATACAATCCATCTTCCCTCTCCGTTTGGAGACAGGGTCTTGTGTGGCCCTGGCTGGCCTGAAATTTGTAATCCTCCTTGAGTGCTGGGATTACAGGCACAAACTGCCATGCCCCGTGTGACTTATTGATTCTGCAAGGGAACAGGACCTCACATCACGACATACATCCGCAGGTGTACTGTGTGAGCCGTCGCCTTAATAGACAGAAGTGTTCAAGCTAGCCTCATAGTGTCAGCAGCTCTGGTCTCACACAATGTCAGCATCCGTGAACACAGGACACAGAGGGAAAACAGATAAACGTCAACGTTGACATTTAGTGACACCTACAGAAACACAGACCGAATTGAAACACACAGAAACTGGCCCCCACTAAGACATACTCCCCTACAAAGCAGTCAATACTGATGGATATGCTGATTCGGGAGGACAAGGCTACATGTATAGACACTCCCCTTCCCAACCAGACACCTTCAGAGCTCCTCATCTCTTTGCAGGTGTTGCCGTTGCGGTCATAACACACTGATAGACACATGAGACCCTCTCACAGTTGTGTGCCCATTTCTCCCCTCCCCCCTTCTTGTCCAGCCAGGCTGACTCAGGCCCTATTCCTATTCCTACCAGACCACTCGAGCCACAGGCCTGAGTCACCCCTCTGGGGGCCAGCACGCTCATCACACTTCCTTGCACACTCAGGGCTCCCAGAATGCTGAGAATGTGAGCCCTTCCCTCCACACTGAAGGACCCCTCCTCACCTCTCCTGAAAGGCAGCAGGTGGGGTTCAGGAAACTGTTACTCTTAGGGTTTGGCTGCTTCCCCTGATGAGTTATCCCCATGTTCGTGTCTCCATCTCTTCTTCTTTAGTAAGGGACACTCTATGTACAAGGTCCCCCAGCCATGTCTCTGACAACCATGTGACCCTAAGCAAAATGCCCCCTTTGTATAGTACAGAAAGGGAGGGTCACTCTGAAGTAGGGATCCCATCATTCAGACCACATTATCATGTGTCTCTCTATGCTGGACCACTTCAGTGGCCTGTTCACTTTTAGTTTTCCTTCTTCCCTGCCCCTGATTTTTTTTTTTCCTTTTCTTGAGACAAGGTCTTCTATAGTTCAAACTCAGTATGTAGTCAGGGCTAGCTTTGAACTCAATATACAGTTGAGGATGGTCTGAAACTTCTGGTACTACTGCCTCCACCACCCACGTGATTACAGGCATACACCACCAAGTATGGGATGCTCTGAATGGATGCAGGGCTTCGTGTGTGCTGGGCAAGCATTCCATCAAATGAGCAACATCCTCTGCCCTTTGTTTTTCTTTATTGACAGGGTCTCACACTATAACCCAGGCTGGCCTAGAACTCACTATGTCATCTAGACAGACCTCAAACTGGTAACAATCCTTCTGCCTCAGCTTCTCAAATTCTGGGATTACAGGTATGAACCTCCATCTTGTCTTCTCTGTCTTTCTCTGTTGCTCACTTTCTCTCCTCATTCTTCTCTGGGTTCTGTTTTCCCAGGAGCCCTCGCTGAGCAGAGACCTCCTCCCCTTGGTTGAGGCCCAGGGGACACTTCCGGGCACGAGGTGGGCAGGTCGAAGGAGGAGGTGGATGGAGGAGGGTATTGGTTAGTTCTGATGCCCTGCTTGGGTCAAGGGCTAACAAAGGAGCAGCAGGCCTACACACTTGGGCCACTGAACAGCTTAGAGGAAATTTGGGACAAAGAATGCTATTCAGAGAGAGGCTGGGGTGAACAGAAACACACACAGAGAAGCAGTGAGCAAGGGATGGAGAAACAGAGGGATGAAAAACAGACAGACAGAAATAAGGCAGAGGAAGGACAGGTTGACAGCCACGGTGAATGAAGGGCACTCCCCTGCCTTGGTCCACACTCAGACTCACCTGGAGCTTGCAGACTGTTTTGAGAGCTGTGGCTTATGATGGGGGAAAGGGGAACAGCATCTTGAAGCCAGAGTAGGTTCACGGGTTCAGGGGGTCCCTGGGCCTGGCAGCTTAGGTTGAAGGGGGTATTGGCCGGCACAGCTTTGTCCTCAGGCTCCTCCAGGAAGTATGGGAGACCTGGGAAGTTGGTGGTGAAAGCTGAGTTCCCTCTGAACCTCTCAGGGCCCAGATTATCATTAGGCTATTGGAGGTGCTAAATACTAGATCCACCCTGCAGCTTATTCGCTTGTCCCTTCTGTCTGGTCCCTCAGGACACCTCAGTCACCTTCAGATGTCTGACCCTTTATGCTTCTCTGCCTAGGACCATGCTTCCAACATCTGGTTCAGTCTATGCCTGACCACCTTGGGCAGTTTCCAGAGCATGTGAGAGTATCACCTCTTCTCTTGTTTTCTCTTCCTCCTCCTCCCCCTCTTCCTCCCCTTTCTTCTTTCTGCGCTCTCTCTCTCTCTCTTTCTGTTTTGTTGCTGTTATTGTTTGTTTTTCTGAGACAAGGTCTCTCTACATAGCTCTTGCTGTCTTAGAATTCACTATGTAGACCAGGCTGGCCTTGAACTCACAGAGATCCACCTGCCTCTGTCTCCTCAGTGCTGGGATTAAAGGCATATGCCAACATGCCTGACTCTTCTCTTTTTGAGACAGGGTCTTGCTTTGTACCACAGACTGGCCTCAAACTACAGATCCTCCTGCCTCAGCCTCCTGAATGTGGCAAATTTATGTGTGTATCACCATGCCTGGCTTGCCTTGTATCATTTAATGAAGAAATGATGTGCTTGAAGTGATGTGTCTCTGAACGCAGGCATATCCTACTCTAAGTGTATTTGATCCTCCAGGACATTCAAAATCTCCCCAAATGTCCTCCCCTCTGGGACATAGAATTTCCCTTAGACCAACATAATTGATGGCCTCCCAAGCCTTTTCAACCCCCAAGATTCCCTACATCTCTATCTAGGCTTTATGTCCTGATGGAAAGACTCTAAGTTCTATCCCATCAGAAGCTCTGACCTGAGGACTCACCTTCCAGCCCTACATAGCCAGGCTGAGACACGAAGGTCCGTCCTTCCAGGTACACCATACACTGGTACTCTCCTGCATCTGCAAGTTGCAGGGATGAGATTCTGGAAGGGAAGAGGAGGGACAGAGAGGCTTGGGGTTAGGACTCAACACTGGGAAGGTCAGCAGAACTGAAAGAGGGGGTCTGAACAGGAAACTCATAGAAGGCTGAAATAGGTACTATTTTTAACTCATTTTTACAGAAGAGGAAAATGAAACCTAGAGGTCATATCGCAAGCTCAGAGCCACATGGCCAGTAAGTGGTCAAGTGGAGATTCCCAACCCAGGCGGAGTGGCTGCCCAGTGGCTTTGTGTGGAAGGACTGTATGCGTGGAGATCACTGGTCAGGGACAGGTGCCACACCTGAGCTGACTGACGACTTTCCATTCATCTTGCCAGTCTTCACCCAGAGGCACCTGGGTCTGGGTGTTATCAGCCAGTTCTAAGAGCTGTCCATTCCGAAGCCACAACACCTCAGGTGGTTCTCCCTGAACCTGGAGCTCACACCGAAGGGTTCCTGTGAGTCCTCTGGCACCGGTGATATTCCCTGGGTTCCCCACAAATGGGCTGTCAGCCTCAGCCTGTGTGTCTGTCAGGTGAGATGGAGAGGAGTGTGTTTAGGAACCCCCACAGTTCACTGCTTCTCTCTTCTACCTTTTCTGTCTGCCCACCGCTGCCAGGACCCTACATAGTTGTAGAATGATCTCGGGGGGCGGGGGGAGTTAGAGGCATGGGGGAGGATGGAAGTCTTCCCAGGGGACTGAGGTCGGTTTCCATCCCATGTCCAGTCTGTTAGGAGGAAGGCCTGGGATCTGGCAGCCTCCCACGCCCTGGACTGCCTGGCAAGGCCGGTCCCTGCCATTCCGGAAAAGAAAACGGAGCAGGGAAAGGAAGGGAAGGGAAGGGAAGCGAAGGGAGGGAGGGAGAAGGGGGGGAGAGAGAGAGAGAGAGAGAGAGAGAGAGAGAGAGAGAGAGAGAGAGAGAGAGGACTCCAGAGCAGGGTGAGAACAAGTGGTTGAGGGGTACAGCAGTGACGAGGGGGGCCCAGGACTCCCAAGCCCTCCTCCTTCAGTCTGCCTCTGTATTTGTTGGGGAAAGATCCCTTCCTGTCATCTATCCCCACCCCCAGTTCCGTCTCTCTCCTCAGGACCCAGATTCATCAGCCCTCAGCCCTCCCTGCCTCAGCTTCTTCCTTCTGTCTTTCCTCCGGGTCCATCTTCTGTCCCTGGCCCTCCCAGTTTCTGTTTTTTGTCTTTCTGGTCCCCTCTCAGTTGCTTTCCCTAACATCTCCCCCACCCCACCCCCGTCTGTGTCTTTCTGTCTCCCCCCACTCCAAGTCAGCTCTCTGTCGTCCCGAGGAAACTCCCTAAACTAGCCCAGCACCCCCAACACCTGCTAGCCAGCCCCCACCCCCTCACTCCCCCTGCCCTGTGTCCCATCAGCCCGTGTCTGCCTCAGTGAGTCCCCATCACTCACCCTTAGGAGCCGCACACCCCCAGCACCATAGCGCCAAGCACCAGGCCAGCGGGACCCTGCCCATCCTCAGGACACCACTACTGGCAATCGATACCAAACTTTCTTCCGAAGTTGATGGACACCTCTCTCGGGAAGGGGGCAGGGCCGGGTTGTCCCCGGCCCTCCCCCCAGCTCTGGGCTCCTGGGATTTGGCACTGCCCGCCTGGCACAGCGGGAGCCCCTCGGCTGGCTCAACTCCTCCGCAGTTAGCTGTCTTCCCGGCTACCCTGCCTCATACTCTCCCTCCCAGACTTCTTTCCCCGCCCCTGGCTCCCCCTCTGCCTCCGCCCACTAGGGCCCCAGCCCAGGGGCCACTGGGACTCGGAGGGGTTAACGAAAAGAGAAGAGTACTGGATCGGCCTCGTCTTAAAGGGGCCTTGGCGCCTTGGAGAGAGGCTGGGGAGGTGGAAGACCTTTGTAAGATCTTTGTGGCTGATGGTGGCTGAGGGCCGATCCTGGGCTGGTGAGTTAGGAGAATGGGCGCTGTCCCCCTGGACTCTCTCAGGGTCTGGTAAACATTCCTGCAGAATTTCCACTCCTCTCAGCCCAAGACGCTCCCCTTTTGGGCCTCCACCCTCAGCCCAGCCTCCCAGGCCTCCCTTCACTCCCCTCACACTCATGGCAGCTTGAACAAGGACATACACAATCTCTCTCTCTCTCTCTCTCTCTCTCTCTCTCTCTCTCTCTCTCTCTCTCTCTCTCTCTTCCTCCCTCCCTCCCTCCGATGGCATTGACACAGAAGCCGGGACAGGTAGAGACACGCAGTGGCATGCTGCCTGCCCACATATACCCTCAGATGAGCTGGGTCAGGCGTTTGCATGCTGGAGAAGTCTTATAAATGGAAGGTCACTGCGGGATGGGCGTACCCAGGGTTGGGGCACTCATCTAAGGAGACGTCAACGCTCACATCCACAAAAGCCCACTTGGACACAGTAACAGGAATCCAGAGGTGGCTGCAGACTGGAGTGGGAATTCCAGCCCTATCCCAACCCGGCAACTACGGGCAGTGGGCAAACGCCTATCGTCCTGTGTCTCAGTGTGTCCAGCTGTAAGATGGGAGTGAGGACAGCCCCTGCTAATGTAGCCGGCTAGTGCGAGAATGATCTAGGTCAAAGTGCAGTGCAGTTCCTTGCACGTGGGTAGCCCAGCTGACAAGGTGCCCAGGATTTTTGGCATCCCATTGTCTCTCTCTGCACTTGCGCTGTTTGCTCCTCAGGGAACCTTGTATTCAGCCCTTGCAGATCTGGGGCCAGGACTCTGGCTCTGATGCATGTCTACTGTGCCTCTAGGTGTTTGCCATAGAGGCTGTGTTCAGAAGGCCTCTAGCACCTAACTCTCTTCTCCATTAACCGGGGCACTGCTTTATTAGAACTGTTTTTATATATTTATATATACTTTATTTATTCTTGTTTTATATACATTGGTGTTTTGCCTGTGTGTGTGTCTGTGTGAGGGTGTCAGATTTTGGAGTTACAGACAGTTCCGAGCTGTCATGTGGGTGATGGGAATTGAACCCCGGGTCCCCTGGAAGAGCAGTCAGTGCTTTTAACCTCTGAGCTATCTCTTCAGCCCCATAACTGATTTTGATGACCTCAGAATTCTGTTTTGCCTCCTGATGTCTCTCCTCTTTTCCCTTTCTCCATATCCACTACTCTCTTCTACTTCCTCTCTCCCTCCCTCAATCTATCTCTTGCTTAGGATCTAGGAGGATGTTTCTGAGCCAGGCGTCCCTTTAACCATGTTTAACCCTGTCTGCTCCCTAGCCATGACTCCCCACTGCCCTGAGGATGAACTCCAAGCTCCCCAGCTGCTCACTCAGGGTCCTAACTCTAACCATCATCCTATTTGTGACTCCCTCTAGTGATCACCCCAGCATCGGATTCACCCCACCGGTCTGGGCCTTGGGGTCCTCCTGAACACTCAGCATGGGTGTTGGCATTATAAAGTTCCATGGAGAACTCCCTCTTACTCAGCTCCCTCTCCACCACCTCACCCTGGTCTAGTCTTGTCCTCTGCCACCTGGATCCCAGCTGCAGTTTCCTCCTTGGGTGGTCTGAGTCTATGGGTTCTTCTGACTCGTTTCCCACTTAGCAGTCACAGGGTATTTCCTAATCCCACATCTGACCCGTTCTTTCTCCCACCCCCCTCCTCTTTCCCCCTACTACCTAGCTGTAGCCCCACTTCTGCCTCAGCCTTTAAGATAAAGCCACAAGTTTGTTACCGGTACCCCTCATATCCACTCAACCCTGGCCTCACCTCCCTGAGCAACTTTCCTTTTCTCACCTGAAGAACCTCCCTTCACACCTTGGAGCATCCTTCTGTAGCATTTGGTCCCAAGCTCCTACACATCCCTCAACCCACCTGTTTTCTCCCCTCTCTACTGCACCATTTCCAGCCCCTTCCGGTCTAACCTAGCTGCACTCCCACAGTATGCTGCTCACTCTCAACACCTGTCTGTTCCTTTTTTTGAGATGGTCTCACTATATTGCCAAGGCTGGTCTCAACCTCCCAATCCCCCTCGCTTCAGCCTCGGGAGTGCTGGGTTGACCGGCCGGGTGTGCGCCACCACGCCCAGCTTGCCCTGTGCTTTTCCTTTGGCAGCATTTCCTGTGGATTGTCATTGTGGGTTTATTGCATGATTCTCTGTTTTCTGTCTTCTCTCTGACCTGTGGGCTCTGGGAGGACAGACTGGGGCTATCTCAGATGCTGCTGTAACCCATGGAAAAGGCCTGCCACACTGTGGATTGCTAATAAAGATGGCATCTCTAGGGTACGGAAGTCCTTCCCCGGGGCTGGGGAGATGGGACCTGACTCAGGTGCAGCTAGTCCTTTCACCCACGTACAAGCCAGGTGTGGGCGTGAGCGCTTATAACCCTAGAGGGGATGGGGATGGGTGGATCCCTGGGCCTTGCTGGCTAGCCATTCTAGTCGAAACTGAACCACAGGTTTAGTGAGAGATCCTGCCTCAAAGAATAAGATGGAGGGGCTGAGGAGGTGGCTCAGCAGTTGGGACGTGTGGGTTCAGTTCCCACCACACCCATGGCACATCGCTGCCCCCTGTTACAGAGGAATCTGACGCCCTCTACTAGCCTCTGCAGGTACCAGGCATGCACATGATATGCAGACATACAAGCAAACAAAACACCTGCACACATTTAAAAAACAACAACCGTTAGAAATAAACGAACAAACAAATAAATAAAAATAAGGTGGAGAAAGAGGAAGACATTTGATCTCTACCTCTGGCCTCCTCACACACATGCCTGCACATGCATCTATATATGTGGAGGCAGGCACACATACACACATATGCGTACATATCACACCCACACACAATTTTTTTTTAAAAAGGAGATCACACCCTTGTATAGATTCATTAACATCAGTGGGAATTCCTGTCAAATTTAAACCTATGAAGCCATTTACTCAAGAACCTGAGAGGCTGTGGCAGGAAAGAAGCCAGCAAATTCAAGGCCAGCCTTTGCTCTATAGTGAGACCATCTCACAAAGGCGAACAAAATCAAAACTATTAGCCAGGTGTGGTGGTATACACCCACAATCCCAATACCTGGGACGTAGAGGCAGAAGGATCAGGAGTTCAAAGTCATCCTCAACTACATCAAAAGTTTGGGGCTAGCCTGGGCTATGTGAGACCCTGTTTCAACAACAAACAACAAAGTATTGGCACCTAATATGTGTTTTTAATTTACCTTGAATTACCTTGAATGGCATTTTAGAAAATGAAGATGCTGCTGGAGAGTTGGCCCAGCAGTTAAGAGCATTTGCTGCTCTTGTAGAGGACCCAAGTTTAGTTCCCAGCACCCACATGGTGCCTCACAACTGTCTGTAACCCCAGTCCCAGGGGATCTGATACTTTCTTTTGACCTCCAAAGGCACCAGACATGTACTTACATACATGCAAGCAAAACATATGAAATAAAATAAATTTATTTTAAAAAACTTTAAAAATTGGAGACAGATGGACAGAAATGCCCTTCACACTAGGAGATGAGAACATGACAAGCTGGTTTTTGCAAGAAGTATCTGTTCTTGCTTTTTTTAAAAAAGATTTATTTATTATGTATACAGCATGTATGACTACAGGCCAGAAGAAGGCACCAGATCTCATTACAGATGGTTGTGAGCCACATGTGGTTGCTGGGAATTGAACTCAGGAACTCTGGAAGAGCAGTCAGTGTTCTTAACCTCTGAGCCATCTCTCCAGCCCTGTTCTTGCTTTTATTACAAATATTTATTCATTTATTTTTATGTGGTGTGTGTGTGTGTGTGTGTGTGTGTGTGTGTGTGTGTATGTGTGTACCTGACTTCAGTATCTCTGTGTACTATGTGGGTGCAGGAGCCTGCAGAGATCAGAAGAGGGCATTGGAATCACTGGAACTGGGGTCACAGATGGTTGTAAGCCCCCATGTGGGTGCTGAGAATTGAACCCCGGTCCTCTGCAAGATCAGCAAGTGCTCTTAACCGCTGAGCCATCTCTCCAGCCCCAAATCTCCCATTCTTAAAAGACAGAAAAACAATTATAAAAATACTTATGAGGAAGTAGTTTGTACCTTGAGAAAACCGCATAGGGGAGGGAACAGCAAGGCATGGTTGTGTTACATTTAGAGCCTGTGGCTAAGGAAGGCCTCTCTGAGGTTAACCTGGAGAGCTAAGGAACTCCGCAGTAAGCCACATGGCAAGAGCATTCCAGGAAGGGCAAACAGCCATTGCAAAGACTGAGGCAGGCATGAGCAACTTCAGGGAGACACATTTGTGACTGGAATGAATGCAGACTGGGGCAGGCCCAGGTAGGGTCAGGAAGAGTCTCAGCCCAGAGAAGACCTTGCTTGTTCTTCTGAAGGCCAGAGTGGGTTTTGGGCAGGAAAGATAGGATTTGATCTGGTTTTGTTTATTGATTACTATTTCTTAGGTGCTGGGAACTGAACCTGGGGCCTTAATGCAATCACCCTAACAAGTCCATATTAGGCAAGAATCAAGTGACTGAGCTACATCTCTAGCCCCTCACTGGGGGATTCTAGACAGGTGCTCTACCACTGAACCACACCCCCAGCCCCTCACTGGAGGATTCTAAGCAGGTGCTCTACCACTGAACCACACCCCAAGCCCTTTACTGGGGGATTCTAGGAAGGGGCTCTACCACTGAGCCACATCCCAAGCCCTGGGTTTTTTGAGACAGTATTTCACTTTATAGCTCAGGTTGGCCTTAAACTATTATTATTGATCTTCCTGTTGAGTCTCCTGTGTGTTGGGATTACGAAGGGTGGGGCACCATGCCTAGCTGATAAATTTAATCAATCAATCAATAGAATGAATGGCCTCACACGTTCCACACAAGTGCTCTATCACTGACCTACATCACCAGACCTCCATTGGGTTTTGGTTTGATTGTTTTTATTTTATTGGTACTTTATTTATTTATTTATTTTGTGTGTATGGGGCATATCACTGTGCCTCTGTGGAAGTCAGAGGATAATTTGCAGGAGTCACTGTCTCTTTCCACCATGTGGGTCCCTAGGATTGAACAATTCAGGTTGTTAGGTTTGGTGGCAGACCGTTTCCCCCCATGACCTGTCTCCCTGATCTTCTGTGGGTTTCTAAAGGACCTACCTGCTAAAGCCATTCAGTGAAAGTTGATGGGAGACTTCCTGACAGACACCAGGACCCACACGTACCGGTCCTAACTATTACCACACAGGGGATGTGTTTTTGTGGTGTGATGCAATGAGAAAGGGTGTGTTGTAGGGTATCCACCAGAGAATACTACTTGAATATGGGCGTAAGCCAATAGAAAGTCTTTATTGCTGCCTGGCTACTACACTGGGTGTTCAGGATCCCATTGTA
This sequence comes from Peromyscus eremicus, assembly GCF_949786415.1. Classification (NCBI taxonomy): domain Eukaryota; kingdom Metazoa; phylum Chordata; class Mammalia; order Rodentia; family Cricetidae; genus Peromyscus; species Peromyscus eremicus. The sequence continues at coordinate 166,292,726 of NC_081416.1, read as the reverse complement.
CCACTGAGCCTTTCTCAGGGTGGACTTTTAAGCACAAAAACATATCCTGGGTTGACATATTTCAGTTAACTAGAACAGTTAGCCAGAAGCAGAACTACTAGACTTTCCCAGGACTATGGACTTTGATGGATCAGGTCTTTGTTTTCATTTTGGCAGGTGGTATTGTCCATGTGCTGAGTTTTATGGCCTGAATGGGATTTCCATCATGGAGTCAGTTGTGCTAAGGCCTAGTAGCCTGTCACAGGTGTTGCACCTCCAACAAGGAGTTCTTTGCTAAAATGAGCCTGCATCTGGTCCAGCTTCCAGCTAATGGGAGATTCTTGGAAGGGAAGAACATTGAATGGCAGCACAAGATGCCATCAGCCAAAACTAGTATATAAACAATTACACAGGGCAAATGACCCAGTTTACTTGAAATATAAATGATAAATGGAGGGTCTTGGCACATGCCTAGAATACCAACACTCAGAAGATGGAGGCTGGAAGATGTTGAGTCTGAGGCCGTCTTGGGCTTCATAGCAAGGCTGTCTGATATAAAATGAAACAAAATAGGGTCGCTGAGATGGCTCAATGTGCAAAGGCAACTACTCCAAGCCCGACGGCCTGAGTTCAATCTCTGGGACTCCCATGGTGGAAGGAGACAAGGAACACATACAAAAATAAATACATGTAATAATGACAAAATAAGAATAAATTTAGGGGAGAGATGACTCAGAGGTTAAGAGCACTGGCTGCTCTTCCAGGTGGACCTGGGTTCAATTCCCAGCACCCACATGACAGCTCACAACCATTTGTAACTCCAGTTCCAGGGGATCCAACACCCTCATACAGACACACATGCAGGCAAAACACCAATGCACATAAATTTTTTTCAATCAATAAGTGTAATATTTAATAGAAAAATCAGCACAAATACATAAATAGCTAAGATGCAAATGAAATTGTAATTCACCAGCAGACATGTTTTATTTTATTTTTTTCACTTTTTTTATTTTTTTTTTATTTTTATTTTTTAAATTTATTTATTTATTATGTATACAGAAGAGGGCGCCAGATCTCATTACAGATGGTTGTGAGCCACCATGTGGTTGCTGGGAATTGAACTCAGGACCTCTGGAAGCGCAGTCAGTGTTCTTAACCTCTGAGCCATCTCTCCAGCCCCTCACTTTTCTTTATTAAGAAATTTTCTACTCCACATACTATCCACAGATCCCCCCTCCTCCCTCCTCCCATCCCCCAGCCCTCTTTCCCAGGCCACCCCGAATCCCCACATCCCCCAAATCGAGGTCTCCCATGGTGAGTCAGCAGAGCCCAGCACACTGAGCCTAGGCAGGTCCAAGTCCCTTCCCACTGCACCAAGGCTGTGCAAGGTGTCACACCACAGGCACCGGGTTCCAGAAGCCTGCCCATAGATCAGGGACAGATCCCGATCCCCCTGCCTGGGTGCCCCCCAAACAGTTTGAGCCAAACAACCGTCTTCCGTATCCAGAGTGCCTAGTCCAGTCCCATGGGGGCTCCACAGCCACCAGTCCACAGTTCATGGGCTTCCACTAGCGTGGCCGGTCATCTCTACACGTCTTCCCATCATGATCTTGATGTCCCTCGCCTGCAGTATCTCTCTTCTCTCTCATCAATTGGATTCCTGGAGCTCAGCCTGGTGCCTGGCCATGGATCTCTGTATCTGCCTCCATCAGTCACTGGACAAAGGCTCTATGATGACAGCTAGGTTATTTAATGCACATAAAATTTTAAAAAATTAATAATTTGGGCCCAAAAAGATGGCTCAGTGGTTAGGAGTATGGGCTGCTCTTCCAGAGGACCTAGGATCAATTCCCAGCACCCACATGACAGCTCATATCTGTCTATAACTCCAGTTCCAGGGGATCTGACACCCTCACACCAATACACGTAAAATGAAATTAAATAAATTGTTTAAAAAAGAATAAATTTAATAAGCAAAAGGATGGAGAGTGGTTACAGATTTCAAAAAACTTAAGAAACCTATCAAATGAAATTGGGATTCTATTTTTTGAAAAATTTACTTCTATTGCCAGGTGTGGTGGCCCATGCCTTTCATCCTAGCACTTGGGAGGCAGAGGCAGGCGGATCTCTGTGAGTTTCAGGCCAGCCTGGTCTACAGAGTGAGTTCCAGGACAGCCAGGGCTGTTACCAGAGAAACCCTGTCTTGAAAAACCAAAACAAAACCAAACCAAACAAAAAATTTGCTTCTGTTTTTATGTGTATGGATGTTTTGCCTGCACATATGTCTGTGCACCGTGTGTGCAGTGCCCCAGACACCGGAGAGGGTGTCTAGAATTATAGGTGGTTGTGAGCTGAGTTCTGGGAATTGAACCTGGGTCTTTTGGAAGAACAGCTAGTGCACTTAACTGCTGAGCTGTTTCTCCCGCCCTTGAGTTTTAATTTCAGCAAGTCTAAGTGAGGCACGGTGACCCACAGTCTCAGCACTTGGAGTGTGGAAGCAGGAAGATCAAGAATTCAAGGCCAGCCCCAGTTACATGGTAAGTTTGAGGCTGGCCAGCCTGAGCTACACGAGGCTTTGTCTCAAAACAGAGTGGGGCTAGATCAGTAGTTCTCAACCTTCTAATGTTGCAACTCTTCAATACAGTTCCTCATGCTGTGGTGACCACCAGCCATAAAATTATTTTTGTTGCTATTTCATAGCTGTAGTTTCGCTACTGTGGTGAATGGTAGTGTCAATATCTGATATGTGACCTACAGGTTGAGAACCACTGGGCTAGCACAACCTCTTCGTGGATAAGAACACTTACTGCACTTACAGAGGTCTGGAGTTGAGTTCCCACCACTCACCACCTTTCTCTCCCGTTTCAGGGGATCCAACACCCTCTTTTGGACTCCACAAGCACCAGGCACACATATGGCACATATACATACATGTAGGTAAACACATACATACAATTTTTTTTTTTTTTTGAGACAGGGTTTCTCTGTGTAGTTTTTGGTACCTGTCCTGGAACTCATTCTGTAGACCAGGCTGGCCTTGAACTCACAGAGATTTATCTGGCTCTGCCTTCTGAGTGCTGGGATTAAAAGCATGTGCGGTCGCTGCCCGGCCACACAAAAATTTTAAATCTGCACCCACACACAGGAACACCAAATAAACAAATATGAAAATAAATGTATAAAATATACTTATGTTGGGGAGTATTATTTTAAAGTGTGTTATTTTTGTTTATGTTGCATTTGTTTAATTCTGTGAAGCTGTGTGTGTGCCTGTCTAAAACACATGATGGTCTAATACAAATCTGAACAGCCAATAGCAAGGCAGGAGAAAGGATAGGCGGGACTGGCAGGCAGAGAAAATATATAGAAAGAGAAATCTGGGAGGGAAGAAGAAGTAGCCAGAGAAGGAGGAGGACTCCAAGGGCCAGCCACCCAGCTACACAGCCAGACACGGAGTAAGAAACAAAGAAAGGTATACAGGAATAGAAAAGGAAAAACCCAGAGGCAAAAGACAGTTGGGATAATTTAAGGAAAGCTTGCAAGAAACAAGCCAAGCTAATACCGGGCATTCATAATTAAGAATAAGCCTCTGTGTGTGATTTTTTGGGGGGAGCTGGGTGATGGCCCCCCAAAAGAGTAATAAAACTAATAACACACTTATAAGGCCAGTGACATGGGTCACTGGGTGAAGATGCTTGCCTGTAAGCCTGGCAGCTTGAGTTTGACACTTGAAATCCACACAGTGAAAGGAGAGAACTGACTTCTGCAAGTTGTCCCCTGGCCTCCACTTTTGTGCCATGGCATGCGCATACCCACACCTCCTTCCAACACAAAACAAATAATTGTAAAAGAGTGAAAACAAAATCCATTTATGAGGCTACCAGGGAAATGTAAACACTAATCTGTTTGTCACAATGAGCGTCAGAGTGAGTCATATAGTTTTGATTTTTCAAAGTAAACTTTAGCTGGGTGTGGTGGCTCATGCTTGTAATTCCAACATTCAGGAGTTTGAGGTAGGACAGTCACTGTAGTCAAAGGCAGCCTGTACTACATAGTGAGTTCTGGGTTAGCCTGGGCTGTAGAGTGAGACCCTGCCTCAGTACAAACAAAATTAGGGGCCAGAGAGATGGCTCTGTGATTGAGCACTTGCTACTCTTGCCGAGGGTCAGAGTTCAATTCCAAGCATCCAAGTTGGGTCTTTCACAAAACCCCAGTAATTTCAGCTTCAAGGGATCAGACGCCCTCTTCTGGCCTCTGCAGGTACTGCACACACACACACACACACACACACACACACACACACGTAGCAATAAATATAAATCTATTTAATGTCATTAAATTATACAGTTTTGGCTAAAATCCCAGCACTCGGGAGGCAGAGCCAGGTGGATCTCTGTGAGTTCGAGGCCAGCCTGGGCTACAAAGTGAGATCCAGGACAGGTACCAAAACACCACAGAGAAACCCTGTCTCGGGAAAAAAAAAAAAAAAAGAGTTGATGGGTTTTGAGCCCTGGAGCTCACAGATGGTGAAAGGAGAGAATGTGTAGTGTGTGTATGTGTGTGTTGCTGGGTTTTGACCTCAGGAACTCATGTTTGCAAGGCAAGCACTCTACCGGTTAAGCTGCATCAGTGTTTTTATGGTACTTATTAGGCAAACATTGTACCAATGAACTATGTCTCCAACTCGATGCTCAAAGACCACATTGACTAATCCAGTAGGCTTTGCCTTGGTGTCCAGTAATTCTTTTTTTTTTTTTTTTTTTTGTGGGTGTGTGTGGTGGTGGCACATGCTTTTATTTACTTATTTTTCATTTTTATTTATTTATTTTTTTCTATTACCAGCTTGATACAGTACAAATTCTTATCCTAATGGTGAAATGTTTCATTAAGGCTTGCCCAGTGATTGAGTAAAACCAAAACTTATTATAAGCCACAGTCATCAGACCCCTGCTAGGTAGCCTCTCTGGTTCTGTGGGTTGCAATCTGATTGTTCTTTGCTCTTTATATCTAGTATTCACTTATGAGTGAGTACATACCATGTTTGTCCTTCGGTGTCCAGTAATTCTTGTCTGTGGATGAAGCCATGAATGAGTTTGTCTTTTTTTTTCCTTTTTCTTTTTCCTACTGGAATCAACATAATGTCAGCTTTTATGTTAATATAGTGCAAGATCCAGGGTTATTTACCTACTTAAGTTTGAGACAGCCTTGAGATTTAGCTGAGGCTATCTCAAACTCACTGTGTATTCCATGCTGGCCTCAAATTCTTGGTGATCTCCCTGCCTGAGCCTCTTGGGTGCTGGGATTAGAGACATGCACCACCATATTTAGCTCCAAAACTCTTTAAATACATTACTTCAAGGATTCCAGAGTTCTTTGAATGTGAATTTTGAATGCAAAGCAAAGACAAGTCATTGTTCGGTTTTTTTTCCTTTCCTTTTTTTTTTTTTTTTTTTTTTTTTTTTTTGGAGACAGGATTTCTCTGTGTAACCCTGGATGTCTTAGAACTACCTCTGTAGACCAGGCTGGCCTCGAACTCACAGAGATCCATCTGCCCCTGCCTCCCGGGTGCTGGGATGAAAGGCATGTGCCACCACTGCAAGGCCTTTTGGTTGTTGTTTTTAATTTAACATAATTTCTTTGTTGAATCTTGGGAATTTCACATCATACACCCCATTTCTGCTCACCTTCCAGTCCCTCCATACCCTCCCTTCCCCCCTGTACCGCCCCCCATGAAAATTTAAAAAATTCAAACCAAACTAAACAAACTAACAAAAACAAAAGGAACAATAAAAAAGAAAGGAAGGAAGGAAGGAAGAGAAAAAGAAAAGAAACCTCTTCGCTCCTCCACTTAAACACCTCTTCATTCATCCTGATGGCGTTGGGAGCTGCAGTGCGTCACACAGTAAGTAGACCTTTCTGTCCAATCTGCTTCACTTGCAAATGTTCATTGCAATGGGTCACTGGTCTGGTTCAAGGCCTCTGGTTTCTGGTACACCATCAACACTGGATCCTCACCAAAACTCCTCTGGGATATCCCCCGGCCGCCCAGAGTTATGGAGATCTTGCGGTATCATTCCATAGGACTGGTCCCTTCAGGAGCTCTAGCAGGTCCTAGATAGGGTGGATGTTAGGGTAGGCCAACCCTAGGCCCGGGTGTGGGCCTGAGTGGTAGTTGAACTGGTCAGATCAGGCCACCAGACTCCCCCATGAGGCAAGGGACAGAGCCAATTCCCCTATGACCATGCCATCAGGGTCATCCCTCCCCCACCCTCAGTGAGGTGTGGAGCCATCTCTGTGGAGGGGTCGGGGAGCTCTCTTGCTACAGCATCCAGCAAGGGGCAGGACCAGCAATCCCAGGGCCGGTGAAGGGCAGAGCTGGCTCAGCATGGCCCTCTGATTCCATCATACATGGTTCCCATGGCCTCCTGAAGCAACATGGGCTATAGACATCAACACAGACCCTAGCTGTAGCAGGCACACGAACTCAAACATGGCCCAGATGACAACCTGGCTCTGGCAGAAGCACAGGCGACTCAGATCAGGGTGGCTCCGGTGGTGGCACGGCCCTTGGACACTAAAGAGGCCACAAGTTGTGGCCCTGACCCTGGGCTTCCTTGTAATCTTTTGGTGGCAACATAGACCTGAGCTGCGGTGGGACCACAGACCCAGACATGGTCCTTGGCAACAGCTGTGTCTGGATGTCATCACTGCCCCAGGTGGCAGTGCGGGCCACTCAAACTGGCCCTAGTGGCAGCGTGACCCTTGGACACTAACATGGCCCCAGATCTTGGGCATTCACGTGGTCTTCCATGATAACAGAAGCCTCAGACATCAGTTCAGACCCTGGCTGCAGTAGGGCCACAGACCTAGACATGGCCCTCAGCTGCAGCTCTGGCCAGACACCATGGGGTCAGGTAGCAGCACAGGCTACACAGATATTCATGGCCCCAGCTGCAGCAGGTCCCTCGGCCACCAACATGGACTCAGGTAGCTGACTTGGCCCAGGGCATCCACATGGCCCTCAGCGGCAGCATGGGCCATGGACTTCAACACAGAGCCTGGCTACAGTAGAACCAGGAACCCAGACATGGTCCTTGGTAGCAGCCTGGGTCCATTGTTTTTGTTTTTTGAGGACCATAAAGATGGCCCAAAGCATAAAGGCATTGGTGCCAAACCTGATGGCCTGAGATAACCCCTGAGACCCACATGTTGGAAGGAGAGAACTGGCTTCATCAAGTTTTTCTCAGCCCTCCACAGGGGAGCTGTGGCGTGTGTGTGTGTGTGTGTGTGTGTGTGTGTGTGTGTGTGTGTGTCCGTTGACATGCATCCAGAATAAACAACAACAACAGCAACAACAAAACTGTAATTAAAAGGGAAAAAAGCCTTAAACCTTATCCCTTTTCAAATCACTTGAAGTGCAATAACAACATGAAACCCAGACCAGGCAGTGGTGACGCACGCCTTTAATCCCAGCACTCAGGAGGCAGAGGCAGGCAGATCTCTGAATTCAAGGCCAGCCTGGTCTGTAGAGAGAGTTCTGGGACAACACAGAGAGACCTTGTCTCAAAAGACAAAACAAAACAAAAACCAGGTATGATGGAGTACATCTGTGATCCTAGCATTTGGGAGGTAGTGGAAAGGGAAAATCCGAGGTGAGTCTGGGACACCTAAGATTCTGTCTTCTTTTTTTCCCCTGAGACAAGGTCTCTCTGTGTAGCCCTGGCTGTCCTGGAACTCGCTCTGTAGACCAGGCTGGCCTTGAACTCACAGAGATCCACCTGCCTCTGCCTCCTGAGTGCTGGGATTAAAGGTGTGAGCCGCCACCGCCTGCATAGACCCTGTCTTAAAAAAAAAAGAAATGAAAAGACAGGCAAGTTCAATTATTTCCTAATGTTTGCCTTAACATAACCCTAAGAAAGAGCGGTAAGTGGAATAGATGCAGCAGAAAGTCAGTGGTTATTGTAATTTCAGTTCTGTCAGTGATAAGAATGGGACTCGGGGTCCTATACAGGTCAAGCAGGTGTCTACCACCAAGCTACACTTCCAGGCAGAGTTGATGGTTATTTAAAAAAAAAAAAAATGGAGTAATGGGGAAAACAGGAGAGAAAAAGGGTTGGAGAGGCAAGGGGCAGGGCGACGGTCCTTAGAGCCTGTGTGTCTGTATCTGCTTTCAGATTTGGAGAACTTCCAGAGGCTAGATCTGTCATTGGCTGAAGACTTTCCAGCGATCCCGAAGAAGCAGGGCAGCAGACAGCCTCAGCCCTGTCTCTCCCCTCCCCCACAGCTTCACATCTGGTACTGATGTCAACAGCGAGGTGGGCGGTGACCCGTGTTTTTCAGCTTCCTCCCAGCCTCAGGGGAGGGGCGGACTCCCCCATCCCCACCCCTTACTCACAGGGACTCTGTCACACAAGCAGAGGGGGTCCAGTCCATGGCCAGAAACAAACTTTTATTGCAAAATGGGGACTTTCAAATCACAAAGACGTCAGGTGTGGCCTCTGTCCTCTTTTTTTTTGGAGCTGAGGACCTAACAAGCGCTCTTCCACTGAGCTAAATCCCCAACCCCGCCTCTGTCCTCTTACGGAGGGGTAGAACCCGGTTCCTTTTGGTCATCTAGTCCTTCCAGGGGAATGGCTCAATGGAGATTTAAAATTGTTTTTTGAGCAGTGCTGGGGATTGAACCCTAGGCTTCACAAATGCTAGGCAAGTACTCTACTTCTGAGCTACATTTCCAGCACCCTGACAGGGACTTCGATGCTAAGTGAAGTCAGGATGTGTTTGAGAACAGAGCCCTGATTCAACAGGAGCACATAAACATGATTGGGGAAGTTTCTCCTTTGGGTTGCTGGCCCTCATTTGTACAAGGTCTTCGTGTACAACTACAGACGGGGAAACATTTAGATTTGGGAAAATGGGTTGGAAGGAGTGTGTTTGAAGAACAAGGGTGTGGAGGTGGCCGGAAACAGTTTTGTCGTCACGGTGTGTGTCTCAGTAGGAAGAGATTCGGAAGAGCCAAGACACTGTCACGTATGGTCTGGCTGTGTGGATGACTGGCTGGCGGCCATAGATGGAGGTACTCATGTGCCTGGATGGTGGTGAGGTCATTCATGGGAGTAGACAAGGACATGGTTCTGGCTGTGACGTGACCCCAGCTGGGGCATGCTGTTTTCTATGGCAGGGACCCAGCAGCAGTTCCATGATAGACATGGAACACGGTTGGGCTGTTTGTGTGGCTGTGTAGGTGGTAGCTGGATTGGGATTGTGAGGACAAGGAGTGGTGTGGTGTCTGGCTTGGTGGGGGAATCTGGTTATATGCTTGTGAGTCCAGATGCCAGATGGTGTATACTACATTTAAGTAGTCTGAAAGCCTATGCAGCCCCTAGGTGGTACACACCTGTAATTCCAGCACTCAGGAACCTGAGGCAGGAGGATCACAAGTTTGAGACCTGCCTGTGCTACATAGCCAGACCCTGGTTCAGAGATCCCTCTTCAAAAAAAAAAAAAAAAAAAAAAAAGCATACACATCAGTTGCCTTGTAGTTGTGTAGGGGAATGTGGTCCTGGGTCATGGCAGCTGCCTGGATACATGATGTGTGGTATGGTGTAGCTTCTGAGACACCTGGTTCACACACCCCCTTGAGGCTATCATCCCAGGTGGCTCCCACCCCTTCCTTCATCTGGACTGGTCGCCAGTGGGCCAGACCTGGAGCTGGAAGTCTGGAGGGATGTTGAAAAGTCCACTGACAGCTGGCTGCAGACTCAAGTCATCCGGTGGGCATGGCGTATCCAGGGAGAAGGCTTGCAGGATGGCGGTGAAGAAAAGCCATAGCTCTGCTCGAGCCAGGCCTTCTCCTAGGCAGACCCGCTTACCTGGCAGGAGTGCGGGAGGCTGAGTCAGCTGTGCTCACATGGGGGGAGGGCATGGAGGAGGGGGAGCCAACAGAGACCCCGGGGTGCAGGAAAGTGCCTCCCCAACTGGCACTGACACCCACTGGTTATATCCAGTCAGCACCCTCTGGTTATCCCTAAGGCCTAGTAGATACCTAAGGAGAAGGGCAGGAAGGCTTCATGTTTCCTCAACCGGCCATCAGTGTCCAGGAAGCGGTCTGGGTGGAACTCTTCGGGGTTCTGGAAAACCTCAGGGTCATGCAGTACAGAGCCGATCAGGGGGAAGACCTCAGTGCCCTGGGGGGAAAAGATGAAAGCTCACATACACAGGTTTCCTATTGATAATTTTAATATAACTTGATTAAAAATCAAATAAAAAGATATATATATATATATAGTGATTTGTTAATTTCTTATTTTATCGTTAACTGTATTTGCTTTTGTCTAATATTGACTGTCAACTTGAAATTCAAGCAAGTTAAGGATAGGTAAATACTACCTCCCAAGTGCTGGGATTAAAAGCATGTGTCACCACTGCTGGGTCATAGTTTTTTTTTTTTTTTTTTGGTTTTTCGAGACAGGGTTTCTCTGTGTAGCTTTGCGCCTTTTCCTGGAACTCACTTGGTAGCCCAGGCTGGCCTCTAACTCACAGAGATCTGCCTGGCTCTGCCTCCCGAGTGCTGGGATTAAAGGCATGCGCCACCACCGCCCGGCTGGGTCATAGTTTTTAAAAATTGAAAAAAAATTATAAAATAAAAAATGAAAATAAATATATACTAAGGGCCAGGTGTGGTGGTGCACACCTTTAATCCCAGCACTCAGGAGGCAGAGCCAGGTGGATCTCTGAGTTCAAGGTCAGCCTGGTCTACATAGTGAGACCCTATTTCAAACAACAACAAAAAACTCCACAAACAACCAAAACCCAAAACCGAACAAGTCAGTGTTAAGTAAATGCATCTGTATCTTTCACTCTCCTTTCTCCCATTTGCCCCTACTTTCCTTCAAGACAGGGTCTCACTATGTAGCCCAGGTTAGCCTTCAACCTGCAGGACTTACAGGCATCTGCCATTGTGTTGGGATAATCAAATGCTTTCTCTGGGTACTCACACACATACAGCCTCGTGTGTAACAGTTGCACACGGTGTCCTACTTCCTTTGCTCTTTCCTTGAATCTCTGGAATAAGCCCAGGAAGGAGATAATAATATGTCCAATTTAAAGACAAGAGAATCTGGATGTGGTGGCACATGCCTATAATCTCAACACTGCGGAGGCTGAGACAGGAAGATGGCAAGATTGCAAGTTCAAGGCCAGCCTGGGCTACTTCACAAGCTCTTGTTTCAAAAGAGAAGAAAAAAGGGCGGGTGCCTAGGGATGTCAGTCAGTGGTGGAACATTTGCTGAATGTGTGAGAGGTGCTGGGTTCAACCCCTACTACCCAATGGGGGGTGGGAAGGAAGGTAAAAAAAGATGAGGAAGCTAAGGCCTGGAGAGCTTAAGCAGTAGCCAAAGGAAACCCCGGGGCAGCCTGGCAGAGTGTGTTCTTTTTACATTGTTTTGAAATTCTGGGAGTATGTTGTGATACCGAGATTAAGCTGTGGCTGTCCAAAGTCACCTCTCTGGGGAATGCCTCCAAAGGCAAAGGCAAGGGTGTGTGTGTGTGGGGGGGGGGGGGGGGGGGAGCTGTCCCTGAAGGCCACAGCCAGGCAGGGCTGAGCCTCTCAAGCCAGATCAGAGCTTGTTATATATATCCTTGGGGCTGTTATGTTAGAGCATGGGTTCTCAACCTGCCTAATGCTGGGACCCTTTAATATAGTTTCTTGTGTTGTGGTGACCCCCCCAACCATAGAATTATTTCGTTGCTACTTCATAACTGCCATTTTGCTACTGTTATGAATCATAATGTAAATATCTGATATGTGGGATATCTAATATGTGGCCCCTGTAAAAGGGTCGTTCGATTCCCAGGTTGAGAACCATTGCATTAGAGGGTGAAGGCAGGCGGGGGAGCTGGAGGAGAGAGGCAAGACATTCTTTGCTCAGCAGCCTGGCCCGTGGGTTGTGAGCTGGGAAGGTGAAGGAGCTTCACCAAAAGCGCCACAGGACTGTTGTTAAATAACAGAAAGGGCAGGTAGAAGTGGTTAAAGTTTAGGTTCTAGGCCGGGCGTTGGTGGCGCACGCCTTTAATCCCAGCACTCAGGAGGCAGAGCCAGGCGGATCTCTGTGAGTTAGAGGCCAGCCTGGTCTACAAAGTGAGTTCCAGGAAAGGCGCAAAGCTACACAGAGAAACCCTGTCTCGAAAAACCAAAAAAAAAAAAAAAAAAAAAAAAAAAGTTTAGGTTCTGGGTTTAAATCCTGTCTTCCTACTTGAGGGCTGGGTGAATTCCTACAGATTTTAGTTTTTCAATCTCTAAAGTGAGTGTGATAATTACACAGGATTGTTTTGGAGATGAAAGAAAATAATACTAAATGAAAGCATTCAGAACAACAGCTGGCACAATGTAAAGGATATGTTAGATTCATGTTATTGTGACATTGTGGTTGTCCTTTGTATGTACACAGGGCACCCACCCACCACTAAGAGCTGGGTAGGTGTTTTATAAGCATTATCTTTCAAGTCCAAATTGGATATTATTATTATTATTATTCTCAATTTATAAGAGGGGCATATTGAAACTCAGTGGATGAAACAATTTGTTCAAGTTCTAGCTAAGAAAACAGCAGGGCTAAAAACATAAGGATTTGATTCAAGAAGGAGCGGCTGCCAATCTTATCTCAGGATTGAGGCTATATCGCCCCCTGGTGGTTGTATGTCTGAAGTGTTTTTCAGTTGAGGCCAAAGAGAAAGGGGTGGTGGTTGTGGGGAGGATCCAGACAGACACAGAGAAATCAAAACTCGAGTCCCTAGGGCAGAGATAACTGCTGTGGCCATGCCACACACCCACCTGGGGCAGAGTGTATCCTCGGAAGCGAGTGGTCCTTGTGAGGGTGTGGGGCATTCCCATGGGCACCAGTGCCAGCAGCCTCTGAGCCTCATGTAGAACTGCATCCGTGTAAGGGAGGCGTACGCGATCGCTCAGACTCGGAGCCTTGCCGGGACCCAGCTCCTGGATCAACTCCTCCCGAACTCGCTCTGCATGCAAGAGGAGGGTTGCAGGTCACGGGTGGGATGGACCCTGGGGTCCTCCTTCTGGGAGCCTCATCTTCTTGTGCAGTAGTGGTTTGGGGGTGAGGCTGGCAACAGGCGAAGAGCAGCTAGGCTTGGTTGGGGTCTCATTCATCCTATTTGCCGGGTATGTATCTATTTTGTCTTAACTCCGGTAACCAAAAAAATGGAGGACGCTGTTTTTTTGTTTTGTTTTGAGACAGGGTCTCACACTATAGTCTAGGCTAGAGTGTAACTCAATGCATAACCAAGGCTGGGACTCACTCACCATGCTCTTGTCTCATAGCTTACTAAGTGCTGGGATTACAGCTGTGTACTGTCTCATCTGGATGATGACTCTGTGTGTGTGAGTGTGTGGGTGTGCACATAAGTGTGCTTGGGTGGAGGCCTAGGGAGGGTGTCAGGTGCCTGCTCTACCATTCTCCACCTTAATCCCTGAGACAGGGTCTCTCACTGAACCTGGAGCTCGGCTGGCAGCCAGCAAGTCCCGGAGATTCTCCTGTCTCAGGCCCTCATCCCTTTTCATGTCTTAGTCCTGGTTACAGTTAAGTGCAGACATGCCATGCTTTTTACTGAGTGGTGGAGGTATGAACTCAGTTCCTCATGTTGTACCGAAAGTGCTCTTACCCTCTGAGCCATCTCCCCAGCCCTGATCACAATTTTTTTTTTTTTCAGAGCTGAGGACCGAACCCAGGGCCTTGCGCTTGCTAGGCAAGCGCTCTACCACTGAGCTAAATCCCCAACCCCACAATTTTTAATCTCCAGTCCTGATCCAGTGTCTTGCAGAGCTTGGATTCATCTCTTTTGTAGGCTTAGGCCCTTCTGAGGTGACTTTAATATCCCTCCCCTTACATACACCCTTCATTTTTTCCTTTCTCTTGAGACAGGGCTACGTAGCCAAGGCTGGCACTCACTATGTAGAAAAGGCTAGCCTTGAACTTGTGGCAATCATCCTGCTTCAGGCCTTCTGAGTGCTGGGATTACAGGCATGAGCCACCGTCCCTGCTCAGCATCCCCTTTGAAACCAGCTCCATCTTCATCCTTTCTGTACCTAGCTCAGACTGAGTCTTCTGTCCTCAGTTTCCCAGCTAGAAACTCAAGTCTGCCCCGGACAAGTCCTTCCTTCCTCATTCTCCATGACCTGCCTATTCTGCCCTCGCTCCCGTGCCTCCATAGCCTGGCCTACCCCCAGCTTCTTACTTATTCAGGTTTCTGTCCACTTTCCTAGGTGCTTGGTACCCTCTCATATTTACAGTCCACTGAATGCATGTGTGTGTGCACACACACGTGAGTTCGTGCATGCATTTGTGTGTGTGTGTGTGTGTGTGTGTGTGTGTGTGTGTGTGTTGGGGGGGTAGCTGGGAATGATACCCAGAGCTTCATGGATGCTAGGTAATCACTACTGTTGAGCACATCCCCACCTCACCAGTGGATTCTAATCAAGGGCTCGTGAACCTCCCTCTCCACCCTCCCCTGAAGTTCTAGGCAAGAGCTCTGCCTCTGAGCTACAGTCTCCTACAGTTCATCCTGTCACGGCAGCTGGACGATTTTCTAAAATACAGACTTAAGCTGAGTGCTAATTCACACCTATAAACTCATTTGAGCCAGGACACTGAGTTAGAGGCCAGCTATACAGTGAGTAGCAGGCCAGCTTGGGCTGCAGAGTAAGACCCTATCTCAAACAAAAGTAAGTAAATAAATAAATGTAAATTTAATCATGTCTTCCCTGCTCAAGGTCCTTCTATGGCTCCCCATGACTGGGGACAAGGCACATGATAAAGGTAACAAGGTGCCATAGACAGGTCTTGTCTTGCCTTTCACTATATCTCGGACTATGATCGGAAGCTCCCTCACCGCTTGGGGAACCCTAAACTCCGTGCTCATGTCCATCTCCCTGCATGTTCTGTCCTCCGGAACCATCACTTGGGTTCCGGGGGCCTGGCTGGTGGGGACAGTTTCTTACGTTGCACTTGCGGGTATCTCATCAGGAGCAGGAGGGTATAGCAGATGGTGGCACCGATGGTCATCGTCCCAGCGAACAGCAGATAGGTGACTGTCATCAGCAAGTTCTTCTCAGTGAATTCTGTGCCTGGGTCTTGTTTCTCCTGAACATTAAGAGAAATGTTTGGCCGGGCGGTGGTGCCTCCCAGCACTCGGGAGGCAGAGCCAGGCGGATCTCTGTGAGTTCGAGGCCAGCCTGGGCTACCAAGTGAGTTCCAGGAAAGGCGCAAAGCTACACAGAGAAACCCTGTCTCGAAAAACCAAAAAAAAAAAAGAGGAATGTTTGGGACAAGTTGAGGAATGAGGGACTGTGATTTGAGTGGGATAAAGATTCAAGGGGAAAAAAAATCTTTTTTTTTTTTTTTTAAATTTCATTTGTGGGCTTGTGTATGCCATGGCATGCACATGGACAACTTGTAGGCGTTGATTCTGTCCTTCCACTGTGTGGGTCCCGGGGCTCAAACACAGGTAGTCAGACTTGGTGTCAAACATCTTTACCCAGAGACATGCCATTGTCCATTCCCCTCTGTTTTGAAACAGGGTCACATGTAGCCTAAGCTAGCCTTAAATTTGCTATATAGCTGAAGATGAACTGCTGCTTCTCCCTCCCAGGTGTTGGGATGACAGATGTGAGTTCATTCCCAGGTCATGTGGTACTAGGGGTGGAACCCAGGACTTCCTGAACGGTAGGCAGAATTGTCAGCCGAGTTATATCTTCCACGAAGAGACATATTGGTAGAGAAAGAGACCTGAAGCCGAGCCTGGTGGTTTAGCCCCTGGGAGGCAGAAGCAGTGTGTGTGTGTGTGTGTGTGTGTGTGTGTGTGTGTGTGTGTGTGTGTCCTCTGCAAGTTCCAGGCCAGCCTGGGCTACAGAGTGAGTTTTGGGCCAGCCTGAGATACAGAGTAAAACTATATCTCACCAAGAATAAAAAGGGAAGAGACCAATGGAAATCCTTAGAATTTCCTCTGTAAAGTAGGTGAAGACTCAAGAAGGGATGGTCTCTTCTCCCAGCAAAGCAAACCATTCCCATCCAGAGTTCAGCCCAGGGATGAGGACTCAGCAGATGCGAAGTAAATGGACTATCAGTCGGGCCAGTAGCCATATTCCAGAGGGACCCTTTCCTCTCCCAAGTTGCCACACCTGTGCCATCTTCAGCAGGAAAGCATCGACGACGTCACGTGCAGGACCTGAAGTGTGGACGCTTTCCTGGTGCCGCTGTACCTGCTGGACAACGAAGGCAGCCAGGGTACCCAAGTGGTGCTGGAGCTGCGTGTGCGGGCCTGGCAAGGGCTGAAGCAGCCAGGAGAACATCTCGTAGGCCTGTGGGTGCAGGAAGACAGCTTGTTCTCAGTGAGCTCACTCGGAAGCTCTGAGGCTGGGGAAGGTTCCCACCATTTACCTGGCCCCACGGGGAGCTGATCCCCAACAAGGTACCACTTGCTGCCTGGATCACAGCCTGGAACTCTTTATCTTCGTAGGGCAAACGGACGCCAAAGAGGAGGGAACAGACGACATTAGAGGTGGCCTGGGCCAGCAGCATAGAAGGGTTGAACGGACATCCTGTGAGGCATGGACAGCCGGGGCGGGGAGAGAGAGGGAGAAGACTGGATTAGATGAAGAGACAGGACACAGAGAGAGTTAAAGCTAGGTGTGGTGGCTCACACCTGTAATCCCAGCCTTGAAAAGTCAAGGCAGGACTGCTGGGAGTTCCAGGACCGCCAGGGCTACAGAGAATGAGTCCATGTCTCAAAAAACAAAAACAACAAAAGTCGAGAGAGCAGGATGTCTATCTCCGGGTCGTAGCATTTGTGGTGTTGACCAGCCAGGAACGAATTAAGAATGGGTGATGTTGAGAAAGGCAAGGAGATTTTTGTTCAGAAGTGTGCCTGGTGCCACACTCTGGAAAAGGGAGGCAAGCGTAAGACTGGACTGAATCTCCGTGTTCTGTTTGGGCGAAAGACAGGTCAGGCTGCTGGATTCTCTTACACAGATGCCAACAAGATCAAAGGCATCACCTGGGGAGGGGATACCTGAGGGAGCATTTGGAGAATCCCAAAAAGTACATCCCTGGAACAAAAACAGTCTTCGCTGGAATTAAGAAGGGAGAAAGGGCAGACCTAATAGTTTATCTTAAAAAGGTCTCTAAGAGTTACACCATTGCCTCATTTATCACATAACAAATGTCTCATGGCTTTTTTGTTTGTTTGTTTTTGGTTTTGGTTTTGGTTTTTTCGAGACAGGGTCCCTCTGTGTAGCTTTGGTGCCTGTCCTGGAATTCACTTTGTAGACCAGGCTAGCCTCAAACTCACAGAGATCCGCCTGCCTATGCCTCCCAAGTGCTGGGATTAAAGGCATGCGCCACCACCTCCCAGCTGTCTCATGGCTTTTAATATATGTCGTGATTTAACTCATACACCAACATTCAGATCATGAATGGCTAACAATGTTTTTGTTGGGCAGTCCTGATTTAAGTAAAACTGACTTGTATGTAGTAAAGTGGATGTGATCCTTCTTAAAACAACAATTCCAGTTGCTAAGTCCTATCACTTTTCTCCCTTTCTCAAGATGAGATTGGACTTAATTAGTAATGTAATTAGTAATTCTACTCTCCACAGAGATGGGGGTGTCAGTATAAACCTACTGAACGGTTTTGTATTTTGATTTATATAACTGGGCATACGAGTATGTTTAAACACCAGGAGAATTCTATCACTGTCTCAGAAGTGAGAAGACTCACCTGTGTTTCTGTTTGTGTTCACTGGCCTGTGACAGACAAGGACTACATGCCAGGAAGCAACTGTCTATTCTTGACAATGCCGATTTAATTAGAATGCCCTATGTCGAGGGTGCTGCCTTTACCATTGAAAGGCACTTACAGTGGCTTATGTATGTTATCAAATAAAAAGTATTTAACACACACACACACACACACACACACACACACACACACACACACACACACACAAACCTCAAACCCCCAAAACAAAACAACAAAAGGAGTCAGACATGATAGCTCACACCTGTAATCCCATCACTTGGAGACTGAGGTAGAAGGACTAGTCACCAGTTCTAGGCTAGCCTGGCCCAACTAGTGAAATTCTGTTTTAAACAAAACAAGACAAAGTAGGAAGGGGGTAAAGATGGAAGAAGGGAGCGAGGAGGAGAGAGACTACAATGTCCCAGGGATAGAGAGAGCTGCTGTGACACCCCCAGGTAAGAAAGGACTCAGTCAGTGTGGAGGTGAGCAAAGCGCCCCCCCCCCCCCCTGCTCCCAGCAGATTCACCACCACCCGGGGAACAATGGAGATAGTTCCTCTTCCTCTTGGCGGGAAGCATTTGTTGGCCCCTCCCTGCTGACCTTCTGTCTTCTGGAATGCCTCCACCAGATTCTGCACCTCTGCTTGGATCAGCTCCTCGCCTTCTCGCTTGCCCATGCCCAGGTCCCGTAGAGCGAGCAGGGTGAATTTCCTCAGCTGTTTCCACCGCTCCCCATTGGCAAAGAAAACCCCTGCATAGAAAGCTAGATTCAAGAAGGGAGTGGTTCCATCCTCCCAGTGAGATGCCCCTAGGGCCCTGTCCTGAATCTGTACCAGTCTGGCACACATGTGTGCCTGTGCATGTGTGTGTGTGTGCGTGCGTGCGTGTGTGTGTGTGTGTGTATGTGTGTGTGAGACGAGGTCCTCCATAAGTGCATAACTGAGTTAGCTTTTTATCCTTTGAGCTTAATCCAGAGGAGATTGTCTCCTGAATGTGTGACTAACCCCCCCACCCCATCACCTTTTTATCTCTTTGTCCCATCTGCGCATCCCAGCATGCATGGTCAGATGAGGCCATGGCGAGAATATGAACAGAAATCCTCTGCCCACGATGCCTGCTCAGCACAGATCTCCCCTGCAGATCGGTGCTGTGGCACTTGTTGTAGTGGCACTTGGAAGCTGTCCTTGGCCCTCTCATGTCTGACGCTCTAGCCTGCAGACCTTTCTTCTCCCCATCTCAGCCCACCATCCACCCTCTGGCTGTTATACAGAGCCGTAGGCCTCTCATGCTCTTGTCTCTTCCAAATGCCTTCTCTCCCCATCCTTAGCCCTTGGCCTGGTCTAGCTCGTCTCTTCCATCCTTCAGTTCTATTCACTTTGCCTGTTGAAAAGTTACAGATTTCAGAAAACCAGAAGCCCAGCTGCTCCGGTGTGACTCACAGGACTGCAAGGTGACCAGAGTCACAATGACTTTTAGCTTTATTAATCATCTATTACAACTTCTCTCATTTCCTCAAAGGCATCATGATTCCCCACCCTGAACTGGGTCCTTGCCGTTTTCTCTGTCTGTATCAAGTTCATGCCCCTCCATCATATTAGGGGTTGCTGGCCATGAACCTAGGGCATTCAACGTGCATGTTAAGCTCTCTACCACTGAGCCACGCCCCAGCCCCTCACTGGGGGATTCTAGGCAGGGGCACTACCAACAAGCCACGCCCTCAGCCCCTCACTGGGGGATTCTAGGCAGGGGCTGTACTACTGAGCCACATCCAGCCCCTCTCTGGGGGATTCTAGGCAAGCATTCTCCACTGAACAAGACCTTCAATCATCACTGGTGGGTCTGTGCGTGTTCTACCACTGAACTAGATATCCTTAGTGAAAAGTTTTTGCACCCCGATAAGCCTCTCCGCCAACACAGCAATCCAAACCAGACCAAATCAGACCAAATTAGAAAAAGCCCCGGTTTAATGGGTAAAGCGTTCCTGGGTGATTCTCTGGCCCCCCCAGAGAGGAGATAGGGACGAGAGACTGAAAAACCATATGTCTGTTTTCTGGGATGCAGTTTAAATACCTTGTGGGAGTGGTCTTGAGCATCTCTGGGGGAGGCACTGTGTTTGGTGGGACTTTCTGAGGGACAGGGTCTGGGCAGAGAGGTGGGGCTTCCACCAGAACATTCCAGACTCTTTGGATATATGAATGCCAAGGTGCCATATACTCAAAGAGTCTGGAATGTTCTGGTGGTAGCTCTACCTCAGTCCCTGTGGTGTCTTTTACAAAATCTATTTAAATTGATACATTCTGTCCTGAACGCTTGATTTCTCTGAGCACTAAGGCCTGGCCATAGTACCCTCTTGATAACCAGTCAAGGTGGCCTCCAGAGGGAACCTTAGAATTTTCCATCCTCTGCGATCTTTTTTTGTTGGTGTGGAGATAAATGGACAGAACTGCCCTAGGTCCATGGTGTTTGGGTTCTGTGTTCCCACCCTCCCTACAGCAGCCAGTGTCCCACAGCACTGGTCTTGTTGGGTAGGGTCATGGTGCCTCCAGATTCCTGCCTATCTGGAAACTGGGACCCTGAAAATTCTGCCCTGACCATGCTGCTGGGGACACTGGCCCCTCCCCCACTTCCCCAAACTTTACCTACCCACCCTCCTCCTACGGGGGCCACACGTTCCATTCAGTGGACAACATTCCTCAATTTCCCCCCCCCCCAAAGGTCTAAGACCAAATTCCTCCTCCTTATCCACCTTCCTGCCCTCTCCTCTCCGCTAGTCCCCAGCGTCTCAACCTACCTCCTGGTCCCCTTTATACACTGGCCTGATGCCCCGAATTTTCCCGTTTCTTCTCATACTCGATCTCGCCAGACTTCTGCCCTGCTCTGCCCTCTCTGAGAGATAGATAGAGATGATGGAATTGTCTGGGTCGGCCTGCCCTTCTCTCTTCAGGACAAATAGAAAAGCAATTGGGTTCCTTCTCTACTAATCCTTATATCAAGTAGTTCCGTTATCTGTCTCAGGCCTACGATCCCACCTGACATGACCTTGATGTGATCCAGGCCTCCACTCACTCTCCAGGAGTGAATTCGAGTTCAGGCAGCAGCTAGGCAGTATGCAGACCAAACCCACCTAGTGGACAATATGACATCTCACTAGGGTCCTACAGTTCCCTCACCAATTTCTGTCATGGGGGTGGATGGGATCCCTTCCTTCCCACTTAAGACCCTGACACTTTCCTGCATTCTTGCAGGGCGATTCTTCTCACACTCTTTTTCTAGTCAGACCTGCTTGTACCGCTGCTTGGTTGGGATATTCTCAGCTGCTTTGGGGCCACACTCACCTTGGCTACCACACACTCTCCTGAGTATTTCACAGGTCCATTCCTCCTGCCAGACATGTGCCAAGGTCAATCTACAGGGGGCCCTCCTCAGCCTCTGCTCCAGCTTTGAGGACAAAAATCGGGTGAGGATTGGCAGGGCAACAGCAGATGTGGTGGCCCAAGTACTCCTGGAACATGTCATTCCTAGATTTGGCCTGCCACAGACCGTACAAAATGGACAACGGGCCAGCAGCCTTCACTTCCAGGGTCATGGAGCTGGTGTTAGATGCTCTCAACATTTCCTGGAAGGTCCACATTCCCTATTGTCCATAATCGTCAGGAAAGGTTGAGAAGGCCAGTGGACTCATCAAATGACAGCTCACCAAGCTCTCCAGTGAACTCAGGTTATCTTGGCCCTCCTTTCTCCCCATTGCCCCCACCTGCCTCTAGGCCACCCCACGCTCTCCTACAGGCCTGATCCCTTTTGAGCTCCTTTATGGAAGGCCCTTCCTCCTCAATCACCACCTCCCGACCCAAACTCCTCCACTGGCTGGGTACCTCCCCTACAGCTCCTTTCTGAGGTCTCTTCTCTGTTCACATGCTGACAGCCATCTCCCTGTCCCCACACCAACGGGCCCAACTGCCCCTGAGCCAGCCCCACTCTCCCCAGGGGACAGAGTACTCCTCAAACAGCTAGCCCCTAAGTCTCTTGAGCCCCGATGGACAGGACCTTATGCTGTGATCCTCACCACCCCCTCAGCTGCCAAGCTCCTGGGACATCAACGCTGGTACCATCTCTCCAGGCTCAAGTGGGCACTTGTTCAGGATATGTGGTCTGTCCAGCAGCTGGGACCCTCCATCCTCTGGTTTTCCAAGATGTCCCAATGAAGGGCCAATCTGCTCTTCTGCCCTGCTCATTCATCTTTGTGGTATAACTAGGGCAGATGTTAATAATCTGTTGTTGTTTTTTTCCTAGCAACTTGCCTTCTCTGCTTCATCAAGAAACAGATGCCTGAGGTCTCCAGGATGACAATTTACTGGATGCTCCTCCACTCATACCTCCTGCTGAATGTGAGCCCACCAACTCCTCACTCACCCCTTCTCCATGTTGCCCCATGCCCGCAGGAAGTAGCCATATTTGAACTGCTGTCCCTATACCCGAAGAGTCTGAAATGTTCTGGTGGAAGCCCCACCTCTCTGCCCAGACCCTGTCCCTCAGAAAGTCCTGCCAAACACGGGGTGGGGGGTGTGGGGACGCCATAGGGTATTTAAACTGCACCCCAGGCTGGGCGGTGGTGGTGCACACTTTTAATCCCAGCACTCAGGAGGCAGAGCCAGGCGGATCTCTGTGAGTTCGAGGCCAGCCTGGTCTACAGAGCGAGATCCACGACAGGCACCAAAACAACACAGAGAAACACTGTCTCGAAACAAAACAAAACAAAACAAAACAGCTGCACTCCAGACAACAAACGTGGTTTTTTTGGTCTTTCATCCCTGTCTCCTCTCTGGGGATGCCGGAGAATCACCCGGAACGCTTTACCCATTAAAGTGGGACTTTTTCTAATTCGGTCTGATTTGGATTGCTGTGTTGGCGGAGAGGCTTATCGGGGTGCAAAACCTTCTCACTTAGTCCTGTTTTTTTTTTTTTTTCACGACAGGGTCACACTGTCTTGTACTATGTAGCCCAAGCTGGCCTTGAAACTCACTATGTAGCCCAGGTTGGCCTGAAACTTGAGTCCCTACAGTCTCAGCCTACTAAATGCTGGGGTTGCAGACTTGGATCGCCACACCTGGTCAAGCTCCTGTACCGTGAGTGCTTGTCTATCAATTCAGACCCTTGAGTAGTAATTATTGTCACTATAGGTCGGCAATTAGTGAGTAAACACTCATTTGGCACAAGCCCAGTTCTACTTGGGCCTTAGTACAACCCTAAGTGACAGTCACCATTTATCATCCCATTTCGAAGAGAAGGAGAGGCACTAAGTCACCTGCAAAAATAACCTCCATACCTGTAAGTGGGGGCAGGACCCACCAGCTCCCATTTGCCCTCATGACTCACCATGACCACCAAAAGTCTTGTCCAGCGTTGCCAACGTTCCCCGCCCGCTGAATTCCTCAGCCTGACCTCCCAAGGCCTCTCGTACAGCATCATGCCCAACCAGGACCACCACACGGCGCCAGGGCCCCAGGTGTATGGTAAACACAGGCCCATACTTCTTACTCAGCTGGGGGCAGAAAGGGAGGGAGAAGAGGGTGATAACTGGTCCCAGGAGCTGCCTCCAACAGCCAGGCTGTATTAGTACCTCGGATAAGTCATGTGGTCTGGCTTTTGCCCCTATACCAGGAACTGGTCCCCTCTGACCCCAAGCAAAAATACTTGGGAGGTTGTTCTCTTTTTGCATGGGAGTATAGAGTGGGTGCTTCTTAAACACATCCTTGTGCCTTCTCTCTCACTTCCAGGCTCTAACCTCTGATCTTGGGACCATCCACAACCAGTTTTGGTTTCCCATAATCTCCCTTTCCCCAATATCCAGCTACCCATTTCAACCTCTGCTAAACCCTTAAATCCCACGGTAGTTTCAGTGAAACGTGTCCCATCTCTCTCCCTTAGACGCCCACCCCCTTTTTCTGTCCTTAAAATTTCCTCAGAATATTTTTGAATGGAATGTTTCACCCCCCACTACCCCAGGCAGGTTGGGACTGCCTCCCCATCCTCCCACCCGGTGGCAGGAACTCCTAGCTCCCTCCTAGCTGAGCTACACCCATCCTCCCACTCCGGGAGTCTCTGAGGCAGATTCTTTTAGCCCAGGATGCTCTCTGCTCAGCCCCTCCAGCCTCCACAAGCTTCCAGATGCTTCCCTCCCAACATGGGAACTGGGAACAAGTTTGCCCACTACCATTCTCGCCTCAGAGAGTGCCTGCTTTGCAGTTTTGGTCCCAGCTCACTACCTTCCCAGCATTCTGTGGGTCCCTGCGACCTGGGACCCCTGCCTCTCTGGGTCCTGCTCTCATTTCTTTCTAAATCTCTGTGAACTGTGTCCCTCCCAGCTCTAGCCCCTTTCTTAGCCCAGGACTACCTGCCCCTGCCCCTCCTGGGTCCCGCTTCCCCTTGGTCCCGCTTCCAGGACTAAGGGAGCTCTGCCCTTCCCATCCTGGGCACCCTTCCTTGCTCAGCGCAGGTCAGCACGTTCGCACCCTCAGCTCAAGACATTCTTAGTCCCTTTGCCCCGAGGACCCTTGCCTCTGCCTTCTTTCTAAAACAGCCTAAGACTCTTGCAGAGCCCAGGCACTCAGGAGATCCGCCGCCCCCCCTCCTCACCCTTGGTTAGGATGTCCCTACGTCCCCTCACCCGCAAGAGCCCGGAGTACAGCGCCCCGGGACGCAGCTGCAGGAGGTTCCCCAGCAGCGGCAGCGGGGTGGGCCCCGGGGGCAGGTGGCCTCCAGCCGGGGTCCTGGGCAGTCCCAGCGCCAGCAGCAACAGCAGCAGCAGCGCTAGCAGCAGTGCCCAGGTGCTAGCTGCCTCCATCTCTGCAGGTCGGCTCGATCTCCACCTCCTAGAAGCTCCCGGCCGCCTGGCCAGTTAGGGGCGGGAACGGGGCGGCTCCCTCCTCAACGAAATCAGGCGGAGGGAGGCGGGGCAGCCTCCTGCAAGGCGTCGCTCCCTGCACCCGAATTTCTCCGCCTCCGACCCGCAGACGCTAGAGGTCCCACACCAATGCACGAACGGATCTCCCAGGTCATCTAGGTTTTCCTGGGGTTCAGAGGGAGGAGACAGTGACTTGGGCCCCAGGTAGGGCGTAGTAAGCGAACGAGAGGAACCTGGGAGCAGGAGACTTTGGCTGGCTGCAGCGGCCACACCTCGCAGGGCGGTGACCCTGGGTGGCTCTGCCCGGCTCCCTCTCCCTCTGCTTATCTTGGTGTGCGTGCTTGCGTGCATATGTCACCGTGTCTTGGAGGCAGTTTCCTCCCGCATCCTACCTTCACCAACTAGGAGGGACTTGACATTCTGTTGTCCCTAGATTACAAGGCTCCGTGACATAGCTATCCGACCTAGATCAGTCTGGATTGGTGGAATCATTCTTTGGTTTTGAAACGGGGTCGCAGGTAGCCCCGGCTGCCCTGAAACTCTGGGTGTAACTAAGGATGACCTTGAACTTCTTAATCCTCCTGCCTCCACTGCTCACTGGTGGGATTAAAGGCTTGCTACATCAAGCCTTGTTGGTTGACTCATTTGTGTGTGTGGTGTGGTGTGGTGTGGTGTGGTGTGTGTGTGTGTGTGTGTGTTTTAAATTAGTTTTTGAGTGTGTATCTGTGTGTTCGTGTTTCTCTGTATATGTGTTAACATGTGTATGGGGGTGCTCCTACATGGGTGTTGCCAGGCAGGTGGAGTTGACATCCCACAATTCCTCTCCACTGTATTTATTTAGGCAGGTTTTCTCTGGAATTCCTCCTCTAGCTGACCGGTTTGCCCCAGGGGTCACCTGTCTTCCTTATAAGTGTTCTGGGCCTATAAACGCCAGTCCTCAGGTGGAAGTGCTTATCCACTCTGCCATCTCCCAGCCCTAATTTATTTTTTATTAGCACATGTTAATGATACATATAATAATGAGTTTCATTCTGGCATTTTCAAGCACATACAACATATTTTTTATCCTATTCAACCTGTTACCTGATGAGTTTTATTAGGGTTGCTTACAGGGTCTTAGGTGAGAGATTGTTTACAATCTTATTCTGAGGCCACACCACTGAAAGGAATCTCTCCCTCTTCCAGGGACTATCACTGCCTCAGAGTGGCTGGGGGCCCCATGAGCCCCTCTCTCCTAGCTCCATTGTTTCACTGATTCACTTGGAGCAGTGGTTCTTGTTCTGGTGGACGCTCTGCCTCAGCCCCTGGCACCCTGACACCCTGGCACCCTGGCATTCATATCCCCAAAGAGTCAGGAATGTTCTGGTGGAAGCGCCACCTGAACTCCCCTCCCCCATCTCTCTCCCTGAACCCGCCCCCTCAAAGCCCACCAAACAGCAGCCCCTCCCCTAGAGCTGCCCTCCCACTCCAGACCCCCACCCCTGGGGCTGCTCAAGACCATGTCTACAGGCCGCTTAAGGCCTGGTAGCCATATTTGCCATGTGACTCTTTCCCAGCCTTCCCAAGGGTTACCCAGGATTGCTTTGCTCTGTTAATTAACTTGGATTTACTAATTCAGCTTGATTGGTTTATTACATCAGTGGCAGCGGATACCCAGCAACCGGGATTCAAAACTTATCGGTTCTCAACCTTCCTAATGCTGCAACCCTTTAATACAGTTCCTCATATTGTGGTGACACGCCCCCCCCAATTATTTCATTGCTACTTCATAACTCTAAATTTGCTACTGTTACGAATCATAATGTAAATATCTGATATGTGACCCAAAGGGGGTCTCAACCTACAAGTTGAGAACCACTGAATTAGCGCCATCTTGACAATGGGGTTGTAAGCAACCTAGAGGAGGGTTGGGTTCTTCATCTCCACATGCAAAGGAGGATGAGGTCAGATAATCTGGAAGTACGAAGGCCTGAGAGGGCTAAGGCAGAATCAGATGATAGACAGCGGCTGGTTTGGTTGGCTGCAGTATCCCTAGCAGTCGGCACAGACAGCCACTCAATAAATATTTGCTGTACCAAAAATTGAGTAGGAGATAGGACCCGTGAGGACTCTAGGGACGTGGGGGTGCCTCTTGTAGGGCAAGACTTTACATTTTAGAAGAAAATGTTGTGCTTTATTTCTGTGCTAGGGAAGCAGTATGAACGGATGTTCCCCGAAGAAGCCATATCTGGGTTGAAGATCCTGCATGCTGAGGGCTGAACTACAACTTCAGATTGCAAAGAAGAGAAGACTCAGTGTTGCTCCTTGTGAGTCAGAAGGACACTGGGCTATCTTTAGTTCCCTTTAACAGAGATTTACTAGCTCTGTATCTGAGTTCACATCTTTGTGCCTATTAGGTGCAACTTTTGGAATGCATTGTTAAACTTAGCAGACCACAGGCTCCCACCAACCCCAAGGCTTAGACTATTAGAAGATAGCATCTGAAACTTATAAAGTCCCACCTTCCTCAGTCCCCACTGATGTATTTGGTAAATACAGTGATTTATAGTTTTCTTTTGTTTTGTGACTAGAAAAAGTTCATGTCACCTCCTCCACAGTAGAACATGCCACAAGGGAGGGACAGTCTGAATCCCTGTTTCCAGCCATGGGTACTCATAGTTGGCTCTGAAGAAATATCTCTTACTCCCTTTGGACCTCAGAGATAAATCATTTTCACCCGAGGCCTCATCTGGATTGGCACCAGGTCCCAGCACGGGGCTGTCACCATCCATGCTGCCTCTCTGAGTGGATAATGGCGAATCAGTCGGTAACCTGCACCCTCCGCTGCCGGCCTTTTGTTTTGGTTGATGGCCTGTTGGTTTATACTAAGCTGGTTGTTATGTTGGACATCCTATTTTTGTTTCAAAACATTGTCTCAGGACGCTTGTTGCTAGCATTGGGTCTTCTTCTGCCGCCGCTCCTCTAACATCTAACTTTGTTTCCCGTCTCCTGCTCATCTTCTTTGCAGCCTCACCCCATTTAGTTTAGAAATTCTGATGGCTGATTGTAAAGATGCTGATGATAAGAAGCCCCGAGTTCCTTCCAACCCAGCAGGTGGTGGTGTCTGGAGAAACTCCCTGAGACATATGGTGGCCTCCTTTTGAGACTCCCCCAAAACATGCCTCCGGGCTGGCAAAGTGGCTCAGCAGGTAAAGGTGCTTGCTGCAGAGTCTGATGACCTGAGTTCAATCCTGAGGATGCACAAGGTGGAAGAGAGAACTGACTCCTGCAAGTTGTCTTCTGACCTCCACACATGCAGTGTGACATGGGTATGCTCCATCCCCAAATATAAATCAACATAAAAGAAAAAAAGTAAACTAAACAAAATGCCTTGTTCCCGGGCCAAAAGTTCCTTTCTTGGCTCACCTACATAGGCACAGATAAGGGGTGACCACCCAGTGCCTGGAGTCCCCTCACATTTCCATAAATACACAACATGAACATCAGACCCTGTGGGAGGAACTGACTCTGCTGGGGTGAAACCTTAACCACCTACTCTCATGAGGTGATTAAGTAAGTCTGAAGCATAAGCTTCCAGCTAGCACAGAAGGTTGTCAATTTCAGGAGGAAAGGCCATGAAGGGACACAGAAATACAAGGACAATATGTCTACCAGCAATACAGCACTTGGGAGGCAAGAAGACCAGAGTTCAAGGAGATTCTTGAACAGTGCATACAGGGCCAGTCTAGGGGCTACTTGAGACCCTGTCTCAAAAGCCAAAATGGAACAGAACAAGAAATGTAAAGAAGGAGGAATGCATTCAAGAAAAACTGCCATCTGGTATACCAGACAGTTTTGTTTTGATAGTTAGGATAACTTGCAAATATTTGGGAAAATGTGGAGACTGAACTAAAGATAACCAGGCTGTATGTTTTCCTCGATGGGGAAGTTTGACATCCCTGTGGCTGAGTCAGAGTCTGGTAGTAAAAGGAAAGATGGTGGTGAGTTGGGGCCCTACTTTGGTTGGAATTTAGAAACAGCTAAGAGAAGAAATGATAACATTGTCAATGTACAAGAAATGGATGAAGGAGTTTTAGGAGATAGAAGCTGGTTACACAGGGCAGGGGTCCCCTCCAGTTGATGTCCTCAGCCATAAGCCAAAATTGTCCTTGGTCCTGTCCTGGCTAGAGGCTGGAAGTGTTTGGTGCTCTGCTCCCTGGTCTGGTTCCTAAAGATTTTAGGGTTACTCCTTTAGAAGGGGAAAATGATGGGACTAAGCTGCAGAAAGGTGTCAGGTAGGGCTGGGACCCCAAGGTAGCCATTTCTCAACTGTCCTTGCTGGGTGCCAGGAATGCTAACTCATTCCCTCCCCATACCACACCCCTGTTTCTGGCATAAGTACTTTATTGTATTTATTTATTTATTTTGAGACAGAGTCTCTCTATGTAGCCCTAGCTGTCCTAGAACTCACTAGATAGACCAGGTTAGCCTCCAACTCTGAGATCCTCCTGCCTCTGCCGCATGAATACTAGGATTAAATGTCTGGCGTGCATATGTCCTTTCAAAAAGCCCCAGAGAAGCAGCTAGGTGATACTTGACTTGCTGGGACCTCTCCTGCTCTACAGGAGCTCTGTTCTAGCTCTGTGTTTACTCCTTCCCTCCCTCTCTCCTCCCTCCTCTCTTCTAATTCTCTAAAACTCACTCTATTTGGTCCATGAATTTCATTCTCTGAGTTTGAGAGATGAGAACCCCAAAGCCATTGGCTCAGGGCAGCCTTGGCGGCTGCTGAGTTTCCCGGATCCTAGCTCCCCAAGAAGAGAAAGGCTCCATCATTCTTATACACCTCAATATTCCAGTACCATGAGACTCGAAAGATGTTGAAGGATAGGAAATTGATAAGAAAAGGTCAGTGCCTGGAGAGATTGGCTCAGTGGTTTAGCTCACTTGTGGCTCTGCCAGAGGACCCGGGTTCAATTCCCAGCACCCACACCGGGTGGCTCACACCATTTGTAACTCTGGCTCCCAGAGATTTGACACCTCTAGACTCCAAGGGCACCTGCCCTCACATGCACATATCCACACACAGACACACACACACACACACCTACACGTAATTAAACATAATAAAAATCTTTTAAAAAGAGAAATTTTCAGAGCTTATATCAGAACTAAAGATGAGGAAGCTAACCCCCACTTTCCCACGTCATCCACGTTTCCCTGTCAGGCTTCTTCTCCATCATGCTCTGTCACCTCCTCCTCTTCCTCCTTCTTCCTCTTCTTCTCCTTATCTTCCTCCTCTTCCTCCTCCTCCTTCTTGTTTTGTTTGTTTGTGGTAGGGTCTCTCTATGTAGTCCTGGCTGTCCTGGTGCTCAATATGTAGACCAGGCTGGCCTCAAACTCAGGAGAGATCTTGTCTCGGTCTCCCAAGTACTGGGATTAAAGGTACATACCACCCTGCCCAGGAACAATATTCTCTATCAAAAGAAGACATTGTTGTGGCCTCTATCTATACTCTCGGGGCCAAAGATTGAGCTGGTGACTGGCAGGGTGATTCAGCAGGTGAAAGCCCTTGACACACAAGGCTGGGCACTTGGGTTTGCTGCCTGCAATTCAAGGTGAATGTAGATAACCTGTTCCTAAAGGCACACCCTCCTCTCTCATGCTTGCACGCACACACACACACACACAAACACACAAAATATATTTTAAAAATTGAAGTGGAAACTTTGGTTGTGGTATTTCCTGATCAATGCAAGGACCCTTTGGGATTTGCTAAAGAATTTCAGGTCACAGCTGGGCAGTGGTAGCACACACCTTTAATATCAGCACTCGAGAGGCAGAGCCAGGTGGATCTCTGTGAGTTCGAGGCCAGCCTGGGCTACAGAGGGAGAGCCAGGACAGGCACCTACACAGAGAAACCCTGTCTCGAAAAAAAAAAAAAAAAAACCAAAAAAAAAAAAAAAAACCAAAAAACCAAAACAACCAATCAAACAAACAGAAAAGAATTTCAGATCACATATTGACCTATTAACCAGGGTTTTCTGACATATCAAATTAATTTAATTATTGGCTTCAGGAAGTGAGGAAGGAGGGTGGTTTTGTTTGCTAGATAGAAGAAGCACCTTGAGGACTTCATAGATGTGCTGGGCTTGATAGTACACATCTGTAATCCTAGCACTTGGGAAGTGGAGGCAGGAGCATTAGGAGTTCAGAGTCACAGTCATGGCTATAGGATGGGTCACATGAGACCCTGTCTCAAAGAACCGAAGAGGGGCTGGTGAGGTGAACCAGTGGGTGCAGTAGTTACTTTTCTATTGCTATGGTAAAATACCAAGACCAAGGCAACTTAGAGCAGGGAGGGTCTATTTTGGGCTTAGGTTCCAGAGGGATAAGGGTCCCTCACCATTGTGATGAGGTAGAGCAACAGCAGGCAGGCAGACATGGAGGATGGAGCAGCAGCTGAGAGCTCACATCCGGAATGGCAAATAAGAAGCAGAGAGAACAAAGTGGAAACATGCATGGCTTTTGATGCCTTGAAGACCACCCCCAGTGGCACACTTTCTCCAGTAAGGCCACACTCCCTGAGCCTGCCCGAACAGTGCTGCCATGAGGACCAAGAATTCTAAGACTTGCGGGGGCAGGGTTGGGGGTGGGGTGGACATCTCATTCAAGCCTCTACAGAGAGTAAAGGTGTTTTACTTTTAAAGGCTGAGGGCCTGAGGTTGCACCCTGGGACACACGTGGTGGAAGGAGAGAACTGACTCTTACAAATTGTCCTTGGACCTCCACATGGATGCCACAGCTTGTGCCCCCCCCTCACTGCAAATTATAAAAATGAAATTTAAAAATGAGACAGAGTTGTGGGGGAGCAACACACTGAGGATTGTGGGGTTCAAGGCCAGCCTGAGTTATACAGAATGTTCAATACCAGCTTGAGCTACGTAGTATTTCAAAAAAAGAAAAAAAAAAAAAGAAAGAAAAAGAAAGAATAATTCAAAAGCAAGATAAATCTATTCTTATCATATACACATGCATTCGAGTCACACAAAATGAAAGTCCCTAAGAGGGGCCAGATGGGGCTGGAGAGAAGGCCCAGTGTTTAAGAACATGCCCTTCCAGAGGCCCTAAGTTCAGTTCCCAGCACCTGCACAGAGGCTCACAACTGTCTATAGTCATGGTCCTCTGGGATCTAGTACCTCTTCTGCTGTGCACACAGGCAGACCAAGCACCATATGCATGAAGTAAAGAAGGGCAGGCGAGCTTTTGGTATTGTTGTGAAGCAGAGACAGAAGCGGCTGTCTGGGGGAGTTAAAACACACGTTATGAGAGAGTGAGGGGAGGAAAGGAATGGGGAGCAAAGGCTGCAAGGTAAGAAGAGTAGTGGGTAGTGGGAACAAGGTCCAAGTTCCTCTGTGAGTCAATTCTAATCTAGAGTCACTGTTTCCCTCCCTTCCTTCCTCTCTCATTCCCTCTGTCCCTCCTCCCCTGTCTTCCTCTCTCCCTCTCCAAAACTTCTGTTCTTCTGTGACCCCTGGATGGTCAAATAAACTTCATGCAGCCTTTCTTGGGTGGTCTCTTACTTTTGTGTGTCTTCCCCACACATGCATATGGTAAAAATGGGTTTCTCCTGTTTGTCTCTGTGTGTGTGGCTGTCATGGGGATTGAACCTAAGGCTTTGCACATACTAGGCAAGTATATCTCCACGGACTGTATCCGTACCCTCTTTTTACTTTGAGACAGAGACTCGCTGAATTGGTTAGGCTGGTCTTGAACTCCATAGCCCAGGCTGTGATCCTCCTGCCTCAGCTTCCAGAGTAGCTTGAATTCTGGGCCTGTTCCAACAAATCTGGCTGGCCCTCCCTCCCTCCTTCTGCCTCCCTCCCTCTTTCCTCCCTTCTTCCCTTCCTTCTTCCCTCCCTCCCTTCCTTGCTTCTAGAGAGAGGGTCTCCAGGCTGCCTTGGATCTTACAGTGACCCACACTGACAATGAACTCTTCCTGCCTTGGCCTCTGGAATGCTCAGATTACAGGTGCAGGCAACCAAGCTGTGCTAAAACTAGATCCATCTCTAGAAAGATAAATGGGCCTTAGGGAAAACCTCTTTTTGCACCTGATAGTCCCTAATAGTCCCCTGTCAGGATACCAGAACCTCAGGCTGTAGGGTGTGGTGCTCAGAGTCCAACACACACCATTATTTTTAACTAGTTTCCTGTACTGGGTCCTCATAGACCAGACTGAAAATCAAAACGGAGTCATCATGCTAAGTTCTGTGTTGCCCGACTGAATGTCATGTGACCTTCCAGGAAACAGGGAACGACGAGCAGATAAGCTAGTGTCTGTGGCTACAGTTACATTTTTTCTGTCCCTCCAACCCCCCTTTTTTTTTTACTGCCCCAAATGCCCATCAGAGAGACACAGGCAGACAATGGAGTACCATTTGGCTCTTTGTTTGTTTTTAATTATTTTAATTTTCATTTATTTTATGTGTTTGGGTGTTTTGTTTGCATGTATGTCTGTGTGTCATGTGCATGCCTGGTGCCCAAGGAGCCCAGTAGAGGATGTCAGTTCCTCTGGGACTGTATTAACAGAGGGTTGTGAGTCTCTACATTGGGAACTGAAGCCCAGGTCCTCTGGAAGACCAGTCAAGGCTCCTAACCTCTGAGCCGCCTCTCCAGTCCCTTTGCCTCAATTCTCCCACAGATAGGGAATTCTGATGTTAACAAGTTACTTTCCTACGGTACCTCTCTGTTTCCATCTTACAAAGGAAGGGGTTTTGAGTAGGACTTGGTGCTGCAAGCTATTTGTGGGGTGAGTTTGAGGTGGGAAGATTTCATGTTAAGACCTGCCTGGGTTACACAGTGAGTTCAAGGTCAGGCTGAGTAAGTTATGAGGACCTGTCTCAGTGTAAAAAGTAAAAGGAAGGCTGGGGATGTAGCTCTGCAGTAGAGAGCTTGTTTATCGTGTGCAAAAACCTGGGCTCAATACAAAGCACAGTAGAAACTCATAATTGGCTCACTGGCACACTTAAACTGTTTGGTTGAATGAAACGTTGCATGGTTTTAGAATTTCCTATAAAGATAATTAATTAACATCTTTTTTTTTTTTTTTTTTTTTTTGAGACAGGGTCTCCCTGTAGAGCCCTGGCTGGTCTGGAATTTGCTATGTAGCCCAGGCTGACCTCAAACTCACAGAGATCCTCCTGCCTGTTTCCCAAGTGCTGAGATGAAAGGTATGTGCCACTATGTCTGACTTTTAATTAAGATCTTTATATGTGAGGCAGGGAGTGTAGGTCAGTGACAGAGTGCTTGCTTAGCAAACAAAATCCTTATAAATACTGCAAGCAGAAGAGGAGAAGAAAGGCAGGGAGGCTGGAGAGTTGGCTCAGTGGTTAAGTACGCTTGCTGTTCTTGCAGAGGAACTATGTTCAATTCTCAGTACCTACACGGCTGCTCACAATGGCCTTTAATTCCAACTCCAGGGAAGTCAATGTACTTTTCTAGCTTCCACATGTGCCTCTGTACGCACATGGTGCACACAAACTCACATAGGCAAACACACACACATTAAAAAAAAAAGTTGTTAAAAAAAAAGAAAAGGAGCCAGGGGTGATGTGCAGGTACTTGGGAAGCTGGCAAAGGAGGACAGCCTGGGCTACAGAAATCTTCCTTTGTAGGCACAACAGCTTGGCACACAATTGGCACTTATTCTTGTGTGTGTGTGTGTGTGTGTGTGTGTGTGAGAGAGAGAGAGAGAGAGAGAGAGAGAGAGAGAGAGAGAGAGAGAGAGAGAGAGATGCCACTGTGAATGTGTGGAGGTCAAAGGACAACCTTAGGTACTGATCCTTGCCTTTCACAGTGTTTGAGACTGACTCTCTCTTTGTTGCTCTTGCCGTGTACATTTTGAGATATCCTTCTGTCTTGCCATAGCATGGGGATTACAGATGTGCTTACACAGCTCTATGTGGGTTCTGGGGATTTGAACTCTGACCTTACACTTGCAAAACAAGGGCTTTACCCAGTGAGGCATCTCCCCACCTCCCACGCTTAATTCTTTTGCAACTGGAGGCTCACTTCAGTTTTCACAGTTGTCTTTATCCAGGCCTGTGGCTCTGGTTCATTTGTTTTTACCTCCAGGGAGGCGGTTCACAAAATGACTTTGACATATGTCTCCATCTGCTGCCCCCAGAGACGCAGCTGATCTCTGATGGTTTCCAGGCCTTTCCTTTTAAAATCAGTTCCGCATCTTTTTCTGGGTTGAGAATCGAATTTCAGAAGCCAGAGTCAGAGGAAGTCTGTTTCCTTCTGCATCCCCCTCTCTTTGACCTGCCCTCTACGCCCTTCTCCACGGGTCTAGTTCCCTCCAGAGCTGGCTTCCAGGCCTCCCCTGCAAGCCTCTCTACCCGCAGCTGCATGTAGCATGTTCAGCTCTGATTTCTCCGCCTCGACTGGAAAGGAGAGACAGCTCTCATCTGTCCCACCGCTGGGTACCCTACAAATCTCAACAACTGGATTCCAAGGCTTGGTGGCTCACATCTGCAATCCTTGGGAGGCTGCCAGAGGAGAATCGCAAGTTCCAGGCCAGTGTGGGCTACATAGTGAGACCCTGTCTCAAAACCACAAAACAACAACAACAACAACAAACGCCGAACCACAAAAACACAAACAACTGTTGGAGGGATTCTCAGAGAGGGAGAGTTATCTTGGTGGATAAAAACCCATGGTCAGGGGTCTGGTGTGAGTGGATGGGGTAGTGGCAGGAGCCAAGAGGAGAATGGGTTTTCTTGGGAAAAGATCAGACAATGTTTGGAGGTTGGAGGGGGGTAGATTTAGTCTTTTTTGGACATTTTAGACGAGGGAGGGGAGTTATCTGCATTGTTAACCCTGCCACAGCCACTGCCTTTTGTGTGGTGGCTGTGGCAAACCCTTTCAGCTCCTAGTTTTCCTCCTCTGTAACTGCCACTCATATCTGCATCTACTCCCTGTTACTTCTTCTTCTTTTTTTTTTTAAGATTTATTTTTATCATGTGTGTAAGTCTTTTGCCTGTGCGTATGTCTGTGTACCACATGTGAAATACACACAGGGGACAGAACAGGGTGTTGGGTCCTCTGGAACTGGAGTTGCAGATGGTTGTAAGCCACCACGTGGGTGCTGGGAATTGAACCTGGATCCTCTGGAAGAGCAACTAGTGCTCTTAATCGCTGAGCCATCTCTCCAGCCCATCCCCATTCCTTCTTTAAATTAAGTACCATTCTACCCTTTCTATCTTGTATTGAGGATCTTGGGGCTGAAGGACAATAGGTCATTTTCCCAGCGTCTGGTTTTCCAGGATACCCCTCCCCCATGCCCCTTTTTTCTCTGCTTCACCTTGTCCAGTAAAGAATGGTCAGGTCGGGCGGTGGTGGCGCATGCCTTTAATCCCAGCACTCGGGAGGCAGAGCCAGGCGGATCTTTGTGAGTTCGAGGCCAGCCTGGTCTCCAAAGCGAGTTCCAGGAAAGGCGCAAAGCTACACAGAGAAACCCTGTCTCGAAAAACTAAAAAAAAAAAAAAAAAAAAAAAGAATGGTCAGAATGGTCCCCCTGGGCGGTGATGAAGAAATGGGTGAGTGGGTTCCCATCTTTTTGTATCCTCTGGGACCCTCTGCCCAGCTGAACTGTACCCTCTTGTGAGCTGTGTGGCTCCTTGCTAGCTCACTCCACTGCATGCACACAGTGTCCACCAGAGCGTGCTCCAGGCCTGGAGCCACTACTTTAAGAAGGAATTGGGGTTGGAGGGCTAGATGGGACCAGGAGGAAGATGGTCCCTACAGGGACCGAAATACTCTGGAATCAGAGAGGGGCACCATAACCCTTTCCCTTCCTTTCTTCTTGTTTCCCTGCTGCGTTCAAACCCTGTGCTGGCCTTGTGTGTGGCCCTGGGCAGGAGCCCTTCCCCAGTGATCTCACCCAGCAAGTCCAGGCAATGCATCAATCCCTCTTCCAGAGGATCATGGGAATCCATGGATTAATGTCTGTATCACATGTTGGCAAATGTGTCGGTCACCCAATGTGTGGCAACTAAAGTTGTGGGTGTTTGTTTTGTGCCTGGGGTGGACCCCAAGTCTTACAACCACCCAAGAATGGACATCATCATTTTCTCCAGTATAACTTCTCACAGAAATCCAGTTCCTCCAATTGCAGTAACTTGTAAAAACAGGTTTGTTACCAATTTCAAAAGACCTCATGAAAAGAATTTCTTTTCTCTGTACACTCCCTCCCAGGCTACTGGCTATCTCAGCCACACCCCATTTTCAATCCAGGCAACTCTTGCAGTTACTAATGTTTAACTTTCTTTGCCTGAACCGGCCTGGGCTCGCCTGTTTTGCCCTTCCAGAAGGAAAAAACCCACCCTCATAGAGAAGGTTAGAGGCTCCTGAACATTCCTTTCTGAGAGTCATGGTCCTCCTGACACACCCGCATCTCTGAAGAAAAAGTAAATCTCATATCTTTTTTTTTTTTTTTTTTTAAATGTCAACATGCCTTGGCTTCTAGAATAAGGAGTGCCTGGAGAAGATGTTGCAGAAGGTGCTTCTAGCTATCCCTGGTATCAAAGGTCTAAAGAACTCCCACCTCAGTCTTGGGAATCAGCTCCATGTCCAAGCCACACTCTGGGGATCTTGGGGACTTGGAAACAGTCTTGACTCATGGATCTCACAGTCCAGCAGAGGCCAGGGAGACAGATCAGTCTACAGTATCTCTTGGTACCCAACTTGAAGTATATCAAAGAAACAAACTTGGAGTGTTTTGATCTCTGCATCCTACGAGAGTTTGTGTAATGATTCCATTATATTTCTCCCTTAGAGAAACATTAGGGAAGGTCATTTAGTAATTACAGACTTCAGTTTTGTGAGTGAGTGAGTGTGTGTGTGTGTGTGTGTGTGTGTGTGTGTGTGAGAGAGAGAGAGAGAGAGAGAGAGAGAGAGAGAGAGAGAGAGAGAGAGAGAGAATGTGCAGGTAGGTAGGTGCATATAGAGGCCAGAGGACAAATTTTAGGTGTTGTTCATATCCACTTAAAAAAATATATATATACACACACACACACACACACACACACACACATATATCCATATATCCACACACATATGAAAAGTATATATTCTATTTTTAGACACAGTCTCTCACTGGCCCAGGGCTCATCAATTAAATTATGCTCTCTGGCTAGTGAGCTCCAAAGATCCCTGGCTCCCTCTTCCTAGCACTCATGTGTTCATGCTTCTCTGTCTCTCTTGTTCTGACACGGTCTTATGTAGCCCAGATTGGTTTCAAACTCACACGGTAACTGAGGGGGACCTTGAACTTTTGAATCTCTTGCCTCTCCATCCTGAGTGCTGAGGTTACAGGCATGAAGCCCTGCACCCGGTGTTTAGTGCTTCATGCCTGCCTGCTAGGCAAGCACTCTACCAACGGAGTTACATCACCATCCCTTCAGTTAAATTTTTAAGAAATGATTTACTTACTTTTTAATTTAATTTAATTTTTATTTCATGTGCATTGGTGTTTTGCCTGCATGTATGTCTGTGTGAGGTGGCCAGATTTTGGAGTTACAGACATTTGGGAACTGCCATGTGGGTGCTGGGAATTGAACCCAGAGCAGCCAGTGCTCTTAACCACTGACCCATCTCCCCAGCCCAATACTTGTTTATTTTATGTGTATGAGTGTTTTACTTGCATGAATGTCTGTGGACCACATGTGTGCCTGGTACCTTCCAAAGTCAGAAGAGGTCCTTAGATCCTCTGGAACGGGAGTTGTGAATGGCTGTGAGTCACCTTGTGGATGCTAGGAATCAAACCCAGGTCCTTTTCAAGAACAAGTGCCCTTAACCAGTGAGCCATCTCTCCAGCTCCTAAAGTTTTTTAAAAGAATAATTTATTTTAATTATTTTTGATTATATGTTTGTGTGTATCTGCATGTGGGTATGCACACATGACTGTAGGTACCCAAGGAGGCCAAAGCCATTGGATCCCCTGGTGCTGGAGTTTCAGCAGCTGTGAGCCACCAGACTTGGTGCTGGAAATTGAACTTGGGTCCCGTGGAAGAGCAGTGTGTTCTCTTAACCATGGAGCTGTCTCTCTAGCCCCAAGTCTTAATAATTTTCATCCCTGGGGCTCGCTGGTTAAGAGCACTTATTCTTTTTAGAGGACCTGGGTTTAATTTTCAGCACCCATGCTGGGTGGCTCACAACCACCTGGAACTCCAGTTCCAGGGAATCTGATGCCCTCTGCTGATCTTCGAGGACACCAGCACACACGGTGCACATAAACTCATGTAAGCACACACATAAACACACAAACTAAAAACCAAAACTTCAAAAATTTCATCTCTTTACTTTTGCTGCTGCAAGTATGGAGAAATGGCATTTATATAACTTAACAGGAACCCAAGGTGTATTAATACGGCAACATCTCCTCTCATGTTTTTTTTTTTGGGGGGGGGTGTTTTTGCGATAAGGAAGGTCTCTCTGCATAGCTCAGGCTTGCTTTGAACCCCCTATGTTCTATAACCACTACCCCCTCTAAAAATTGTTTCATGTATCTATTTCTAGGCAAGGGTTTACTATATCGCCCTGGCTAGCCTGGAACTTGCTATGTTAGACCAGGCTGGCCTCAAATTTACAGAGATCTGCCTGCCTCTACCTTCCTCTACTGGTTAAAGGCTTGCAATTAAAAACCATTTCTGTGTGTGTGTGTGTGTGTGTGTGTGTGTGTGTGTGTGTGTGTATGTGTGTTTTAAACTAAAATGCAAAGACTTTCAAGAAAATCATGTGAGACACAGGAAAACCCAAAATGTTTTTTCCTGTCTTTTTAATTAACTAATTAATTATTTTTGAGATAAGGACTCACCCAGCTGCTTAATCTTGTATTCTTTTTCAAAAAGTTACATTTTTATGTACTGTGAGAGTGTAGACTGGTCAGAGGGCAACTTTCAAGATCCAGCTCTCTCATACCACCGTGTGGGTCCAGAGCATTGAACTTAGGTTGTCATGCTTGGCGGCAAGTGCCTTTACTAGCTGAGCCATCTTGTGGGCCCCTCTATTGTATGTTATCACGAGGCCTGTCACCCTGAGGATTGTTTTCTCCACACTCCGAGCAGTTCTGCAGCAGGCAGCAGCTTGGTACCCTCCAATTCCCTGAAGTTCCGAGACAGTACCAAATCCCACACGTTGAGACTCTCCGGAAAGGCTTCCCCACCCAGCTGCAAAGCCTCTGGTTGTCTGCTCTGTGCTCCATGAGTCGGGTTCTCATGACTCCCCACCCCCACCCAGGGTTCAATTAATTTGCCAGAGCGGAACTCAGGGAAGCAGTATTTATGTTTCCTGGTTTATTAAAAAGGACAGATGAAAGAGATGGGGTCAAGTGTGGGAGGAGGGGCTCTTTGCTCCCAACCTTAGTGTCCCAAGTGCTGGGAACACACAGGCATGGCCCATCATGTCTTAGCAGATGTGGTAGCACATATTCAGTTATCTGAAAGCTCTTCAACCCCATTCTTTTGTTTTCTTTTTCCTTTTTGTGGAAGTAAAGTTATGTAGCTCAGGCTGGCCCGGAAATCACCACACAGCCAAGTATAATCTGATCCTCCTACCTCCAGCTCCCGAGTGCTGGGATCACAGGCATGTGCCATGTTTAGTTTATGTGGCTACTAAGGATGGCTGGAGGTAGGACCTTGTATGTGCTAGGCAAGCCCTTTACCAACAGAACCAAAGCCCTTTACCAAAGACCCTCAGCCCTGGTCTTTTTTCATTTTGATGGAGCCTTGTTTATTTAAGCCTGCTTGAATACATCATGGGTCATGATGATGAACTTGACCTTCAACCTCTCTCTCCACACTATTGGAATTAATTAGCTGTAAGCTTCAACCTTCTAACCCTCCCTTGGTCTTCTTGGCAGTGGCCAGCCCTCATCTCAAACTACCTAGGGGGATCAGCCACCAGCCATCAGTTTAGCACACCGAAGATACTGGCCACTTCAGAAATTCCATTATTTATTTTGTGTACTCATGTATGGGTGTGTATGAAGGCCACAGGACAACATGTGGGTCCCAGGGATCGAACTTAGGTCGTTAGGTCTCACAATAAGCACTATGACCCTTGAGCCATCTTTCCAGCCCAGCTATGTGCACTGTTAATGTTCTAACCATTTCTTTATTGGTTCACCCGTTTTCTGCAATGTCGGTGTGAATTGAAGATAGCAGGGAAGTAACGCTGATTTTACTTTCTTTTTGTGGTACTAGGGGATTGAACCCAAGGTCTCATACATGTTGGGCTAGGTAGGATTCTACCACTGTGATGTATCTCAAGCTATTTTTTTTTTCTTTCAAAAAGTAAATCAGCCAGGAGGTGGTGGCACACGCCTTTAATCCCAGCACTCGGGAGGCAGAGCCAGGCGGATCTCTGTGAGCCTGGACTACCAAGTGAGTCCCAGGAAAGGCGCAAAGCTACACAGAGAAACCCTGTCTCGAAAAACCAAAAAAAAAAAAAAAGTAAATCACAAAAAGATGGTGGTGTAGCTCAATGGTAGAATGAAACAGTTTTAGCATTTTCAGAAACCAGGAGTTAATCAGCAACACACACACACACACACACACACACACACACACACACACACACACACACACCTGCAGCTAATGAGCAAGCCATTCTCAATTAGTTATTTTCGGATGATTCTCAGTTCATGTTGCTGTATATCATTACTGCTATCATTATTATTATTATTATTATTGAGAAGGCAATCTAGCTATTTAGCCCAGTTCTGAACATGTGATCCCCTGCCTCAGCCTTCTGAATAGCTGGGCATATAAGCGTGCACCAGAACACCTCGCCTGGGATTGTCTATTTAGAAATGAGGATCTGGGTGCTCATTCCCTCTAGGTCATTCCCGTATCTGTCTGTCCCAGGAAAATCTTCACAGATCTCTCTTAAATGTATGTCAGGCTAATGTCTAGTCATGACCTTGAGGGGTCATGGTGTCTGTTTTTCACTCTCTGCTCTGTTATGGCCTATAACAATCCATTTACATCTTCATAGTAGTTACTGTACATCCTTGTGTGTGTGTTGTGTAGGTTTGTGTCCTATCGGATGCTTAATTCTAGGGTGCATTTTCAGCACAGACCTACTGAACGATTGCTAACCATTGCGATCCAACAGCGATG
Organism: Peromyscus eremicus; assembly: GCF_949786415.1. Lineage (NCBI taxonomy): Eukaryota > Metazoa > Chordata > Mammalia > Rodentia > Cricetidae > Peromyscus > Peromyscus eremicus. The sequence goes on along the minus strand of NC_081416.1, from coordinate 166,250,875 downwards.
GCTTGTGTCACCAGGAACCGTGCTGAGCACACGAGGAGCACTGCCTTATGTAATTCCCATTTTACAGGCAAGGAAATGGGGACTTGGAAGCCTCTCCCCAAGGCTTTTCAATGAGTAACTCTTAAGCAAGGGCTTGAATTCAGGTCCAACTGAATACAAACTCATGCCACACTGCCTAGAGACTATAGACTCTCAGAACTGCAGAATTTTTTTTTTTTTTTTTTTTTTTTTCAGGATTTCTCTGTGTTGCCCCGGCTGTCCGGAAACTCACTCTGTAGACCAAGCTGATTGAACTCACAGAGATCCACCAGCCTCTGCCTCCCGAGTGCTGGAATTAAAGGTGTGTGCCACCATGGCCCAGCAAAACTGCAGAATCTTAATAATCCAGAGACTCTTCCCAATCAATGCTCATGTTTTTGCACAGACTCATGCTTGGCCAGAGTCAGGAAGTGACTCGTACAAGATCATCTACTTCAGTTGTAACAGGTGTAAAGTGTTGGAGAGAAGTTGGAATTGTAGGTGAGAACTCTGATACTCAGGAACTGGGCACAAGTTCGTTTGAAGTTAGTAAAAACCCAGGAAAAGAAGCTGAGTTTCTGAGCTCCCCCACTATTCCCTTTCCTCCTCTTTCTTTGGCTTCACATATGCTTGACAAAGCTCTCTACCGCCGAGCTCTAGTTCCAGCCTTCTTTGTATGTGTGGATGGATGGGTGCGCACATACCATTATTGCATGTGTATAATAAGTCAGGAGGCTACCTGGGGGTTGGAGGTGTGTGTGTGTCAGCCTTCTCCCTACACCAAATGAGTTCTGGAGATCAAACTCTGGTCATCGTGCTCAGCATCAATCACCTTTACTTGCTGAACACTCTTTCGGGTCTTATGTTCTCATCTTGAGAGAGCACCTCACTAAATTGCCCAGGGTGGCCTTGAACTCCATAGCCTACGCTGGCCATGAACTTTATATCTTCCAATCTCAGCCTCCCATGTGACTGGGATGACAGTCATGCTCCACCCCCACCTGCCACGCTGAAAATTTTTCTAGAAGACAGATGAGATTACCTCCGGGTAACCCAAACCAGGTGCCCTGACAACCTGGATTTTCTGTCATGGCTTTATTGAGCCAGACTGGGAAATCTTACAACACTGGTAGATAATCCAAAGAAGAAAGAAAGAAAGAAAGATAGAAAGAAAGAAAGAAAGAAAGAAAGAAAGAAATCAGCATTCTGGCCGGGTGTGGTGGCTCCTGCTTGTAATCCCAGGAATTGGGCAGCTGAAGCTAGACATAATGAATTGGAGGCAAGCATGGGCTAGAAAGCCAGATCTTGTCTCAGAACAAACAAGGGGGCGTGGGGAGCAAACCCCGTCCTGCCCCTGGGTACAGACTCACCCATCTTAACTTTTAAAAAAATTGTTGTATTTTGTGTGTACATGCATGCATGTGTGCATGAATGTGTGCCTCTGTGTGTGTGTGTGTGTGTGTGTGTGTGTGTGTGTGTGTGTGCAATCAAGTGCGATGTCGGGCAAGTGTGGAGGTCAGAGGACAACTTGCAGGAGTCGGTCAGTTCTTTCCATCCAGGAGAGTCCTGGGGATCGAACCCAGCTCGTCAGGCTTGGCAGCAGGCACCCTTACCTGCTCCTTTGTCTCGACAGCCCCATCCTAACGCTTGACCTTACTGGACCCTAAATCCAGCCACAGAAGAGGCAGGGCAAGTTCATGCAGAGACCAAGGGGAAGATAATATGTGTTGGGATGAGAAGGCTGGGAGTTTCAGCTGAAGGTACTCCCCAAATCTTTGTCACCAGGAAAAAAAAAAAAAGCAAAGGCACCAAAGGGGAGTAAAGACAAGAGAAGGGCCTTGGGCCTTGTGTGGAAATTGGTCCTTTGGGTTTGACATGCCCATCGTTATTTGGGGGCAGATTGATGGAGGCCTCATGTCCATAGCCCAGGCAAGAACATAAAGGAAACAATACCGCACTAATGGGATAACGACTGCAGCAGGAGATAATGAACACTGAGGCCTTTAGCATTTCCTTCTGGGGACCGAGGCATGCTTACTATAAACTGCCCTTTCCAAGAGAAGTGAGGTTGTTATCACCATTCCTTTCTGATTTCTCACCACCTCTCCCTTGCTCAATGCACCTACACAGAAAGTCAGAGCCAGGTCCTAGCCCTCGAGTCACAGAGGCAGAAAGGATTTCTGTTTTGAGGGGCTAGGATTGCATGTGGTCCAGCAGGCCTTGAACCTGCTCTGTAGTAGAGGATTGTCTTGAACTTCTGATCCTCTTACCTCCACTACCCGAGTGCCATGGTTAATAGACATGCCCCGCCATGCTTGGTTTTTGCAGTGCTGGGGACAGATCCAGGGCCTTGTGCATGGTAGCCAGGACTCTACCAACTAGGCTACAAAAACTGCTTAGTTCTTGTCAACTTGACACAAACTAGAGTCACTTGGGAAGAGGGAACCTCAATTGATAAAATGTTCCTCTCCAGCATCAGATTGGTCTGTAGGTGAGGGTAGGTGGTCCTGGGTTCTAGAAGAGAGCCAGATGAGCTAGCCATGGAAAGCAAGCCAGTAAGCAGCATTCTGTTATGCCCAAATTGTGGGGACCCCCCCAAAGACCACCATGGAGACCGAATCCCAAATGTAAAAGCAAAGAGCCTTTACTTCAAGCTTGGTCTCTCTGTCTGTTCGACACAGTGGTGAGAGCAGAGAGCCCCAATTCCAGGCAGGGTAGAGTTTTTATCACAGCAGAGGTTGGAGTGAGGGGATTTCTAGTGTCCAGGACCTTGATTGGCCGGCATTTGTCTAGGGGGTATCTTGGTAAAAAGGGGAAATAGGTCTGTGCTAGGCTCAGGGACATCTGGTGATCTCATCTAATCTTAACAGTTGGAATGTTTGGGATGTGGGATGTCAGGAAGTTCTCCTTAGATGCAGGCTCCCCTGGGCGGGGTCGGTTTATGGCTTTTCCTGGATCCAGGTGTTGCCTTCCAGTAAGTCTGTCACAGAAGCTGTGTCTGGGCCTCTAAGCCTGTCATGGCAGCTGTGTAGTTAAGCTGTTTTGGGCCCCCCACCACATTCCTCCATGGTTTCCACTTCAGTTCCTGGGTTGAGTTCCTGCCCTGACTTCCTTTGATAATAGACCGTAACGTGTAAGCCACATAAGCCCTTTTCTCCCCCAACTTGGTTTGGTTAGTGTTTCATTACAGCAACATAAGGCAAACTGGGATTCTGAGGATTTTGGCCTTGAAACCAGCCTGGGCTATATGCCAAGATCCTGTCTCAAACAAAAAACAAAACAACAGCAAACAAACATCGTGGACGGTTGTCTTCGTGAGGGTTTCTATTGCTGTGAAGAGACACCATGACCACCGCAACTCTTGTAAAGGAAAACATTTAATTGGGGCTGGCTTACAGTTTCAGAGGTTCAGTCCATTATTGTCATGGTGGAAAGTATGGCAGCATCCAGGCCGACACAGTGCTGAAGAAGGAGCTGAGAGTTTTACGTTCGGGTCAACGGGCAGCAGGAAGAGGGACACTGGGTCTGGCTTGAGCATTTGAAATCCCAAAGCCTACCCACAGTGACATATTTCTTCCAACAAGGCCACATCTGTTTGGCTGGAACCTCCGACTCATTCCTTCCTAAGTCCCATTTCTCTCTCTCCAAACCCTGCCCTCTCAGAGACTCTCCAAGGAAGAAGAGCTACCCAAAAGCCCAGTTTCACACTCTTGGCAACTGTGGCAGCTCCCTCCCTAAAGTTGTCAGTGTCAATCCCTGCCTAAAGTGTTATAATTGGGCACAAACCCAGCTTATGGAGGACATGTCGTCACTCCTCACCCACAGGGTATTTAAGCTCCCTCCTTTAGTTCGGCCATGTAATTTTCTCCTGCCTCTTCTCCCTCCTTGATCTCTGGGGGCTGGAGGACTCACTAGGGGCTGGCTTTGCCCCAAATAAACCTGGTTGTTTACTTTTTAATTAAGCTAGATCTGGCTTACTGAGGCAGCGGAGAAACCTATCATAGGGGTACAGAAAACCTATTGACATCCTACCCAACAAGGCCACACCCCCTAATCCCTGTCAAATAGCATCACTCCCTAAAGACCAAGCGTTCAAATCTATGAGCCTACAGGGAGTGGAGGTGTGGTGTGTGTGGGTGGGGAGGTTTTCTATTCAAACCACCACACAGGTCCTCAGTGGAGCAGCTGCCTAAGAGTATGCAATATTCTGTAATTGATCCCAAATGAAATTTAATTGCTTGGCAAGCTGGTTTTTAAAAAGCAAACTTTTTAAAAAAAAATTAAAAAGAAATTTTGCGCGTGTGGATGTTTTGCCTGCATGTCTATCTGTACACATGTGAGTCCTTGGTCCCAAGGAGGCCGGAAGAGGGCGTCTGATCCCCTGGGACTGCAGTTACTGTGAACTGCCCTATGGGCCTTGGTAATGGAACCAAGTCCTCTGGAAGATCAGCTAGTGCTCTTGGTCGATGAGCCTTCTGTCTCCCCAGCTCTGGGGAGCCCGACTTTCATGAATCATCAGTTGGGCTATGACCCCCAGGGGATTCACACAGCAGGCTTCCCCTCCCTCTTCCACTTTGGAGGGACTCAGTATGCCAGTGTATTTCTTTTCTATGGCCACTGTAACAAACTGCTCCAAGCGTGGAGGCATATGCCGACAAGTTTGTTTTCTTATGGCTCTGGAGGTTTAGGATGATCTGAATCACAGAAGCCTGCGTGGGGTGTCGGTAGGCTGGTTCCTCCTGGAGGCTCCATGAGCCGGTCTGCTTCTTGCCTCCCTCTGCAGACATCTAAAGGATGCTGATTTCCTGCTGTTAGCTCCTGGATATAATCACATTAATTTCTTATTTCTGCCTGTCTCGTATTAGAACTTTGTGATCACATTTGGCAATCAGCAAAAGGTCTAGAACCACGGTTCTCACCCTGTGGGTCATGACTCCCTTGGGGGTGTTGAATGACCCTTTCACAGGGCTCGGCTAAGATCATCAGAAAGCACAGATATTTCACATTACAATTCATAACTGTAGCAAACTACAGTTATGAAGCAGCAACAAAGATAATTTTATGGCTGGGGGTCAGCACAGCATGAGGAACTGGATTAAAGGGTCACAGCATCAGGAAGGTTGAGAGGCACTGGTCTAGGTGAACCTCCCCATCTCAAGATGATTGACATAATCACCTCTACCAAGATGCCTTTGCCATGCCCCAGAGCCCAGCCAGATTCCAGACCACAGGGAGTGAGGTTCTTTAGGGCTGAGACAGTTAATCTTATCATCTTCACTGAACTTCAAATCCCCCAGGAGACAAAGCCCTGAGTGTATAGGAAGGCATTTCCAGAGAGCCTCACCTGAGGTGGGGAGTGACTGTACCCTGAACTGTGAGCCGGAAGGCTTTCCTTCCTTAAACTGTTTTTGCTGGCTGCTTTTGTCCCAGCGATGAGAAAGGTAATAATGATACAGGGGCTGCATTTACAGCCTGACTTAGCAGGACCGAGGAGGTGGAGCATCTTAGTCTCCCATTAAATTCCTCCAGAAACCAAATCCTGGCAAGCCTGGGGGGAGAATCCTTCAGTGCTCATTCTCTACCCCTCCCTACAGTTCCTGAGTTTGGTTTATCTCAGTTTCTAACTAAATCAATATTGAATATTTACATTACTATGTTTATTTAAATGAGTCCTCACCCGGGCCATGAAGTGACCCGTGATTACATTTTTCCCAAAGCATATTTTTCAAGTTAATAACTGCCGTGGTTTTCATTTGTTTAGCTTTTGAAGTACTTGTTAATATTTCATTCCTAGATTCTGACAGCTGTAAAACCCTGTGACCAAGCCTATCAATGACACTTGAAAGAACTCCATGAGTCCTTTTTATTAGATGTTAAAGGAGTCAACTCTTTTTTTTTTCTTTTCTTTTTGAGATGGGGGGTCTCACTATGTTGTTCTGGCTGTCCTGGAACTATATAAACCACGATGACTTCTAACTCACAGAGACCCACCTGCATCTGCCTCCTGAGTGCTGGGATTAAAGGCGAGTGTCGCCATTTTAAGCTGGGGATGACCTTTAACTCTTGATCCTCCAGCCTCCACCGCCTATGTCCTGGCATTATAGGCCTGTGCCAGTGGGGAGACCTGTACTGGTTAGTTTTTTTTTTTTAAATTATCTATTTTTATTTTACATGCATTGATGTTTTGCCTGCATGTACGTGTGTATGAGGATTCTGGATCCCCCGGAACTTGAGTTATAGACAGTTATGAGCTGCCATGTGGGTGCTGGGAATTGAACCAGGGTCTTCTGAAAGAGCAGCCCGTGCTCTTAACCAATGAGCCATCTCTCCAGCCCCCATACTGGTTAGTTTTTATCAGCTTGACACAAACTAGAGTTACTTGGGAAGAGAGAACCTTAACTAGCTTGTGGGCAAGTCTGTGGGTGCATTTTCTTGATTAATGTTGACCTGGGAGGGACCAGCCCACTGTGGATGTGGCCACCCCTGGACAAGCGGTCTGGGGTTAGAAGCACTGGGAAGCAGGCCAGTAAGCAGTGTTCCAGGCTTCTGCTTCTGTACCTGCCTCTGTTGTGCCCGTGTCGAAAGACCTCCGAGCAAGACCACCACAGAGCCGACATCCAATGCAAAACACACAGGGGTTTATTGATAAAAAGCAAACCCAGGCCTGGTCCATGTCCAACACTGGACACAGCGGGTGGAGGAGGAGAGCCCTGAGCTCTCAGGGTGAGGGATTTTTAAAGGGAAAAAACCATAAGCAGGGTGGTACAAGCCTTGGTATCATATGATTGGGTGAGGGTGTGTAACCTTTGAATTCACTGGTGGGGGGTTACAGTTATCATTTTGGGCCAGGCCTGGACAAGTCCCAGGCTTTGTCCTTGAGCTGCCATAGAGGCTGGCTGGCCTTACACATTCACATTGACCCATGCACATGGCTCTAAGTTGGTGAGGGGTCCCATACAGTAAACAACTGGCTGAACCTTGAGCAGTCAGAGTACGTGCAGAAAGGGAGCTACTGCAAGGACTATGTCTTTTGTTCATGGCCCTCCCAGAAGCTGCTTGCTTAAGGCTCAGGAAACTGAGATTGAGGCCTGATCTCTGGGAGAAGACTGACAGCCTGTTATGGCATCTGCTTGGCCCTTTCACCTCCAGGTTCCTGTCTTGAGTTCCTACTCTGCTTCCCTCAGTGATGGACTGTAAAGTGTAAGCTGAAATAAACCCTTTCCTCCCACATTGCTTTTGGTTATGATGTTTAACACAATAACAGAAACCTAGCCAGGGCAGGGCATAAAATATTATTTTGAAGATTCATAAAAGAAGCCAAGGCTGATGGCAGAGGCCTGTAATCCTAGCTACTTGGGAGGCTGAGGCAGGAGCATCTCAGGTGCAAGGCAACCTGGGCTATTCTAAGAGACTTTGCTTCAAAATAAAAGTAAAAGGCTGGAGCTAGCACTCACTGTCAGGGTTTGTGCCTAGCAAGTTCGAGGCCCTATGTTTATTACTACCAAAACAAATACAAGTTAAATTACATTTACCTATGTATGCACACATTTATGTGTGTGAATGTGTACCACACACACATGAAAGTCAGAGGACAACTTGAGAAAATTGTTTCTCTTCTTCTACCATGTGGGTCCCAGGGATCTTGTCAGGGTTGGCATTAAGTGACTTGACTCTCTGAGCCATCCTGCCAGCCCTCTTTGGCTTTTTCTATGTAAACTGTACACCAGGATTCCCTTTCTCCTAAGCTGAAGGTTTAGTGTTTTGTTTTGTTATTCTGCTGTTGCACCATGTGGTCCTGGAACTCACCACCCTCCTGCTTTAGATCCCCAAGCCCTGCTGTAAGGAACCACCATACCCAGGAAGATCTTGGTTCTCAAAGGTAGTAACATAATATTTAGTGACATTTGTCTTCTCCATGTGATCTGTATCCCTCCCTCCCTCCCTCCTTCCTCCCCCACTCTTCCAAAAATCTCCTTGTGTATCCTGGCTGGCTTTTAACTTACTTTGTGGACCAGACTGGTCTCCAACTTGTAGCAATCCTCCTGTCTCTGCTTACTGATTGCTGAGATTAAAAGCCGTGTGGTAACATGCTTGGCCTAAATTTTCTTTTTCTTGAGAGGAAATCTTGCTTATAGCTCCTCTTGAAACTACAAAAAAAAAAATCACAGTGTTGAGATTGTATGTATGCCTCACCATGCCAGTCTATATCTATGTCATATCCATATCACATGCCTGCATTGCACACACACATACACACACACACACACACACACACACACACACACACACAGAGGATGATCTTGAATTCCTGGTTCTCTTGCCTCCACTTCCAAGTGCTGGGATTACAGGTGTGTGTCTGTGCTAGGATCTGAACCCAATTAGTGTATGCTATGTGAGCCCCTGACCCACTCTACCCGCCTGCTGTTGAGTATCTGAATGATCTATATGCCATTTATGTCTTTACAATCTCATACTATCTCTCATATAGCTCTAGATCATTCTTACACTACATATATTGTCTGTACCATTTGCTTATATCTGTCACTATCTGTATCTAGACTAATAAGTGCTCATCTTGAATTTATGTATAATATTCAGAATGACATTAATATTCTTACTATATATTCCTGAAAGGCTTTTTTTTTTTTTTAGTTAGATTCATTTTGGCTCTTGACTATAAAGCAGTTAAGGTCTAATATTTTCTTTCTTTCTTTCTTTCTTTCTTTCTTTCTTCTTTCTTTCTTTCTTTCTTTCTTTCTTCTTTCTTTCTTCCTTTCTTTTTTTGGTTTTTCGAGACAGGGTTTCTCTGTGTAGCTTTGGAGCCTGTCCTGAAACTCACTCTGTAGCCCAGGCTGGCCTCGAACTCACAGAGATCCACCTGCCTCTGCCTCCCGAGTGCTGGGATTAAAGGCGTGCGCCACCACTGCCTGGCAAGGGCTAATATTTTCACTCACTCACATTCATGGACATCATCCCAACTCCACAGGTACCCAAATAGCGTCCAGACCAATTCTTGATACTGCTGGGGGAGACGCGTGCTCACTTAAGTCTTTCTGACTTCAGGCTAGAGCCCTGTAACTCCAGACTTTCTCCGGGGCTTTGCCTGCAGTGGTCCACAGATATATCCGTGCTTCGTGAGAT